>NC_092337.1:327635000-327965000 GCF_046630445.1 Rutidosis leptorrhynchoides | reverse complement strand
ACTACTAACTCAAGAATTACGAAACGAGACTTATATGTAACGATTATCATTGTAACGATATTTTAATGTATGTATCATATTAAGAGATATTCATACATCATAATATCATGATAATATAATAATTTAACATCTCATTTGATATAATAAACATTGGGTTAACAACATTAATTGAGATCGTTAACTTAAAGGTTTCAAAACAACACTTACATGTAACGACTAACGAAGACTTAACGACTCCATTCGAATGTATATACATGTTGTGTTTTGATATATATTCTTAAACTTTTGAAAGACTTCAAGACACATATCAAAGTACTTCTACTTAACAAAAATGCTTATAATTACATCCTCGTTCAGTTTCATCAAAAATTCTACTCGTATGCACCCGTATTCGTACTCGTACAATACATAACTTTTAGATGTATTTACTATTGGTATATACACTCCAATAATAAGCTCTTAGCAGCCCATGTGAGTTACCTAACACATGTGGGAACCATCATTTGGCAACTAGCATGAAATATCTCATAAAATTACAAAAATATTAGTAATCATTCATGATTTATTTACATGAAAACAAAATTACATATCATTTATATCTAATCCATATACCAAAGACCAAAAACACCTACAAACACTTTCATTCTTCAATTTTCTTAATCTAATTGATCTCTCTCAAATTCCATCTTCAAGTTCTAAGTGTTCTTCATAAATTCTATAAGTATAGTTTCATAAAAATCAAGAATACTTCCAAGTTTGCAAGTCTACTTCCAAGCTTTCTAATCCATTCCAAGTAATCATCTAAGATCAAGGAACCATTGTTATTTACAGTAGGTTATCTTTCTAATTCAAGGTAATATTCATATTCAAACTTTGATTCAATTTCTACAACTATAACAATCTTATTTCGAGTGAAAATCTTACTTGAACTGTTTTCGTGTCATGATTCTGCTTCAAGAACTTTCAAGCTATCCAAGGATCCTTTGAAGCTAGATCCATTTTTCTCATTTCCAGTAGTTTTATCCAGAAAACTTGAGGTAGTAATGATGTTCATAACATCATTCGATTCATACATAAAGCTATCTTATTCGAAGGTTTAAACTTGTAATCACTAGAACATAGTTTAGTTAATTCTAAACTTGTTCGCAAATAAAAGTTAATCCTTCTAACTTGACTTTTAAAATCAACTAAACACATATTCTATATCTATATGATATACTAACTTAATGATTTAAAACCTAGAAACACGATGAACACCATAAAATCGGATACACGCCGTCGTAGTAAAATCGGGGGCTGTTTTGGTTTGAATAATTAAAAACTATGATAAACTTTGATTTAAAAGTTATTATTCTGGGAAAATGATTTTTCATATGAACATGAAACTATATCCAAAACTCTTGGTTAAACTCAAAGTGAAAGTATGTTTTTCAAAATGGTCATCAAGATGTCGTTCTTTCGACGGAAATGACTACTTCTTTAGTAATTGACATGTAACTTAAATTTCCGACAATAAACTTATACTTTTTCTGTTTGTATTCTTAAATTAGAGTTCAATATGAAACCATAGCAATTTGATTCACTCCAAACGGATTTAAAATGAAGAAGTTATGGGTAAAACAATATTGGATACTTTTGATCTTTTTAGCTACGGGAAATGTTTAACAAATCTATACAAATCATATCCTAGCTAACTTATATTGTATTATACATGTATTCTAATATATTATGTAATCTTGGGATACCATAGACACGTATGCAAATGTTTTGACATATCATATCGACCCATGTATATATATTATTTGGAACAACCATAGACACTCTATATGCAGTAATGTTGGAGTTAGCTATACAGGGTTGAGGTTGATTCCAAAAATATATATACTTTGAGTTGTGATCTAGCCTGAGACGTGTATACACTGGGTTGTGGATTGATTCAAGATAATATATATCGATTTATTTCCGTACATCTAACTGTGGACAACTAGTTGTAGGTTACTAACGAGGACAGCTGACTTAATACACTCAAATCTTTAAAACATAATAAAAATGGTTGTAATTATATTTTGATCATACTTTGATATATATGTACATATTTGTATAGGTTCGTGAATCGATCCGTGACCAAGTCTTATTTTCGAGGAAGAAAATATCTGTGAAAGTGAGTTATAGTCCCACTTTTAAAATTTAATATTTTTGGGATGAGAATACATGCAGGTTTTATAAATGATTTACAAAATAGACACAAGTACGTGAAACTACATTCTATGGTTGAATTATCGAAATCGAATATGCCCCTTTTTATTAAGTCTGGTAATCTAAGAATTAGGGAACAGACAGCCTAATTGACGTGAATCCTAAAGATAGATCTATTGGGCCTAACAAACCCCATCCAAAGTACCGGATGCTTTAGTACTTCGAAATTTATATCATATCTGAAGGGTGTCCCGGAATGATGGGGATATTCTTATATATGCATCTTGTTAATGTAGGTTACCAGGTGTTCACCATATGAATGATTTTTATCTCTATTTATAGGATGTGTATTGAAATATGAAATCTTGTGGTCTATTGTTACGATTTGATATATATAGGTTAAACCTATAACTCATCAACATTTTTGTTGACATTTAAAGCATGTTTATTCTCATGTGAATACTAAGAGCTTCCGCTGTTGCATACTAAAATAAGGACAAGATTTAGAGTCCATGTTTGTATGATATTGTGTAAAAACTGCATTCAAGAAACATATGTCGATGTAATATATTTCTATGGTAAACCATTATGTAATGGTCGTGTGTAAACAATATTTTTTAGATTATCATTATTTGATGATCTACGTAATGTTTCTAAAACCTTTATTGATAAAATAAAGGTTATGGTTGTTTTAAAAATGAATGCAGTCTTTGAAAAACGTCTCATATAGAGGTCAAAACCTCGTAACGAAATCAATTAATATGGAACGTTTATAATCAATATGAACGGGACATTTCAGTTGGTATCCGAGCGTTGGTCTTAGAGAATCAGAAAATTTACATTAGTGTGTCTTATCGAGTTTGTTAGGATGCATTAGTGAGTCTGGACTTCGACCGTGTTTTCTTTAAAAATGATTGCTTAACATTTTTGTTGGAAACTATATATTATTAACATGTAAATATTATGTGATATATTAATCTCTTAACATGTTTGATATTGTGTGATAGACGTCTGCCTCTAGGACAAATCCCATTGACTCACCTAATAATAACGAAGAGTCGAATATATATTGGCAAGATTCACAAGTTCCCGAAGAACCAGAAGAAGAGGAAACGGAACCGAAAGAAGAGGAACCGGAAGAAGAGGAACCAGAAGAAGAGGAACCGGAAGAAGAAGAGGTTCTGGAGGGGGGAATAGTAGGAACCACAGAAAACCGGTCAAATAAAAGAAAATCCTCAACCAATGGACCAAAGTTGGTAATGGTCAATGGTGTTTCCCCTAAGGAAGCAAAATATTAGGAAAATTACCAATTTTTCGATGAATCGGATCCTGATGAGGATTCCGATGATGTTATAGAAATTACCCCGACCCAATTTAATGAGGCAAAAGAAAATAATAAGGGAAAAGGCATCAAAATAGAGAAATCTGATTCCGACCCCGATGAACTTTATATGTACCGTCAACAACCGTATTTTCAATATCGTGACAATAACCCGGGAACCTCTAAACCACTAGGTTTTTCTAAACCAATGTGGAAAACGACGACTTGTATTAGAGGAATATCATATATCCCTAGAAGATTAGGAAAAAGAACCAAGTCCGAAGAAGAAGAAACCAGTGATTCAGATTAGAGGGGTGTGAGCATGTTGTGTAATAAATGTATTGTAGTGTGCTTGTACTTTTATGTTCTATGTAAAAATTGCTTGTATTGTTTATTATTATGAATCTAATCCTTGTCTATTTTACAGTATAAAAACAAAATGGACGTTAAGGGTAGACAACCGAATATTTTAGAAGACCTACTAGAGGATATGATTGAGGAAATCTTGTCTAGAGTCGGTCAGAATTCATCAGCACATTTAGTTATGGCGAAATTAACTTGTCAAACATTTGAAAGACTTTCCAGAAATGCCTTAGTTTATAAAAGGCTTTCCTTTGATAGGTGGGGTATATCACATTGGGGAGACTGTAAGTTACGCCGTGTTTTCTTTAAAGCATTAAATGCGGGGAACCCAAATGCAATTTTACGCTACGTGTTAAGAACATATTTTGACTCAACATATCCCAACATAGGATTTCGTGAATTAGAAAGAGCTTTTAACATGCAACATAAAGAAGCTTGTTATGCTTACGGGTTAGTGGTGTTCGCTTCTTACCAAAGTGAGAAAAAGAACATCGGATTGCAGCTTTTAAATAAAACTTTCCCACAAGTGACGGATTCAGTAGTTGGGGTGAGAAACAAGGTTTTTAGATTATTACGGGGCTGTTGGATATTACAAAACCCTCGTCCTTTTGACGAAATTACAACATGCTGCCTAGCCAATGGTCATAACGGTTATTTTCCACAAGACCAAGGATGAGAAGTCGTCTTAGTAAAACTAGAATGCATGACTTGTTTCTGGACTTATGAATTACGTGTCTTTATTTCCTTTGCTGAACAACTTGCGTATTAACTAGATTTATCTTCAAAACTGACATGTATCATAGTGTACTATATTTCATGTTATATGTAATATAGCGAAGTTGTAAGTTTGAAGAATATTTGTATGTGATATATTATTATAATCAGTTTTTCATATGGAATTGTAGTAGTTGAATTGTATATTAGCTACTAATTATGAACTTAACGGGTAGGTAGTACCCAAATTTAAACTTATAAAACGCTAATATGAAGAAAAAGCTTTTATAAATGAATTCATATTATGCTACGAGATACTATTGACTACTCTTAATATTCTGTATGATTAACTTGTTTCATTTGACTATTTTGAAGGAAATGGCACCGACTACTCGACACACCTTGAATATGAGCGAAGAGGAATTTCGTGCCTTTCTTGCTTCAAACATAGCCGCAGTACAGGCCGCGCTACATACCAACAATAACTCTGAATCTAGCAATACAGCTAACGGCGCAAGAAATCGTGTAGGATGCTCCTACAAGGAATTCACTGCCTGCAAACCTTCAGAATTTGATGGGACCGAAGGACCAATCGGATTGAAACGGTGGACTGAGAAAGTTGAATCGGTGTTTGCCATAAGTAAGTGTGCTGAAGGAGACAAAGTGAAGTACGCTACGCATACCTTCACAGGTATTGCGTTAACATGGTGGAATACCTATCTAGAGCAAGTGGGATAAGATGCTGCTTACGCGCTACCGTGGTCAGCATTCAAGCACTTGATGAACGAGAAGTACCGTCCCAAAACCGAGGTCGATAAGCTCAAGTCAGAACTTAGAGGGTTACGAACACATGGATTCGATATTACTTCGTACGAAAGATGATTCACAGAATTGTGCCTATTGTGTTCGAGAGCGTTCGAAGATGAGGAAGAGAAGATCGACGCATTTGTGAAAGGGTTACCGGAGAGAATCCAAGAAGATATAAGTTTACACGAGCCCGTCTCCATAGAAAAGGCATGTAGAATGGCTCACAAACTAGTGAACCAGATTGAGGGAAGAATTAAAGAACAGGCGGCCGAAGAGGCTAACGTGAAGCTAGTCAAAAGAAAGTGGGAGGAAAACGGTGATAAGAGTCACCAAAACAACAACAACTATCCCAACAATTGTAACAATCGCAACATCAATCGCAACTATAACAAACGGCACAACAACAAAAACAACAACAACAACTACAATAATCATCCCAACAACAATAACAACCGCAACAACAACAACAATCAGAAGCAGCTATGCCAAAGGTGTGAAAAGTATCACTCGGGGTTCTGCACCAAATTTTGCAACAAGTGTAAAAGAAATGGTCATAGCGCGGCGAAGTGTGAGGTCTATGGACCAGGGGTTAACAGAACGAAAGGAACAAATGGTGTCGAAATAACTAATGGCGGAGCAAGTAATGTCGGAGCAAGTTATGCCAATGTAGTTTGTTATAAATGTGGAAAACAGGGCCACATTATTAGACTTGCCCGAATCAGGAGAACACGAATGGACAAGGCCGTGGAAGAGTTTTCAATATTAATGCGACAGAGGCACAGGAAGACCCGGAGCTTGTTACGGGTACGTTTCTTATTGACAATAAATTTGCTTACGTTTTATTTGATTCGGGTGCGGATAGAAGCTATATGAGTAGAGATTTTTGTGCTAAATTAAGTTGTCCATTGACGCCGTTGGATAGTAAATTTTTACTCGAATTAGCAAACGGTAAATTAATTTCAGCAGATTATATATGCCGGAATCGAGAAATTAAACTGGGTAGCGAAATATTTAAGATTGATTTGATACCAGTAGAGTTAGGGAGTTTTGATGTAATAGTTGGCATGGACTGGCTGAAGGATATGAAAGCAGAGATCGTATGTTACAAAAATGCAATTCGCATTGTACGAGAAGAAGGAGAACCCTTAATGGTGTACGGAGAAAAGGGAAACACGAAGCTACATCTTATTAGTAATTTGAAGGCACAAAAACTAATAAGAAAAGGTTGCTATGCTGTTCTAGCACACGTCGAGAAAGTACAAACTGAAGAAAAGAGCATCAATGATGTTCCTGTCGCAAAAGAATTTCCCGATGTATTTCCGAAAGAATTACCGGGACTACCTCCACATCGATCTGTTGAATTTCAAATAGATCTTGTACCAGGAGCTGCACCAATAGCTCGTGCTTCTTACAGACTCGCACCCAGCTAGATGAAAGAACTGCAAAGCCAACTGCAAGAACTATTAGAACGTGGTTTCATTCGACCAAGCACATCACCATGGGGAGCTCCTGTTTTGTTTGTCAAGAAGAAGGATGGTACATTTAGGTTATGTATTGACTACAGAGAGTTGAATAAACTTACCATCAAAAACCGTTATCCACTTCCGAGAATTGACGACTTATTTGATCAACTACAAGGCTCGTTGGTTTATTCGAAAATCGATTTATGTTCTGGATATCATCAAATGCGAGTAAAGGAGGATGATATTCCAAAAACTGCTTTTAGGACGCGTTATGGTGATTACGAGTTTATGGTTATGCCGTTTGGATTGACTAACGCACCAGCTGTGTTCATGGACCTTATGAACCTGGTGTATGGGCCATATCTTGACAAGTTTATCATTGTTTTCATCGATGACATACTTATTTACTCAAAGAATGATCAAGAGCACGAAGAACATTTGAGAAAAGTGCTAGAAGTATTGAGGAAAGAAAAACTGTACGCTAAGTTTTTCAAAGTGTGCATTTTGGTTGGAAGAAGTTCAATTCCTCGGTCACATAGTGAATAAAGAAGGTATCCAGGTGGACCCGACAAAGATCGAAACTGTTAAAAAGTGGAAAACCCCAAAAACTCCGAAGCATATATGTCAATTTTTAGGATTGGCTGGTTACTACAGAAGATTCATCCAAGATTTCTCCAAAATAGCAAAACCCTTGACTGCATTAACGCATAAAGGGAAGAAATTTGAATGGAAGGATGAACAAGAGAAGACGTTTCAGTTATTGAAGAAAAAGCTAACTACGGCACCTATATTGTCATTGCCTGAAGGGAATGATGATTTTGTGATTTATTGTGATGCATCAAAGCAAGGTCTCGGTTGTGTATTAATGCAACGAACGAAGGTGATTGCTTATGCGTCTAGACAACTAAAGATTCACGAGCAAAATTATACAACTCACGATTTGGAATTGGGTGCTGTTGTTTTTGCATTAAAGACTTGGAGGCATTATTTATATGGGTTCAAAAGTATTATATATACCGACCACAAAAGTCTCCAATATATATTTAATCAGAAGCAACTGAATATGAGACAACGCAGGTGGATTGAACTGTTGAATGATTATGATTTTGAGATTTGATACCACCCGGGGAAGGCGAATGTGGTAGCCGACACTTTGAGTAGAAAGGACAGAGAACCTATACTGGTAAAAGCTATGAATATAATTATTCGTACTAGCCTTACTACTCAAATAAAGGAGGCGCAACAGGGGGTTGTTAAAGAAGGAAAGTTGAAGAATGAGATACCCAAAGGATCAGAGAAACATCTTAATATTCAGGAGACGGAACCCGATATAGGGCTGATAGAATTTGGGTACCAAGGTTTGGAGATGTGAGAGAAATGGTACTTAAAGAAGCACATAAAACCAGATATTCAATACATCCCGGAGCGGGGAAGATGTATAAAGATCTCAAGAAACACTTTTGGTGGCCGGGTATGAAAGCCGATATTGCTAAATATGTAGGAGAATGTTTGACGTGTTCTAAGGTCAAAGCTGAACATCAGAAACCATCAGGTCTACTACAACAACCTAAAATCCCGGAATGGAAATGGGAAAACATTACCATGGATTTCATTACTAAATTGCCAAGGACTGCAAGTGGTTATGATACTATTTGGGTAATAGTTAATCGTCTCACCAAGTCAGCACACTTCCTGCCAATGAGAGAAGATGACAAAATGGAGAAGTTGGCGCGATTGTATTTTGAAGGAGGTTGTCTCCAGACATGGAATACCGTTCTCTATTATCTCTGATAGGGATGGTAGATTTGTTTCAAGGTTCTGGCAAAAGTTGCAACAAGCATTGGGGACTTGTCTAGACATGAGTACTGCCTATCATCCACAAACTGATGGGTAGAGCGAAAGGATGATACAAACGCTTAAAGACATGCTAGGAGCATGTGTTATTAATTTCGGAAACAGTTGGGATCGACACCTACCGTTAGCAGAATTTTCCTACAACAAAAGTTATCATTCTAGTATTGAGATGGCGCCGTTTGAGGCACTTTATGGTAGAAAGTGCAGGTCTCCGATTTTTTGGAATGAAGTGGGGGATAGACAGATTACGGGTCCAGAGATAATACAAGAAACTACCGAGAAAATCATTCAAATTCAACAACAATTGAAAACCGCCCAGAGTCGACAAAAGAGCTACGCGGACAGTAAAAGAAAAGATATAGAGTTTGAAATTGGAGAAATGGTCATGCTTAAGGTTTCACCTTGGAAAGGCGTTGTTCGATTTGGTAAACGGGGGAAACTAAATCCAAGGTACATTGGACCATTTAAGATTATAGATCGTGTCGGACCAGTAGCTTACCAACTGGAGCTACCTCAACGGCTCGCTGCTGTACATAACACTTTCCACGTCTCGAATTTGAAGAAATGTGTTGCTAAAGAAGATCTCACTATTTCGTTGGACGAAATCCAAATCAATGAAAAACTTCAATTCATTGAAGAACCCTTCGAAATAATGGATCGTGAGGTTAAGAGACTTAAGCAAAACAAGATACCGATTGTTAAGGTTCAATGGAATACTCGTAGAGGACTCGAGTTCACCTGGGAGCGTGAAGATCATATGAAGAAAAAATACCCGCATCTATTTCCAAAAGATTCGTCAACAGCTTCAACAGCTTAAAATTTTGGGACGAAATTTATTTAACGGGTAGGTACTGTAGTGACCCGAAGATTTCCATGTTTATATATATTAATTAAGATTGATATTTACATGACTAAATGTTTCCAACGTGTTAAGCAATCAAACTTGTTAAGACTTGATTAAATGAAATAAGTTTCATATAGACAATTGATCACCCAAGTTGACCGGCGATTCACGAACGTTACAAAATTGTGAAAACTACATGTTGTGGTATATATAGACATATATATGTGGTTGACATGAGATTATGATGAGTAAGTATCTAACTAAGTATATTAACAATGTGTGATATACATAAGAAATGAGTTTACTAAGTTAAGAAACTCGAAATGATATATATAACGATTATCGTTATGATAACGTCTACTAAATACATATGTATCATATTAAAATATTGATACACTATATTTAACATGATAAAATTATATTTAAATATATCATTAAGTGTGTTAACAATGAACTACATATGTAAAAACAAGACTACTAACTCAAGAATTACGAAACGAGACTTATATGTAACGATTATCGTTGTAACGATATTTTAATGTATGTATCATATTAAGAGATATTCATACATCATAATATCATGATAATATAATAATTTAACATCTCATTTGATATAATAAACATTGGGTTAACAACATTAATTGAGATCGTTAACTTAAAGGTTTCAAAACAACACTTACATGTAACGACTAACGAAGACTTAATGACTCCATTAGAATGTATATACATGTTGTGTTTTGATATGTATTCTTACACTTTTGAAAGACTTCAAGACACATATCAAAGTATTTCAACTTAACAAAAATGCTTACAATTACATCCTCGTTCAGTTTCATCAACAATTCTACTCGTATGCACCCGTATTCGTACTCGTACAATACATAGCTTTTAGATGTATGTACTATTGATATATACACTCTAATGATCATTTCTTAGCAGCCCATGTGAGTCACCTAACACATGTAAGAACCATCATTTGGCAACTAACATGAAATATCTCATAAAATTACAAAAATATTAGTAATCATTCATGATTTATTTACATGAAAACAAAATTACATATCCTTTATATCTAATCCATATACCAACGACCAAAAACACCTACAAACACTTTCATTCTTCAATTTTCTTCATCTAATTGATCTCTCTCAAGTTCCATCTTCAAGTTCTAAGTGTTCTTCATACATTCCATGAGTATAATTTCATAAAAATCAAGAATACTTCCAAGTTTGCAAGTCTACTTCCAAGCTTTCTAATCCTTTCCAAGTAATCATCTAAGAACAAGGAACCTTTATTATTTATAGTAGGTTATCTTTCTAATTCAAGGTAATATTCATATTCAAACTTTGATTCAATTTCTGCAACTATAACAATCTTATTTCGAGTGAAAATCTTACTTGAACTGTTTTCGTGTCATGATTCTGCTTCAAGAACATTCAAGCCATCCAAGGATCCTTTAACGCTAGATCCATTTTTCTCATTTCTAGTAGTTTTATCCAGAAAACTTGAGGTAGTAATGATGTTCATAACATCATTCGATTCATACATATAAAGCTATCTTATTCGAAGGTTTATACTTGTAATCACTAGAACATAGTTTAGTTAATTCTAAACTTGTTCGCAAACAAAAGTTAATCCTTCTAACTTGACTTTTAAAATCAACTAAACACATGTTCTATATCTATATGATATGCTAATTTAATGATTTAAAACCTGGAAACACGATGAACACCATAAAATCGGATATACGCCGTCGTAGTGAAACCGGGGGCTGTTTTGGTTTGGATAATTAAAAACTATGATAAACTTTGATTTAAAAGTTGTTTTTCTGGGAAAATAATTTTGCATATGAACATGAAACTATATCCAAAAATCTTGGTTAAACTCAAAGTGAAAGTATGTTTTTCAAAATGGTCATCAAGATGTCGTTCTTTCGACGGAAATGACTACCTCTTTAGTAATTGACATGTAACTTAAATTTCTGCCAATAAACCTATAATTTTTCTATTTGGATTCTTAAATTATAGTTCAATATGAAACCATAGCAATTTGATTCACTCAAAACGGATTTAAAACGAAGAAGTTATGGGTAAAACAAGATTGGATATTTTTGATCTTTTTAGCTAAGGGAAATGTTTAACAAATCTATACAAATCATATCCTAGCTAACTTATATTATATTATACATGTATTCTAATATATTATATAATCTTGGGATACCATAGAAACGTATGAAAATGTTTTGACATATCATATCGACCCATGTGTATATATTATTTGGAACAACCATAAACACTCTATATGCAGTAATGTTGGAGTTAGCTATATAGGGTTGAGGTTGATTCCAAAAATATATATACTTTGAGTTGTGATCTAGCCTGAGACGTGTATACACTGGGTCGTGGATTGATTCAAGATAATATATATTAATTTATTTCTGTACATCTAACTGTGGACAACTAGTTGTAGGTTACTAACGAGGACAGCTGACTTAATACACTTAAATCTTTAAAACATAATAAAAATGGTTGTAATTATATTTTGATCATACTTTGATATATATGTACATATTTGTATAGGTTCGTGAATCAATCCATGGCCAAGTCTTATTTCCGAGGAAGGAAATATCTGTGAAAGTGAGTTATAGTCCCACTTTTAAAATCTAATATTTTTTGGATGAGAATACATGCAGGTTTTATAAATGATTTACAAAATAGACACAAGTACGTGAAACTACATTCTATGGTTGAATTATCAAAATTGAATATGCCCCTTTTTATTAAGTCTGGTAATCTAAGAATTAGGGAACAGACTCCCTAATTGACGCAAATCCTAAAGATAGATCTATTGGGCCTAACAAACCCCATCTAAAGTACCGGATGCTTTATTACTTCGAAATTTATATCATATCCGATGGGTGTCCCAGAATGATGGGGATATTCTTATATATGCATCTTGTTAATGTCGGTTACTAGTTGTTCACCATATGAATGATTTTTATCTCTATGTATGGGATGTGTATTGAAATATGAAATCTTGTGGTCTATTGTTACGATTTGATATATATAGGTTAAACCTATAACTCACCAACATTTTTGTTGACGTTTAAAGCATGTTTATTCTCAGGTGAATACTAAGAGCTTCCGCTGTTGCATATTAAAATAAGGACAAGATTTGGAGTCCATGTTTATATGATATTGTGTAAAAACTGCATTCAAGAAACATATGTCGATGTAATATATTTCTATTATAAACCATTATGTAATGGTCGTGTGTAAACAGTATATTTTAGATTATCATTATTTGATAATCTACGTAATGTTTCTAAAACCTTTATTGATAAAATAAAGGTTATGGTTGTTTTAAAAATGAATGCAGTCTTTGAAAAATGTCTCATATACAGGTCAAAACCTCGTAACGAAATCAATTAATATGGAACGTTTATAATCAATATGAACGTGACATTTCAATAGCTACCTCAAAAAGTGTTTTTTTTAAAAAGGCTGCCACCGGCAGGGATTGAACCCGAGACCTCCCGTTCACAAACACAACCCTTAACCATTCAACCATTGTGATTTTTCTAAAATTATATCCCTCTGTTTACTTATAACCCGTTATTAAATAACTCCCTATTCTTCTTCTTCTTCCCTTCAAACTAGTCGACCAGTGATCCACCCTACCTCAAATTAAAATTTGATTTATGTTTGAAACACAAACAGAAACGACTTATAATTGAAATTAACAGACATAAATAAATAAATCAAAATTAAACAGATTGCAGAAGCTGTTACTGTCGCGAGAAAAAAATTGGTTTAAACTCAAATCTTGATTTCAATTTCTAGGCACTTACAGGTTATATTTACAACATGAATTAGTTTCTAAATCCATCCTATAAACTTCTGAAATCATCAGTTTATCTTGAAACAAAACAAAGAATTCGAATTTTCCCATGAAAAAATTCTTTGACTTTTGGATAATTAACTTTGACTCTAAAATTCAAGTTCGTTATTAGAAATTGAAAAATGAAACTTTCCAGTGTAGTGACCCGAACTTTTCTATGTTTATATATGCTAAAAGAAATTGATATTTACATGATTAAGTGTTTCCAACATGTTAAGCAATCAAACTTGTTAAGACTTGATTAATTGAAATAGGTTTCATATAGTTAATTGACCACCCAAGTTGACCGGTGATTCACGAACGTTAAAACTTGTAAAAACTATATAATGTCATATATATATATATATATATATATATATATATATATATATATATATATATATATATATATATATATATATATATATATATATATATATATATATATATATATATATATATATATATATAGTTAACATGATATTATGATAAGTAAACATATCATTAAGTATATTAACAATGAACTACATATGTAAAAACAAGACTACTAACTTAAGAATTTCGAAACTAGGCATATATGTAACGATTATTGTTGTAACAACATTTAAATGTATATATATCATATTAGGATATATTAATACATCATAACATCATGATAATGTAATAATTTAACATCTCTTTAGATAAAATAAACAATAGGTTAACAACATTTAACAAGATCGTTAACCTAAAGGTTTCAAAACAACACTTACATGTAACGACTAACGATGACTTAACGACTCAGTTAAAATGTATATACATGTAGTGTTTTAATATGTATTCATACACTTTTGAAAGACTTCAAGACACTTATCAAAGTACTTCTACTTAACAAAAATGCTTACAATTACATCCTCATTCATTTTCATCAACAATTTTACTCGTATACACCCGTATTCGTACTCGTACAACACACAGCTCCTATATGTATGTACTATTGGTATATACACTCCAATGATCAGCTCTTAAAAGCCCATATGAGTTACCTAACCATGTGGGAACCATCATTTGGTAACTAGCATGAATGATTACACAAAATTACAAACTAATGGAGCCTATATGGTGACACCATACTTCACGTGAATGAACACACACACAAACATTTTCATTTTGCGACTTACATGCATCAAACTACTCTCTATCAAGTGTTCTTCCATTGTTCTAAGTGTTCTTCATCATCTTCATCAAAATCTAGCTCAATCTAGTTCATAAATTCATACATAAACCAAGTTATAAAACAACTACTCAAGAACACACCAACAACACTTCCAAGTTTGCTAGCTTACTTCCAATCATGCAAATCCACTTTGACTGATCATCCAACCTCAAGAAATCTTTCTTATTTACAGTAATATATCTTTCTAATATAAGGTAATACTCATATTCAAACTTTGATTCAATTCCTATAACTTTAACAATCTTATTTCGAGTGGAAATCTTACTTGAATTTGTTTTCGTGTCATGATTTTGCTTCAAGAACTTTCAAGCCATCCAAGGATCCTTTGAAGCTAGATCTATTTTTCTCATTTCTAGTAGGTTTATCCACAAAACCTGAGGTAATAATGATGTTCATAACATCATTCGATTCATATATATAAAACTACCTTATTCGAAGGTTTAAACTTGTAATCATTAGAACATAGTTTAGTTAATTCTAAACTTGTTCGCAAACAAAAGTTAATCCTTCTAACTTGACTTTTAAAATCAAGTAAACACATGTTCTATATCTATATGATATGCTAACTTAATGATTTAAAACCTGAAAACACGAAAAACACCGTAAAACCGGATATACGCCGTCGTAGTAACACCGCGGGCTGTTTTGGGTTAGTTAATTAAAAACTATGATAAACTTTGATTTAAAAGTTGTTCTTCTGAGAAAATGATTTTTCTTATGAACATGAAACTATATCCAAAAATCATGGTTAAACTCAAAGTGGAAGTATGTTTTCCAAAATGGTCATCTAGACATCGTTCTTTCGACTGAAATGACTACCTTTACAAAAATGACTTGTAACCTGTATTTCCGTCTATAAACTTATACTTTTTCTGTTTAGATTCATAAACTTAAGTTCAATATGAAACCATATCAACTTGAATCACTCAAAACGGATTTAAAACGAAGAAGTTATGAGTAAAACAAGATTGAATAATTTTGCTTGTTGTAGCTACGTGAAAATTGGTAACAAATCTATATTAATCATATCCTAGCTAACTCATATTGTATAATATATTATGTAATCTTGGAATACCATAGACACGAATACAATGTTTTGACATATCATATCGACCCATATATATATATATATTTCAGAACAACCATAGACACTCTATATGCAGTAATGTTAGAGTTAGCTATACAGGGTTGAGGTTGATTCCAAAATATTATATTTACTTTCAGTTGTGATCTAGCCTGAGACTTGTATACACGAGGTCGTGGATTGATTCGAGATAATATATTACTTTATTTCTGTACATCTAACTGTGGACAACTAGTTGTAGGTTACTAATGAGGACAGCTGACTTAATAAATTTAAAACATTAAAACGTATTAAAAATCTTGTAATTATATTTTGAACAAACTTTGATATATATGTACATATTTGTTAGAGGTTCGTGAATCAACCAGTGGCCAAGTCTTATTTCCCGACGAAGTAAAAATCTGTGAAAGTGAGTTATAGTCCCACTTTTAAAATATAATATTTTGGGATGAGAATACATGCAAATTTATAAATGTTTTACGAAATAGACACAAGTAAATGAAGCTACACTATATGGGTGAATGATCGAAGCCGAATATGCCCCTTTTTAGCTTGGTAGCCTAAGAATTTGGGAACAGACCCCCAAATTGACGCGAATCCTAAAGATAGATCTATCGGGCCAAACAAGCCCCATTCTGGAATTTGGAATGCTTTAGTACTTTGAAATTATCATGTCCGATGGGTGTCCCGGAATGATGGGGATATTCTATATGCATCTTGTTAATGTCGGTTACCAGGTGTTCACCATATGAATGGTTTTTATCTCTATGTATGGGATGTATATTGAAATATGAAATCTTGTGGTCAATTATTACAATTTGATAAATATATAGGTTAAACCTATAACTCACCAACATTTTTGTTGACGTTTAAAGCATGTTTATTCTCAGGTGATTATTAAGAGCTTCCGCTGTTGCATGCTAAAATATGGACAAGATTTGGTGTCAGCGTGTTTGTATAATATTGTTTAAAACTGCATTCAAGATTTATTTTGATGTAACATATTAATTAATATTGTAAACCAATATGTATTGGTAGTGTGTAAGTGTGATATTTTTAGATTATCATTTCTGGATAATCTAGGCGGTGTCCTTTTAACCTTGTCGATAAAATAAATGTTATGGTTTGTTTTTAAAAATGAATGCAGTCTTTGAAAAACGTCTCAGATAGAGGTCAAAACCTCGCAACGAAATCAATTAATATGGAACGTTTATAATCAATATGAACGGGACATTTCAGTTGGTATCCGAGCGTTGGTCTTAGAGAACCAGAATTTTTTCATTAGTGTGTCTTACCGAGTTTGTTAGGATGCATTAGTGAGTCTGGACTTCGACCGTGTTTTTCTTCAAAAACGATTGCTTAACATTTTTTTTGTTGGAAACTATATATTATTAACATGTAAATATTATGTGATATATTAATCTCTTAACGTGTTTGATATTGTGTGATAGATGTCTACCTCTAGTACAAATCCCATCGACTCACCTAATAATAATGAAGAGTCGAATATACTTTGGGAAGATTCACAAATTCCCGAAGAGGAACCGGAAGAGGAGGAACCAGAAGAGGTGGAACCGAAAGAAGAGGAACTGGAAGAGGAGGAACCGGAAGAGGAGGAACCGGAAGAAGAAAAGGTTCCGAAGGAAGAAATATTGATACCTACAGTAAATCGATTAAATAAAAGAAAATCCTCAACCAACGAACCAAAGTCAAAAATGGTCAATGGTGTTTCCGCCAAGGAAGCAAAATATTGGGAAGATTACCAATTTTCCGATGAATCAGATCCCGATGAGGATTCCGATGATGTTATAGAAATTACCTCGACCCAATTTAATAAAGTAAAAGAAAATAATAAGGGAAAAGGTATAAAAATAGAGAAACCTGATTCCGATCCTGATGAACTTTATATGTATCGGCAACGTCCGTATTTCCTAAAATGTAACAATAACCCGGGAACCTCTAAACCACCAGGTTTTTCTAAACCATTGTGGAAAACGACGGCTCGTATTAGAGGAACACCATATATCCCTAGAAAATTAGGAAAACGAACCAAGTCCGAAGAAGAAGAAACCAGTGATTCGGAGTAGAGGGTTGTAATCATGTTGTATAATATATGTATTGTAGCGTACTTGTACTTTTATGTTCTATGTAAAAATTGTTTGTATTGTTTGTTAATTATCTTTTACGAATCTAATCCTTGTCTATTTTATAGTATAAAAACAAAATGGACGTTAAGGGTAGACAACCGTATATTTTAGAAGACCTACCAGAGGATATGATTGAGGAAATCTTGTCTAAAGTCGGTTAGAATTTATCAGCACATTTAGTTATGGCGAAATTAACTTGTCAAATATTTGAGAGACTTTCCAGAAATGCCTTAGTTTATAAAAGGCTTTCCTTTGATAAGTGGGGTATATCACATTGGGGAGACCGTAAGTTACGCCGTGTTTTCTTTAAAACGTTAAATGTGGGTAACCCAAATGTAATTTTACGCTACGGGTTAAGAACCTATTTTGACTCAACATATCCCAACATAGGATTTTGTGAGTTAGAAAGAGCTTCTAACATGCAACATAAAGAAGCATGTTATACTTACGGGTTAGTGATGTTCGCTTCTTACCAAAGTGAGAAAAAGAACATCAGGTTACAACTTTTAAATAAAACCTTCCTACAAGTGACGGATTCAGTAGTTGGGATGAGAAACAAGGTTTTTAGATTATTACGGGGCTGTTGGACATTACGAAACCCTCATCCTTTTGACGACATTACAACATGCTGCCTAGCCAATGGTCATAACGGTTACTTTCCACAAGACCAAGGATGGGAAGTCGTCTTAGTAAAACCAGAATGCATGACTTGTTTCTGGACTTATGAATTACGTGTCTTTATTTCTTTTGCTGAACAACTTACGTATTAACTAGAATTGCCTTTATAGCTGCCGAGTAGCAAAGTTATTATGTGTTATATTTCATCCTATATGTATAATAGTGGTATTGTAAGTTTGTAAAATTTTGTATAAAGTTTGAACGCGAAATATTATTGTAATAAGTTTTTCATATAGAAGCGTAGTAGTTGAGTTGTATAGTAGCTAGTAAGTATGAACTTAACGGGTAGGTACTACCCAAATTAAAACTATAAAATGCTAATATGAAGAAAAAGCTTTTATAAATAAGTTCATATAATGCTACGAAATACTATTGACTACTCCTAAATTCTATATGATTAACTCAATTCTTTTGGCTATTTTTGAAGGAAATGGCACCGACGACTCGTCAGAACTTAAACATGAGTGAGGAAGATTTCCGTGTTTTTCTTGCAGCAAACATAGCCGTAGTACAGGCTGCGATGCAAAATAACAATAACTTTGGATCTAGCAGTGGAACTAATTTCACAACAAATCTTGTAGGATGCTCCTACAAAGAATTCACTGCCTGCAAACCTTTGGAATATGATGGAACCGAAGGACCAATTGGATTGAAACGGTGGACCGAGAAAGTCAAATCGGTGTTTGCCATAAGTAAGTGTACTGAAGTGGACAAAGTTAAGTACGCTACGCATACCTTCACAGGTACTGCGTTAACGTGGGGGAACACCTATCTTGAACAGGTAGGACAAAATGCTGCTTACGCGCTACCGTGGTCGGCATTCAAGCAATTGATGAACGAGCAGTACCTTCCTAGAAACGAGGTCAATAAGCTCAAGGTAGAGCTTAGAGAGTTACGAAAACAAGGGTTCGACATTACCACATATGAACGACGATTCACATAGTTGTGCCTATTATGTCCAGGAACGTTCGAAGATGAAGAAGAGAAGATCGACGCATTTATAAGAGGCTTACCAGTAAGGATTGAAGAAGATGTGAGTTCACACGAGCTCTCTTCCATACAAAAGGCAAGTCGAATGGCTCATAAACTCATAAATTAGATTGAGGGAAGAATTAAAGAGCAGGCGCCCGAAGAAGCCAACACGAAACAACTCAAGAGGAAGTGGGAGGAAAACGGTGACAAGAATAACCAGTACAACAACAATAACAATTACAACCACAATCGCAACAACTATCCCAATAAGCGCAACAACAATCGCAACAATAACCGCAATCCTAACAATAACTACAACAAACGTCCCAACAACAACAACAACTACAACAATCGTTCCAACAACAATAACAATCCCAACAACAACCTCAATAACAACAACGGCAACAAAAACCAAAAATGCAAAAGGTGTGAAGAGGACCAGCAGAATGAGTTCTGCACAACATTTTGCACCAAGTGTAAAAGAACTGGCCATGGTGCGAAAAAGTGTGAGGTCTACGGACCAAAGTTTAACAGAACTAAAGGGACAAATAGTGTCGAAATAAGTAATGTCGCCTTTGTTTGTTATGGATGTGGAAAACTGGGCCACATTAGAAGTAATTGCCCGAATCAGGGGAATAATAATGGGCAGGGCCACGGAAGAGTTTTCAATATTAATACGGCAGAAGCGCAGGAAGACCAGGAGCTTGTTACGGGTACGTTTCTTATTGACAATAAATCTGCTTATGTTTTATTTGATTCGGGTGCGGATAGAAGCTATATGAGTAGAGATTTTTGTGCTAAATTAAGTTGCCCATTGACGCCTTTGGATAGTAAATTTTTACTCGAATTAGCAAAAGGTAAATTAATTTTAGCAGATAATATATGTCTGGATAGAGAAATTAAACTAGGGGATGAAACGTTTAAAATTGATTTAATACCAGTCGAGTTAGGGAGTTTTGATGAAATAATTGGCATGGACGGGTTGAAAAAGGTAAGAGCAGAGGTTGTTTGTTACAAAAATGCTATTCGCATTATGCGTGAAAAAGGAAAACCTTTAATGGTGTACGGAGAAAAGAACAACGTGAAATTAAATCTTATTAGTAATTTGAAGGCGCAAAAACTAATAAGAAAAGGTTGTTACGTCATTCTAGCACATATCAAGGAAGTTAAACCTGAAGAAAAGAACATCAGTGATGTTCCCATCACAAAAGAATTTCCCGATGTATTTCCGAAAGAATTACCGGGATTACCCCCACATCGATCCGTTGAATTTCAAATAGACCTTGTACCAGGAGCTGAACCAATAGCTCGTGCTCCATACAGACTCGCACCCAGCTAAATGAAAGAATTACAAAGTCAGTTATAGGAACTTTTAGAGCATGGTTTCATTCGACCAAGCACATCACCGTGGGGAGCTCCTATTTTGTTTGTCAAGAAGAAGGATGGTACATTTAGGTTGTGTATCGACTACCGAGAATTGAACAAACTTACCATTAAGAACTGCTACCCACTACCAAGAATCGATGACTTATTTGATCAACTACAAGGCTCGTCGGTTTATACGAAGATTGATTTATGTTCTGAGTATCATCAAATGCGGGTGAAGGAGGATGATATTCCAAAGACTGCTTTTAGGACGCGTTACGGTCATTACGAGTTTATGGTTATGCCGTTTGAGTTGACTAAGACACCAGCTGTGTTCATGGACCTCATGAACCGAGTGTGTGGACCATACCTTGACAAGTTTGTCATTGTTTTCATCGATGACATACTTATTTACTCAAAGAATAACCAAGAGCACGAAGAATATTTGAGAAAAGTGCTAGAGTTGTTAAGGAAAGAAAAACTGTACGCTAAGTTTTCAAAGTGTGCATTTTGGTTAGAAGAAGTTCAATTCCTCGGTCATATAGTGAACAAAGAAGGTATTCAGGTGGATCCAGCAAAGATTGAAACCGTTGAAAAATGGGAAACCCCGAAAACTCTGAAACATATACGCTAATTTTTAGGACTAGCTGGTTACTACAGAAGATTCATCCAAGATTTTTCCAAAATAGCAAAACCCTTGACTGCATTAACGCATAAAGGGAAGAAATTTGAATGGAAAGATGAACAAGAGAAAGCTTTTTAATTGTTAAAGAAAAAGTTAACTACGGCACCTATATTGTCATTACCTGAAGGGAATAATGATTTTGTGATATTTTGTGACGCCTCAAAGCAAGGTCTCAGTTGTGTATTAATGCAACGAACGAAAGTAATTGCTTATGAGTCTAGACAATTGAAGATTCACGAGCAGAATTATACGACGCATGATTTGGAATTAGGCGCGGTTGTTTTTGCATTAAAGACTTGGAGGCACTACTTATATGGGGTCAAAGGTATTATATATACCGACCACAAAAGTCTTCAACACATATTTAATCAGAAACAACTGAACATGAGGCAGCGCAGGTGGATTGAATTGTTGAATGATTACGACTTTGAGATACGTTACCACCCGGAGAAGGCAAATGTGGTAGCCGACGCCTTGAGCAGAAAGGACAGAGAACCCATTCGTGTAAAAGCTATGAATATAATGATTCATACTAACCTTACTACTCAAATAAAGGAGGCGCAACAAGGAGTTTTAAAAGAGGGAAACTTAAGGGATGAAATACCCAAAGGATCGGAGAAGCATCTTAATATTTAAGAAGACGGAACCCGGTATAGGGCTGAAAGAATTTGGGTACCAAAATTTGGAGATATGAGAGAAATGGTACTTAGAGAAGCTCATAAAACCAGATACTCAATACATCCTGGAATGGGAAAGATGTACAAGGATCATAAGAAATATTTTTGGTGGCCGAGTATGAAATCCGATGTTGCTAAATACGTAGGAGAATATTTGACGTGTTCTAAGTTCAAAGCTGAGCATCAGAAACCATCAGGTCTACTTCAAAAACCCAAAATCCCGGAATGGAAATGGAAAAACATTGCCATGGATTTCATCACTAAATTGCCAAGGACTGCAAGTGGTTTTGATACTTTTTGGGTAATAGTTGATCGTCTCACCAAATCAGTACACTTCCTGCCAATAAGAGAAGATCACAAGATGGAGAAGTTAGCACGACTGTATTTGAAGGAAGTCGTCTCCAGACATGGAATACCAATCTCTATTTTCTCTGATAGGGATGGCAGATTTATTTCAAGATTCTGGCAGACATTACAGCAAGCATTAGGAACTCGTCTAAACATGAGTACTGTCTATCATCCACAAACTGATGGGCAGAGTGAAAGGACGATACAAACGCTTTAAGACATGCTACAAGCATGCGTTATTGATTTCGGAAACAGTTGGGATCTACACCTTCCATTAGCAGAATTTTCCTACAACAACAGCTACCATTCAAGCATTGAGATGGCATCGTTTGAAGCACTTTATGGTAGAAAGTGCAGGTCTCCGATTTGGTGGAGTGAATTGGGGGATAGACAGATTACGGGTCCAGAGATAATACAAGAAACTACCGAGAAGATCATCCAAATTCAACAACGGTTGAAAACCGCCCAAATTCGACAAAAGAGCTACGCTGACATTAAAAGAAAAGATATAGAATTTGAAATTGGAGAGATGGTCATGCTTAAAGTTGCACCTTAGAAAGGCGTTGTTCGATTTGGTAAATGAGGGAAATTAAACCCAAGGTATATTAGACCATTCAAGGTTATTGATCGCGTCGGACCAGTAGCTTACCGACTTGAGTTACCTCAACAACTCGCGGCTGTACATAACACTTTCCACGTCTCGAATTTGAAAAAATGTTTTGCTAAAGAAGATCTCACTATTCCGTTAGACGAAATCCAAATCAACGTAAAACTTCAATTCATCGAAGAACCCGTCGAAATAATGGATTGTGAGGTTAAAAGACTTAAGCAAAACAAGATACCAATTGTTAAGGTTCGATGGAATGCTCGTAGAGGACCCGAGTTCACCTGGGAATGAGAAGATCAGATGAAGAAGAAGTACCCGCACTTATTTCCAGAAGATACGTCAACACCTCCAACTGCTTAAAATTTCAGGACGAAATTTATTTAACGGGTAGGTACTGTAGTGACCCAAACTTTTCCATGTTTATATATATTAAATGAAATTGATATTTACATGATTAAGTGTTTCCAACATGTTAAGCAATCAAACTTGTTAAGACTTGATTAATTGAAATAGGTTTCATATAGTCAATTGACCACCCAAGTTGACCGGTGATTCACGAACGTTAAAACTTGTAAAAACTATATAATGTCATATATATATATATATATATATATATATATATATATATATATATATATATATATATATATATATATATATATATATATATATATATATATATATATATATATATATATAGTTAACATGATATTATGATAAGTAAACATATCATTAAGTATATTAACAATGAACTACATATGTAAAAACAAGACTACTAACTTAAAGATTTCGAAACGAGGCATATATGTAACGATTATCGTTGTAACGACATTTAAATTTATATATATATATATCATATTAGGATATATTAATACATCATAACATTATGATAATGTAATAATTTAACATCTCTTTAGATAAAATAAACAATATGTTAACAACATTTAACAAGATCGTTAACCTAAAGGTTTCAAAACAACACTTACATGTAACAACTAACGATGACTTAACGACTCAGTTAAAATGTATATACATGTAGTGTTTTAATATGTATTCATACACTTTTGAAAGACTTCAAGACACTTATCAAAGTACTTCTACTTAACAAAAATGCTTACAATTACATCCTCTTTCATTTTCATCAACAATTTTACTCGTATACACTTATATTCGTACTCGTACAATACACAGCTTCTATATGTATTCACTATTGGTATATACGCTCCAATGATCAGCTCTTAGAAGCCCATGTGAGTTACCTAACCATGTGAGAACCATCATTTGGTAACTAGCATGAATGATTACACAAAATTACAAACTAATGGAGCCTATATGGTGACACCATACTTCACGTGAATGAACATACACACAAACACTTTCATTTTGCAACTTACATGCATCAAACTACTCTCTCTCAAGTGTTCTTCCATTGTTCTAAGTGTTCTTCATCATCTTCATCAAAATCTAGCTCAATCTAGTTCATAAATCCATACATAAACCAAGCTATAAAACAACTCCTCAAGAACACACCAACAACACTTCCAAGTTTGCTAGCTTACTTCCAATCTTGCAAATATAGTTTGAGTGATCATCCAACCTCAAGAAATCTTTCTTATTTACAGTAATATATCTTTTTAATATAAGGTAATAGTCATATTCAAACTTTGATTCAATTCCTATAACTTTAACAATCTTATTTCGAGTGGAAATCTTACTTGAACTTGTTTTCGTGTCATGATTTTGCTTCAAGAACTTTCAAGCCATCCAAGGATCCTTTGAAGCTAGATCTATTTTTCTCATTTCTAGTAGGTTTATCCATAAAACCTGAGGTAGTAATGATGTTCATAACATCATTCGATTCATATATATAAAACTACCTTATTCGAAGGTTTAAACTTGTAATCACTAGAACATAGTTTAGTTAATTCTAAACTTGTTCGCAAAAAAAGTTAATCCTTCGAACTTGACTTTTAAAATCAAGTAAACACATGTTCTATATCTATATGATATGCTAACTTAATGATTTAAAACCCGAAAACACGAAAAATACCGTAAAACCGGATATACGCCGCCGTAGTAACACCGCGTGAAAATGATTTAAAACTTTGATTTAAAAGTTGTTCTTCTGGGAAAATTATTTTTCTTATGAACATGAAACTATATCCAAAAATCATTGTTAAACTCAAAGTGGAAGTATGTTTTCCAAAATGGTCATCTAGACATCGTTCTTTCGACTGAAATGACTACCTTTACAAAAACGACTTGTAACCTGTATTTACGACTATAAACTTTTACTTTTTCTGTTTAGATTCATAAACTTAAGTTCAATATGAAACCATAGCAACTTGAATCACTCAAAACGGATTTAAAACGAAGAAGTTATGGGTAAAACAAGATTGAATAATTTTGCTTGTTGTAGCTACGTGAAAATTGGTAACAAATCTATATTAATCATATTCTAGCTAACTCATATTGTATTATACATGTATTCTAATATATTATGTAATCTTGGGATACCATAGACACGAATACAATGTTTTGACATATCATATCGACCCATCTATATATATATTTCGGAACAACCATAGACACTCTATATGCAGTAATGTTGGAGTTAGCTATACAGGGTTGAGGTTGATTCCAAAATATTATATATACTTTGAGTTGTGATCTAGCCTGAGACTTGTATACACGAGGTCGTGGATTGATTCGAGATAATATATTGCTTTATTTCTGTACATCTAACTGTGGACAACTAGTTGTAGATTACTAACGAGGACAGCTGACTTAATAAACTTAAAATATTAAAACGTATTAAAATGTTGTAATTATATTTTGAACATACTTTGATATATATATGTACATATTTTTTATAGGTTCGTGAATCAACCAGTGGCCAAGTCTTACTTCCCGACGAAGTAAAAATCTGTGAAAGTGAGTTATAGTCCCACTTTTAAAATCTAATATTTTGGGATGAGAATACATGCAAATCTATAAATGTTTTACGAAATAGACACAAGTAAATGAAACTACATTATATGGGTGAATGATCGAAGCCGAATATGCCCCTTTTTGGCTTGGTAGCCTAAGAATTTGGGAACAGACCCCCAAATTGACGCGAATCCTAAAGATAGATCTATCGGGCCCAACAAACCCCATTCTGGAATTTGGAATGCTTTAGTACTTCGAAATTATCATGTCCGATGGGTGTCCCAGAATGATGGGGATATTCTATATGCATCTTGTTAATGTCGGTTGTGACGACCCGGAAATTTCCGACCAAATTTAAACTTTAATCTTTATATTATTCTGACACGATAAGCAAAGTTTGTTATGTTAAATCTCAAGAATTTTAAACTGTGTTCATACATTCATTATAACCTCGACCAAATTCTGACGATTCACGAACCGTTATATATAAATAGATATGTATATGTATATATATATTATAACTTGAGAATATTAATAAAGTATTAAACGTATAATACTTTACACGAACGTATTTGTTTCAGTATGATTTTCGACGAAATTAAAAAAATATATTAAATGATTGAATTATCAGAAACATTGAATTATGATTACAAGTCTCTGTTGAGAGGTCCACTATGATTTGAGAAAATCTATTCCTCTTAACGATATTCAGAATAATTTGTAAAGCTATTTATAAATAAAAACAAAAAATGTCATTTACGAAAGTTAGACAAAAGTTAGTGGAGAATTGGTTTCCATAATATTCTATTAATCTATTTTCAAACGTACAAAGATGTTTTCAGTTTAAAAAGAACTTTATTATTAAAACGTATATAACTTTTATAAATATCTAGAATCACTTTTGACAACTCATTACTTAACCAGTATAATAAATATAACGATATTTATATTTTATTTCATTAAATATATATAACGATTTAAATTAGTATTATATATATTTATACGCGTGTTATACATACATAGTTTTTATACTTTTACTATACTTTAACTTTACCTTTACTTTACTTTTACTTTACTTTAACTTTAATAATTCACTTTAATAATTCATACTTTAATAATTCACTTTAATAATTCATACTTTAATAATTCACTTTAATAATTCATACTTTAATAATTCACTTTAATAATTCATACTTTAATAATTCACTTTAATAATTCATACTTTAATAATTCATACTTTAATAATTCACTTTAATAATTCATACTTTAATAATTCAAAAATCTATTATAAATAGAATTCAATAGGTTTCATTATTTAATAGAAACTTGAAAATATATTTCTCTAAACTCTCCCAATCGATTTATATATATATATATATTTGCTCTGTATTATTTCAAGATATTATTAGTATACATAAAATATTACGAAGGAGTGCTGTCCGAGTGATTTCAAAATAGTTTTTTTTGAATGAGTCAAAACTAAGGAAATTATGGGTTATAGCTATGGAGGTGATGGGTATGGTTCATGGTTATGCTCGTGAGGTCAATCTAGTGTTTATCATCTCCGTTGCGTCTACGTACTTTCCTGCAATATTGAATCTCAATATTGATACGTTCGTGAATCCGAGGCCAACCTTGCACTTGTTAAATGACGTTATATGTATTTTTACTATAAAATACAGTATTGTGAGTTTCATTTGCTCCCTTTTTAATTGCTTTTGCAATATATATTTTTGGGCTGAGAATACATGCGCTGTTTTATAAATGTTTTACGAAGTAGGCACAAGTACTAAAACTATTTCTATGTGGGTTTAAACCAGAAATATACCCTTAGCTTGGTAACATTAAACTACTTGTCTATGTACGGTAGGCGCGAATCCTAAAGATAGATCTATTGGGCCTGACAAACCCCATCCTGACTATGGGATGCTTTAGTACTTCGAGGTTATTTTAAACACACCTGATCTGGTGTACTTCAGAGGGTAAAACATAAATGTTAAGGCTTGTTATCGGGTGCCTACAACTTATAGAATACTTTTATACACTTGCGAGTGTACTTATATTTATAAACGAAAATCTTGTGGTCTATTAATATATTGAAATGATTGTTATGATAAACCTATGAACTCACCAACCTTTTGGTTGACACTTTAAAGCATGTTTATTCTCAGGTATTAAAGAAATCTTCCGCTGTGCATTAGCTCATTTTAAGGATATTACTTGGAGTCATTCATGGCATATTTTGAAAGACGTTGCATTCGAGTCATTGAGTTCATCAAGATTATTATTAAGCCAATTATAGTTGGATGTATTATGAAATGGTGTGCATGCCGTCAACTTTCGTTGTAAAGAAAGTTTGTCTTTTAAAAATGAATGCAATGTTTGTAAAATGTATCATATAGAGGTCAAATACCTCGCGATGTAATCAACTATTGTGAATCGTTTATAATGTATATGAACAGGTCCTTTCAGTTGGTATCAGAGCTGGTTTAATGCCGTTTATTAGCGGGTTAATCGTAGAGGAGGTTCTCACAGTGTTACCTGTGACGAAGCATTGGCTCTTACTCCTCGCGGTCCTTATTAGGGTTGGCTGTACTGCCGAGAGGCGGGCCATAAAATTAGTGTCTGAGGTACGCTCAGTGGTCACAGGCGGTTAGCTGAGAAGGCACTGAGTGGGATGCGTCCCCAACTTTCAGTTGGTATCAGAGCGGTGGTCTTAGCGAACCAGGTCTGCATTAGTGTGTCTAACTGATAGTCGTTAGGATGCATTAGTGAGTCTGGACTTCGACCGTGTCTGCATTTCAAAAGTTTTGCTCATCATTCTTGTTGGAAATTACCTGCTTATCATTCTTAGTCTAGACACATCTTATTGCACTGATTGCATGAATAGTGTATAGACAAAATTCATATCTTAGCGTATCTGCTAATTCATATCTTAGCGTATCTGTTACTGTAAACTTTGCCTGACATATTCCGTAAATTCCTCCGTAATCTACGAAACCTTTTGCTCTATATAATTAGAATACCACCCGATAGCCGGAAAATCATTTCATATCGAAAAATTCTTTATTCAATCGTACGAAATGGAATTCGTCATTAGTTCAAGTCCCTCGGATTCCGAAATGGAATCCCACTCAAGTTCTGAAAGCAGTGTGACCGGAATGGATCAACCAATTACTCATCATCTATTCTGGATGAATTGGGGATGGGTTCGTAGCCTCCTTAATCATTGGAGACAAGAAGAAGGTGATCCCTTCGATCCACCACATTTCCCTCTTGGCGAAGAACCTGAAGCACTTACCGGCGAACCTATCCGAAACACCATTTTCTCTCTTATTTCTAGAGTATCTCGTCACGATTACATACTACACCAAATTCTAGATTTTATTTATCCGCTCGTCCGAACTGACAATCACCCCGGTGTAATAGAAGAAGTCAACGAGCTTCGCGCTCGGGTAGTGGCTTTGGAGAATATGGTGCAAAGGTTACAAACACCAGCAGCAGCACCAGCAGCATAAACAGTACCACCATCAGCAACACCAATAGTACCATCACCACCACCAACAACAACATCCACATCCCACACCGCAACATCACAATCTGTATCTCAAACATCAACGTCATACGCCCTGTAAATATCCAGGAATATCAACAACAACAAACGATGAAGTATTAATTCATAAACTTCATTGAAGAGATATCTCTGCGGCAGTTATGTAATCTCCAAAATCTTAGAGATTATTTAATTCTGACCGTAAATCGGATGAGTGAACGGAGATGGTAGAGTAGAAACTTTGATCGAAAATGGTGTACGATTTACAAGCCAGAATTGTTTTACCAACAGCATCAACAGGACCGTAGCATCATTAACACAGTCAGTGCCGTCAGTATCGTCAGAATCAACAGCACCTGTAACATCACAAACTCTGTCAGTTCAAGAATTATTATGGACAGCATTACGAATCAACAACAAATATATTGTATCAACGAGTTATGAAGTATTAACCCATTTCCAATCGAAAGATTTATATGTATATTTTATATGTATAAATTTTTAAACCGTAATAAATCTTCCCGTACTAAGCTATTATGTGTGAATCTTAACTACTCAGTTAATTCATATTACAAATATGCAATGATGTACGTCCTTCCGTCCGCAACTTAACCATCGTTAATTACAATCTCTGTCTAAATTCAATAAAAATCCAATTCATAATAAATCAAGTGTATTATTCGAATATATGTTTGATTTTACACTTTCATCATCGATGTACTCGAAACTTTTCAAATAACATCATTCGTACCTTGCGAAGTTCACAAGAATTTCACGAAAACCAACAAATAACAAAGTAATGATTCATAATTTCAATATTATTGAAGAAATACTTATGCAATTTATAAAGTTTTAGGGATTACTCAATTCTAGTTCCAACCATAAAACAAATGAGTTTAATTTAATATTAACTCATTAAATCTATATTACATCTAAAGAAAATATACACATATATTTTCATAAAGACTGTAATAAACTTCTTTTGTACAAAATATTAATTGTGAAAAAAATTTTAACGGGTAGGTAATACCCGAGAGATATATAAATTCACAATTAATATATTACATTTTTCAAAACTGATTCAGCAATCATCAACTATACTCCCTACTTTCACAACAATATCCATTCTTTCATATAAATCAAAACAATCATACTCATTCAAATTCAATTACATAGTCTGATTTTAAAATCGCATAATTCAATTCGAAATATAACCAGTATCATCACTCTTAGATTCCTATATCTTTCAAAGCTATACTTTGACTTCAAAACTGTGTTAGAACATCATATGTATTAATGATTACAATATGTGCTCAAACCCTTCGAAATTCCTGAAGACACTTCAACTAAGGAACAATCGAGATGATGATCCAACCACATGTTACCCACAGTTATACACCTGAAAAACTCTCAAAACCCAAGTCATAGTTCGACACGTATCCGTGTTAGACCCTTTGGCATTTACTAGCTAAAATAACTTTTCAATTCCGTTTCAAAATAGACAGTTTTGTCACAGCTCCAGCAAGTCAACTTCGACTTCTCAATCAAAACAGTCTTATTATAACCTCGATAGATACGTTGCCCTTTCGCCAACGTTACCGGGGAATCGTTTATATTCACCACATTAGCAATAAACTTACCAACAACTTCACTGATCTTTGACTTTCAAAAAAAAAAAAATCATTACAATTATCAAAACCCTATCATATACTCATTCGTACCTTATAACAAGAATTACCATACCAATTATTGAGAATCAGCAATCAGTATTTTGAAACCTCGCAGCATGTCTACATCAACAATTACATATACACACAATGTCTACCTCTAAGACTTACATTCTTTGAATGAGAAATTTCTGAAAAACACCCTAAACTGCGAACCAGTTCTCGAAATTTTGAAAAATGCTGATGAAGCAGCAAAAACTGTAAACGACCTTAACAGTAAAAAGTTAGATGATAAAGGATAGTATATTGGCAAAGCTCAGAAAAAGAGAAGATTTGGAACTGGAAAACGGATTGAGCAAAGTATGAAGGAGGCTGTGGACAAATCACAAAGGCTGAACCTTCCTTCAAAGAATCCAAATGATTCAGTACTTGCTGAAGTCATTAACGAATACCTTGCTCCTGACTCTAAACCCCTGCGGACAATATCCTTCATCATCCTCTGATATTAGACATTCTAAGATATCATCGTATTTTCATTATAAATATCATCCATACTTCTGAAGATATTTTTATAATTATTCTTATCTGAAATCATTTACCTCTTCGCGCTATCTGTATTATATCATAAAAGAAACTATTTTAGTTTCTAAATTCTGAAACATTCGAGTTTAAAATATGAATATTCTTGAAGAAGTGTTGGGAGCTGAAGCATGAGTTAGTATAATATAATGACACTTGATCAACGTGATTATATTACAGTAATTCATGCTGAGTTTCTAAATGGAACATGATGATTCACAGATCATAACGTCATCATGTGCTATGTTACACGACTCTTGTATTCTCTTTGATCTCTAAATATCAAGAATATATTTCTTGATGATTCGGCCTTTTCTGAGGTATTCTGGTAATTTGACAAGTCAAGATCGTGTCATTACAATTTCCTTCCTAGAACATTAACAATGTTCATTCCAAAATTTATATCTGCGAATTCTGGACCATTACAAGCGGTGCTTAATCGCAAGAAGAAGAAATGAAAGGACAAAGCTCTGAACTAGAAATGGGAGTATAAATCATAGCAAATAGAAGATAGCATTAACGGTGGATGACAATGATTATAGAAGAAGAAAGGACTTTGAAATATAAGGGAAGATATAAAACCCAACAACAACCCAGAAATCACAAACCGTATATATCAATGCATATAGCAATATAAAGACACGGGAGAACTAAAAACACTATAAAACCAAGAGTATAGTAGAAGTAAATAGATTCTTCTGGAGGCAGATGAAAAAGAAGAGTGACAGATATGAAAGTGAGGAGTATATCAAGAATCAGCACTGGATGAAGCATATTGACAAATACTTTAAAATATGAGTTGAGAAGGTGTGAGTTGTAAGAAAACAAATGAGGTGGATTTATAGTGAAATATCCGACAGAGAAATCAAAATGGATTATCGCATTAATTCGAAGAGGATCATAATTTCCTTAATCGCCGAATAATCAAATCCAATATAGATTACAAAGATTTTCTTTTCGGAGATCAATCGTGATGACGTCAAAAGATACGACGAATCACTATTATCTTATTTCATTCATTTACGATAACTTCACTCACACGCTTCGAGTAATCGAATTATTTTATCCATTCTTCTTGAACATGATAAAACTCTATAATCGTTATAATAACATTCTCATTGTTAGTCATGACGACCTCTATCAAATTTCGGGGACAAAATTTCTTTAACGGGTAGGTACTGTGACGACCCGAAAATTTCCGACCAAATTTAAACTTTAATCTTTATATTATTCTGACACGATAAGCAAAGTTTGTTAAGTTAAATCTCAAGAATTTTAAACTGTGTTCATACATTCGTTATAACCTCGACCAAATTCTGACGATTCACGAACCGTTATATATAAATAGATATGTATATGTATATATATATATTATAACTTGAGAATATTAATAAAGTATTAAACGTATAATACTTTACACGAACGTATTTGTTTCAATATGATTTTCGACGAAATTAAAAAAATATATTAAATGATTGAATTATCAGAAACATTGAATTATGATTACAAGTCTCTGTTGAGAGGTCCACTATGATTTGAGAAAATCTATTCCTCTTAACGATATTCAGAATAATTTGTAAAGCTATTTATAAATAAAAACAAAAAATGTCATTTACGAAAGTTAGACAAAAGTTAGTGGAGAATTGGTTTCCATAATATTCTATTAATCTATTTTCAAACGTACAAAGATGTTTTCAGTTTAAAAAGAACTTTATTATTAAAACGTATATAACTTTTATAAATATCTAGAATCACTTTTGATAACTCATTACTTAACCAGTATAATAAATATAACGATATTTATATTTTATTTCATTAAATATATATAACAATTTAAATTAGTATTATATATATTTATACGCGTGTTATACATACATAGTTTTTATACTTTTACTATACTTTAACTTTACCTTTACTTTACTTTTACTTTACTTTAACTTTAATAATTCACTTTAATAATTCATACTTTAATAATTCACTTTAATAATTCATACTTTAATAATTCACTTTAATAATTCATACTTTAATAATTCACTTTAATAATTCATACTTTAATAATTCACTTTAATAATTTATACTTTAATAATTCACTTTAATAATTCATACTTTAATAATTCACTTTAATAATTCATACTTTAATAATTCAAAAATCTATTATAAATAGAATTCAATAGGTTTCATTATTTCATAGAAACTTGAAAATATATTTCTCTAAACTCTCTCAATCGATTTATATATATGTATATATATATATATATATATATATATATATATATATATATATATATATATATATATATATATATATATATATATATATATATATTTGCTCTGTATTATTTCAAGATATTATTAGTATACATAAAATATTACGAAGGAGTGCTGTCCGAGTGATTTCAAAATAGTTTTTTTTGAATGAGTCGAAACTAAGAAAATTATGGGTTATAGCTATGGAGGTGATGGGTATGGTTCATGGTTATGCTCATGAGGTCAATCTAGTGTTTATCATCTCCGTTGCGTCTACGTACTTTCCTGCAATATTGAATCTCAATATTGATACGTTCGTGAATCCGAGGCCAACCTTGCACTTGTTAAATGACGTTATATGTATTTTTACTACAAAATACAGTATTGTGAGTTTCATTTGCTCCCTTTTTAATTGGTTTTGCAATATATATTTTTGGGCTGAGAATACATGCGCTGTTTTATAAATGTTTTACGAAGTAGGCACAAGTACTAAAACTAATTCTATGTGGGTTTAAACCAGAAATATACCCTTAGCTTGGTAACATTAAGCTACTTGTCTATGTACGGTAGGCGCGAATCCTAAAGATAGATCTATTGGGCCTGACAAACCCCATCCTGACTATGGGATGCTTTAGTACTTCGAGGTTATTTTAAACACACCTGATATGGTGTACTTCAGAGGGTAAAACATGAATGTTAAGGCTTGTTATCGGGTGCCTACAACTTATAGAATACTTTTATACACTTGCGAGTGTACTTATATTTATAAACGGAAATCTTGTAGTCTATTAATATATTGAAATGATTGTTATGATAAACCTATGAACTCACCAACCTTTTGGTTGACACTTTAAAGCATGTTTATTCTCAGGTATTAAAGAAATCTTCCGCTGTGCATTAGCTCATTTTAAGGATATTACTTGGAGTCATTCATGGCATATTTTGAAAGACGTTGCATTCGAGTCATTGAGTTCATCAAGATTATTATTAAGCCAATTATAGTTGGATGTATTATGAAATGGTGTGCATGCCGTCAACTTTCGTTGTAAAGAAAGTTTGTCTTTTAAAAACGAATGCAATGTTTGTAAAATGTATCATATAGAGGTCAAATACCTCGCGATGTAATCAACTATTGTGAATCGTTTATAATGTATATGAACGGGTCCTTTCATCGGTTACCAGGTGTTCACCATATGATTGATTTTTATCTCTATGTATGGGATGTATATTGAAATATGAAATCTTGTGGTCTATTATTACGATTTGATAAATATGTAGGTTAAACCTATAACTCACCAACATTTTTGTTGACGTTTAAAGCATGTTTATTCTCAGGTGATTATTAAGAGCTTCCGCTGTTGCATGCTAAAATATGGACAAGATTTGGTGTCAGCATGTTTGTATAATATTGTTTAAAACTGCATTCGAGATTTATTTTGTTGTAACATATTAATATGTAAACCAATATGTATTGGTAGTGTGTAAGTGTGATATTTTTAGATTATCATTTCTGAATAATCTAGGTGGTGTCCTTTTAACCTTGTCGATAAAATAAAGGTTATGGTTTGTTTTTATATAGAGGTCAAAACCTCGCAACGAAATCAATTAATATGGAACGTTTATAATCAATATGAACGGGACATTTCAGTTGGTATCCGAGCGTTGGTCTTAGAGAACCAGAATTTTTGCATTAGTATGTCTTACCGAGTTTGTTAGGATGCATTAGTGAGTCTGGACTTCGACTGTGTTTTTCTTCAAAAACGATTGCTTAACATTTTTTTGTTGGAAACTATATATTATTAACATGTAATATTATGTGATATATTAATCTCTTAACGTGTTTGATATTGTGTGATCGATATCTACCTCTAGTACAAATCCCATCGACTCACCTAATAATAATGAAGAGTTGAATATACTTTGGGAAGATTCACAAATTCCTGAACAGGAACCGGAAGATGAGGAACCGGAAGAGGAGGAACCGGAAGAAGAGGAACTGGAAGAGGAGGAACCGAAAGAGGAAGAACCGGAAGAAGAAGAGGTTCCAGAGGAAGAAATATTGATACCTACAGTAAATCAATTAAATAAAAGAAAATCCTCAACCAACGGATCAAAGTCAAAAATGGTCAATGGTGTTTCTGCCAAGGAAGCAAAATATAGGGAAGATTACCAATTTTCTAATGAATCGGATCCCGATGAGGATTCCGATGATGTTATTGAAATTACCTCGACCCAATTTAATAAAGCAAAAGAAAATAATAAGGGAAAAGGTATAAAAATAGAGAAACCTGATTTCGACCCTGATGAACTTTATATGTATCGGCAACATCCGTATTTCTTAAAATGTAACAATAACCCGGGAACCTCTAAATCACCAGGTTTTTCTAAACCATTGTGGAAAACGACGGCTCTTATTAGAGGAACACCATATATCACTAGAAAATTAGGAAAATGAACCAAGTCCGAAGAAGAAGAAACCAGTGATTCGGAGTAGAGGGTTGTAATCATGTTGTGTATTATATGTATTGTAGTGTGCTTATACTTTTATGTTCTATGTAACAATTGTTTGTATTGTTTGTTAATTATCTTTTACGAATCTAATCCTTGTCTATTTTACAGTATAAAAACAAAATGGACGTTAAGGGTAGACAACCAAATATTTTAGAAGACCTACCAGAGGATATGATTGAGGAAATCTTGTCTAGAGTCGGTCAGAATTCATCAGCACATTTAGTTATGGAGAAATTAACTTGTCAAATATTTGAAAGACTTTCCAGAAATGCCTTAGTTTATAAAAGGCTTTCTTTTGATAGGTGGGGTATATCACATTGGGGAGACCGTAAGTTACGCCGTGTTTTCTTTAAAGCGTTAAAAGCGGGGAACCCAAATGTAATTTTACGCCACGAGTTAAGAACCTATTTTGTCGTTAATGACTTCAGCAGATACTGAATCATTTGGATTCTTTGAAGGCAGGTTTAGTCTTTGTGATTTATCCACGGCCTCCTTCATGGTTTGCTCAATTCATTTTCCAATTCCAACTTTTCTGAGCTTTGCCAACATACTATTCTTTATCATCACTTTTGACTATTAAGCTCATTTACAGTTTTTGCTGCTTCATTCAGCTTTTGCAACATTCAGAGTATTGATTCGTAGACTGGGTGCTTTTCAGAATTTCAGAATGGAGAATCATAATTCTAAGAGATGAATGTTATATGTAAACATATAACTGTTGATGTACAAATGTTGCGAGATTCAAAATACTGATTGCTAATTCCCAGTGATTGGTATGGCAATTCTTGTTACAAGATGCGAATGAGTATATGATAGGGTTTTAATGAATAAATATAATGATTTTTCGGAAAGACTTAAGCCAATGAGTAATGAAGTTGCTGGTAAGTTTAATGTTAATGTGGTGGAATATAAATGGTTCCCCGGTAACGATGACGAAAGGCAACTTATATAACATGGTTATAGTAGAGTTCATTCGAATGAAAGGTCGAAATTGATTTGTAGAAGCTGTGACAAAATTGACTACTTTGGAAAGGGATTGCAAAGTTATTTTCGGTAATAACAACGCCAAAAGAGCTAGCAAATATACGTGTTAAATGTTTACTCAGTTTCCGAGTGTTTTCTGGTGCATAACTACATGCATCATTATTTCCTTCTGTAGATGAAGTGTGGTTGGTTCATCCTCTCAATTGAGGTGTTTTCAAGAATCATGAAAGGTTTGAACGTAGGTTGTAATCGTCAAGATACAAATGAGGTTTAAGATAAAGTCAAGTGGAAAACTTGAAGAAATGTTTAGTTTCATATGTTATAATCAATATTTTAATTCATTTTAATTGTCCAATGTTGGTAGTCTACAGTTAGCAGTCTACAGTTAGTAATTCAATAATTCATATATAGTTTAATATATAATATTCGAATTAATTAATACGTATCGTGACCCATTGTATACATGTCTCAGACTCGATCACAACTCAAAGTATATATATTATTTTAGAATCAACCTTAACCCTGTATAGCTAACTCGAGCATTACTGCATATATAGTGTCTATGGTTATTCCAAAAAATATATATAGATGCGTCGATATGATATGTCAAAACATTGTATATGTGTCCCGACTTATCCGACGATATTTAAAGTGCGTAAAGTAAATAACAGAAATTAAATGACGATAAATAAAATTGCGAGAATTAAAATTGCGATAATTAAATTGCGATAAATGTAATAAGGAATAAACAGTTAGCTAGGAACAGTTAGCTAGGATTTTGTTAGCGTGAATTCTTAACAAAATTTCTCATAGTTAATTTATTTGTTTCTAACAAATTTTATTTTGTCCAATGTTTTCTTCATTATGCCACTTGTCGGATTCGATATGTCAAAATCCAAATATGAAATTGAATGAAAATGGTTATTTTGCGGTGAACGGATACGTATATCGGTGGATGTAAGTAGGATAGTAAATGACTATTAAATCATATTCGAAGAATGTACGGTGTAACTTATTAATGTGAAATCTAAATATTCCTCAGGTATTACCAGCCCGTTAAAATATTTTTACCATTAACATTTTGTACAAAAGAATTTTCAATTACAATCTCTATGAAAATATATATAATATACATATATATTTTCTTCAGATGTAATCATGGATTTAATGAGTTAATATGATATTAATCTCATTTGGTTTTCGGGTTGAGCTAGAATAAATAATCTCTAAGACTTTAGAGATTACATAATCGACATGAAAAACAAAGATAATTGATGTAGAACAAGATGTAGAACTATGATTATACTCGAGGTATAGATTGCGATTGTTGAGGCATGTGATGTTGAAGCTTGGGTTGTTGGTGGTACTGGTGCTGTTGGTGTTGATGATGGTGGTACTGTTGATGTCGGTGATGTTGCTGGTGCTTGTAATCTTTGCACCATATTCTCCAAATTGATTACTCGAGCGCGAAGTTCATTGACTTCTTCTATTATTCCGGGATGATTGTCGGTCGGAACGAGAGGATGAATAAGGTTTAGAATTTTAGACAGCATATAATTGTGGCGAGATATTCGGGAAATGAGGGTGAAAATGGTGTTTCGATCAGGTTCGCCGGTGAGTGCTTCGGGTTCTTCGTCAAGAGGGCAATTTAGTTGGTGGAAAGGATCACCTTCTTCGCGTCTCTATTGTTTAAGTCGACTACGAACCCTTCAGATGAATTGGGGATGGTTGATTGGTTGAATTCATTATGGTGACGCTGCTTCCGTAACCTAGGTGAACATCCATGTCGGAATAGCTGTCGAGTTCCGAAGAACTTGAACTAGTGACGAGTTCCATTTCGTACTTTCGAATAAGGGATTTTTCAATATGAAATGTTTTCTGGCTATCGGATGGTATTCTAATTATATAGAATATCTACATATATGGAACAAAAGATTTCGTAGATTACGGAGGGATTTGCGGAATATGTCAGGAAAAATTTACAGTAACAGATACGCTAAGATATGAATTTCATCTATACACTATTCATGCAATCAATGCAGTAAGATGTGTCTAGACTAAGAATGATAAGCATATAATTTCCTAAGGATGATAAACAGAAGATTTCTGACTAGAAGTGATAAGCAAAACTTTTGACATGCAGACACGGTCGAAGTCCAGACTCACTAATGCATCTAAATAACTATCAGTTAGATACACTAATGTAAGACCTGGTTCGCTAAGACCACCGCTCTGATACCAACTTTAATGACCCGTCCTAATCCATCTGGACGAATATATTACATTTGGTTACATTGCGAGGTACTTGACCTATATATGATACATTTTTCAAACATTGCATTCGTTTTTAAAAGACAAACTTTCATTACATCGAAAGTTGACGGCATGCATACCATTTCATAATATATCCAACAACAATTGACCTAATCTATCATAATAATCTTTATTGAACTCAACGACTTGAATGCAACGTCTTTTAAAATATGTCATGAATGACTCCAAGTAATATCTCTAAAATGAGCAAATGCACAGCGGAGGATTTCTTTCATACATGAGAATAAACATGCTTTAAAGTGTCAACCAAAAGGTTGGTGAGTTCATTAGTTTATCTAATCAATCATTTCATAATTTAATAGACCACAAGATTTTCATTTCCATTTCTCATAAACAAAATCTCATATCAGGCAATTCGCACGGTATAGAGATAAAAATCATTCATATGGTGAACGCTTGATAATCGAACTAACATGATGCATATAGAATATCCCCATCATTCCGGGGATCTCATCGGACATAATAATCGAAGTACTAAAGCATTTGTAACCCGAATGGGACATGTCAATATCCATAGATCTATCTTTAGGATTCACGTCAATTAGGGGCCATTTCCCTAATTCTTACGCTACCAAGCTAAAAAGGGTCATATTCGATTTCGATAATCCAACCATAAAATGTAATTTTTGAATACTTGTGTATATTTCGTCAAACATTTATAAAAGCAGTGCATGTATTCTCAGTCCCAAAAATATATATTGCAAAAGCATTTAAAAAGGGAGCAAATGAAACTCACCATACTGTATTTTGTATTAAAAATACATATGAAGACATTGAACAAGTGTGGGGTTGGCCTTGGATTTACGAACCTATATCATTTGTATATTTATTAATATACATAATGGTAATCGAACAAATATATTTATAAGTTTATTAGTTATATCCTTTTCATATTAATAGTATATATATATATATATATATATATATATATATATATATATATATATATATATATATATATATATATATATATATATATATGTATATATATATATATATGTGTGTGTGTGTGTGTGTGTTTCATATATTCATTTTGTATATGAAAATATTAATTTTGTTATGTTATATGTATTATATATATATATATATATATATATATATATATATATATATATATATATATATATATATATATATATATATATATATATATATATCGCTTGTTTGTTAAAATATATTAATTATAATAATACTAATATTAATAATGGTAAAAATGATAATAAATATAATAGTTAATATTACTAATAAAGATAATAATGTTAATAATTCTATTAATGATAATAATAATAATAATAATGATATCGTAAAAATATTAATTTTACTGCTAATGATAGTTATGATAGTGATTTTAGTAATTACCTAACAATAATACTCATTATAATTATAATATGAATAATAATACTTATAATGATAATAATAATAATAATAATGATTATGATACTTATAATGATAATTATAATACTAAAATTAATTATATGCTAGTAATAATAATAATAATAATAATATTACCATTAATTATAAAATGATACAAGTATAAATTTTTAATGAAACAAATAATGAATTTTATTATTTTTATAACAATAAAAATATAAATAATCAAATTTGTAACTATAATCCTAATAATCATGAATAAATGATAATCATTATCCTGGTACTTATATTAGTAGTAATAATAATAATAATAATAATAATAATGATAATACTAATAATTGTAACAATATTAATAATAAATAATAATGGTAATAATAATAATAATGATAATATTCATAATACTTAATAATAGTAATGCTATTGATAATAAAACTAATACATAATAATAATAATACTAATAATAATAATAATAATAACAATAATAATAAGGAAATAATAATACTAAAAATAAGATAGCTACCTCAAAAAGTGTTTTTTTTTTTAAAAAGGCTGCCACCGGCAGGGATTGAACCCGAGACCTCCCGTTCACAAACACAACCCTTAACCATTCGACCGTTTTGATTTTTCTGAAATTGTTTCCCTCTGTTTACTTATAACCCGTTATTAAATAACTCCCTATTCTTCTTCTTCTTCCCTTCAAACTAGTCGACCAGTGATCCACCCTACCTCAAATTAAAATTTGATTTATGTTTGAAACACAAACAGAAACGACTTATAATTGAAATTAACAGACAAAAATAAATAAAAAAAAATTAAACAAATTGCCGAAGCTGTTATTGTCGCGAGAAAAAAATGGGTTTAAACTCAAATCTTGATTTCAATTTCTAAGCAATTACAGGTTATTTATAACATGAATTAGTTTCTAAATCCATCCTATAAACTTTTGAAATCCTCAATTTATCTTGAAACAAAACACAGAATTCAAATTTTCCCATGAACAAATTCTTTGACTTTTGGATAATTAACTTTGACTCTAAAATTCAAGTTCGTTATTAGAAATTGGAAAGTGAAACTTTCCAGATAGTTTGAAGTAAAGATTTCTAGCAACATCGCATTTACACATTTTGAAATTGATTTTGAATTCGAGCCTTTGCCAAAAATGTCAAGAACAGAGAAGTCGAGAGAAAAAAATAAAAAAATAAAACTCAGTTTAATTTAGTAATCATAATCAGCTATATTGGATGAAAGCGTGAATGATTCCCAAAAGTCTTAACCTAAACGTTTGTTTTATAGCCATAATTGAGTCGACATACATGATTTGAGTACGTACAGAAATATAAAAAAAATTAAAAGAATGATTTGATAGCTAATTGAATTTGGATGTATTTCTGTGTTTGGATTCGATTTTATGCAAATTCAGAGAAAAAAAAAAGATTTAAAGGAAGTTGATTGAGATGGGAAAATAGATTTGGATTCCAAAAAAAAAAAATTACGCGTATGATTTTTTTTATATAATTAATATTAATAATTATAATTATATTAATAATAATTTAAATGCAAATAATAACATAACATTAATAATAATAAAAAGAGTAATAATAATATAATAATAATAAGTCATAAAAATAAACATTTTAATGAATTTGATAGTAATAATTATTAATAATGATATGGATAGTAATATTAAATAATTATGTTATTAATAATAAGAATACTAATACTAATAATAACAATAATAGAATTATTAATAATAATAATAACAAAATAATACTAATAATAATTATAATATCAAAATAATAAAGAGAAACAATGCTACTAATATGATAATACTAATAAAAAGTTAAGTTTAATAATAATTAATAATAATGATGCTAATAATTATAATATTATTAATAATAATTTGTCTTACTTGATAATAATAATAATAATAATAATAATAATAATAATAATAATAATAATAATAATAATAATAATAATAATAATAATAAGGATAACTATATTAATAATTATAATAATTAATGATAATGTAACAATAATATCTAGTAGTAATACAATTTATAATTAAGATATAACATGTTACATATTTCCAATTTTATATAATAATATTAATACTAATTCTATTATCATTTATAATAATACTAATATTAATAATTATAATTATAATTTTACTATTAGTTTTAATGATATTTACAATAATAATGATATTAATAATAATAATAATATAACCAATCAATTGTATCAAATTACATTAATAATGCTGATATTGATAATATTTATGAGTGTAATAATATTAATATAACAATTATGTTTTAACTTGTATCATATATTAATTATATAATATCTAATAATCATATAATAATTTTTATTGAATATTTATTATTTATAAATTTTATATATTTTACAATATACATATAATAATAATTATCTATAGAAATCATATATATTTATATATGATTTATTTTAAAATACACTTAATTATTTTGTATCTTATTTTTACATATTTCATTTTAATGTTTAAATTATATTTTATAATTTCAAATTACTATATATACTTACATTTATTTATGAATGTATATATATATATATATATATATATATATATATATATATATATATATATATATATTTAACAACCCGTCCTAATCCTCCTGGACGAAGTGATCAACATTTGGTCCCATTGCGATGATCGACTCCAAGTAATGTCGTTAACATGAGCAAATGCACAGCGGAAGACTTAATTCGTACCTGAGAATAAACATGCTTTAAAACATCAACATAAAGTTGGTGAGATATGTAGGTTTGATGCTAGCAGCGTTATAACTATGGACCACAAGATTTCATATAGATAAACATAATACACTCGCAAGTGTATGTAAAAGTAGTTGAGCACTTGGTAACCATACTTAACATTTAAATCATCGCAGCATATTCTTAAATAATTGCTACACCGTACCAAGTGTAGTAAACAAAAACGAAGTACTGTGCAACCGTTGAAAACTGGTCGTCCAGCCCGGTTGGGGTTGTCAGGCCCGATAGATCTATCAACAGGATTCTCGTTTACATTCCTCATATAAATATTAGCTACCAAGTATAAAGAAATATGCCATGGTACAACTCAACATAGAATTTATTTTTGATCACTTGTGTCCATAACGTAAATCATAAATTGCATGTTTTATCATTCCAAAATATTTAGAGTTTAAAAGGGACTATATACTCACCTAATGTATTTTGTAGTAAAAATACATATAACATCATTGATCAAGTATAAGGTTGGCCTTGGGTTCACGAACCTATATCATTTGTATATAAATTAAAATGTATAATCGTAATCGAACAAGTTTATATATTATCTTAAATTTTATACTATATTTATTTGATTTGTGTATATTTTCAAAATACTTAACATTTATATAGTAAAAAAAATATGTTTGATTGGTATTTTAACAAGAATATTTAACATGTTATATATGAATATTTATATAATTTTGTTAATACGTTTAAAACATACGTATAACCTTAATGATATTCTTAAAGCTTTTATTTTCATAAACGTAATTATCTTTAATAATAATATTATAGTTGATACTAATAATAATCTTAGTCATGTGATAAATAATAATACATTCATTAGTAGTAGTGGTATTAGTAATAATAAGCATAATACTTGTAATAACCATATTTAATAATAATAATAATAATAATAATAATACTTATGCTAGTAGTCATAATAATAATTAAGGATACTTGTAATAACAACAATTAATAATAATAATAATAATAATAATAATAATAATAATAATAATAATAATAATAATAATAATAATAATAATAATAATAATAATAATAATAATAGAGAGAAAATAATAAAAAATAGTTATACCCTTTAATAAGTTTTCTAAAAAGAATTGCCCGCAACGGGACTCGAACCCACGACCTCCCGCTCCTATGCAAACACCCTTAGCCGTTGAACCATGTTTGTTTTTCTGTTATGTAACTAATCTGATAACTGATAACCCGTATTGAATTCTGTTTCTGTTCTATCTTCATCTTCTAACAAAATAAGTCGACTCAGAATCTAATTCCAATCAATCCTTTAATTACTCGTTTAATTTAGGACACGATGTTGAAACCGAATCATTTAGTGATTGTTGGATTATATAAAAAAAATAGGGAACATTGAAAATGAGGTTAAACCCGTCGCTGAAGACCCACATGAACTCCAAATCGAAAATCAAAATTCAGACCTTTTTAGCTTATAATTATAAAACGAAAGATGTTGTAAATCAGCCATATAAACTTTATGTAACGTTAATTTTAACAGAAAAGACTCCTGTAACACCAATTCGAACTTAGAACATTCGTTTGACTTTTGAAACTAATGTTTGACTCGCAAAATTTGTGCTTGTTATAAAGAATTGAGATATGAGGATTTGCAGGTAGTTTAAATACACGATTACTAACAATCTTGTATTATTACTTTTTAAAAATCATTTGAAATTGAACTTTGAAAAAAAAAATCCACAAACAGGGACGAACTGGGTTTCTGTTTCCACTTTCTGTTTTCTTCGAATTGCCGTGGACAGATGTATGAAACGTGAGTATATAATGAATGTAGAAACCTGAATTAATCGATTGATTTGGACGTGTAAAAAAAAAATCTCCAGGCAGAATTTCACGGGTAAACAGAAGGATATCGAATTAGATAGTGAAATAAATCTGATTATTTAATGAATTTTAATAATTTATAGATATATATATATATTAATTATAATAATACAAATAACTAAGAATAATACATATTATATAAGTATATAACTATATATACGAATTATATATGTATTTAGATAAGTTTTATATTAGATAAATTACTGATATCAATTTATTAATAACAAATAAATAATGATAATAAATATTAATGATGATCTTCATGATAATATTAATAATAACTATATACCCGATAATAATACTTATATTAATAATAAGGATAATAATATTTATTAATAATACTGTTATTACTGATATTTTAGCAATAACTAATGACATCTAACTTACAATTAAATTATACTTTTAATCATTATTATTTTTTATAAAGTCTTTATTTTGATATTCAAAATTTTAAAGTTATAATTATAATATTAATGATAATAATATTAATAATACTAATTAATATCAATAATAAAGAAAATAATAACGTTTCCAAATTCATAGAATAGATCTCATAGTTTATATTTATATCAACTAACCAGTTAAATGTTTTATTAATATTTCTCAATTTAATAAACACACATATGTGTATATGTATGTATTTATTTACACATAATGGTTCGTGAATCGCCAGGCATAGTCAAAGGGTAACTGATTATCCAAATATAGATTTCAAGTTTTGTAGACTCAACATTACAGATTTTGCTTATCGTGTCGGAAATATATAAAGATTATAGTTTAAATTTGGTCAGAAATTTCCGGGTCATTACAGTACCTACCCGTTAAAGAAATTTCGTCTCCGAAATTTGATAGAGGTCGTCATGGATAACAATAAGAATATTTTCATGACGAATATGAGGTAATAATGGAGTTTTATCATTATTGAGAGATATAAATAAAACGATTTGATAACGCGAAGAATATAAATGAGGCTATCGCAAAAGAGTGAGATGAGTAAAAATATACTCGTTTTAACCGATGACGTAGTTTTGATTGATTTCCGGATTTCGCGGAATTTAAAGAAAATCTTATGTAATAAGATTTGGTTCTTTAGTGATTAGGGAAATCAGGATCTTCTGTGATTATATGCAATAATCTGTTTCGATTGCTCTGTCGGATATTTCACTATAAATCCACCCCCTTTGTTTCCTTATTTTCCACAACTCACATCTTCTACTCTTTCTCCTTAATTCCTACTTTAAGACATTCACCAATATGCTCCATCCAGTACCGATTCTTGATATACCCTAACTTTCATATCTGTTATTCTTCTTTTTCATCTATCGCCAGAAGAATCTATTTACTTCTACTATTATCTTGGGGTTATAGTGTTTCTAGTTCTCCCGTGTCTTTACGTGGCAATACGTATTGATATACACGTTTTGAAATTTCTGGGGGGTTGTTGGGTTTTATATCTTCCCTTATACTTCGATGTCCCTACTTCTGTCTTCTATAATCATTGTCATCCACAGTTAATGCCTTCTCCTATTTGCTGCGATTTATACTCCAATTTCTATTTTGGAGTTTTCATTCTTTCGTTTCCTCTTCCCGTCCTTGAATCAAGCGAGTAATGGTCCGGAATTTGTAGGTATAAAATTCGAAATGAACATAGCTAATGCTCTAAGATAGAAATGGTAATGGAACAATTTTGATTTGTCAAATTACCAGAATATCCTGGAAAAGACCGATTCATCAAGAATTGTTTTCTTGATATTTTTAGAATTTAGATAGAATGTAAGAGCCGTATAACATGGCACACGATGATGGTACTATGAATCATCACATTCCATTAGAAACTCAACATGACTTACTGTAATATAATGACGTTGATCAAGTGTCATTATATTATACTAATTCATGCATCAGTTCCCAACACTGCTTCAAAACATTCATATTTTAAACTCGAAGGTTTCTGAATTTTGAAACTAACATAGTTTCTTTTATGTCGAAGATATTACGGAGAGATAAATGATCTCAGATAAGGATGCTTATGAAAATATCTTCAAAAATATCGAGGATATTTATAATGAAAGGCACAATGCTATCTTAGAATTTCTAACATAGATAGATGATGAAGAAGATTTGTCTGCGAAGGTTTTAGAATGAGAAGTAAGGTGTTTGCTAAAAATTTCAGCAGGCACTGAATCATTTGGATCCTTTGAAGGCAGGTTCAGTCACAGCCTCTTTCATACTTTGCTCCATCCGTTTTTCAGTTTCAAACTTTCTCTTTTTCTGAGCTTTACCAACACACTATACTTTATCGTCAACGTTTGACTTGTTAAAGTCGTTTACAGTTTTTACTGCTTCATTAGCATTTCAAGAACTACTTCGCAGTTCAGCGTTTTTTTTAGAAACTTCACATTCGAAGTATGAAATTCTCAGGGATAGACGTTATAGGTATAACTGGGGAAGTTTTGTGAGACTTTCAAATACTGACTGCGGGTTCCGCCAAAGAAACGACGAGCTGCTGGTACATCTGCTGATGATGTCGTGGAATATAAAAGGTTCTCCAGTAATGATGGCGAAAGAACAACGCCCATATATCGAGGTTATAATAAGACTAATCTTACTGAGAAGTCGAAGTTAATTTGCTGGAGCTGTGACAAAATTGGCTACTTTGAAAAGGAGTCATAAGGTTGTTTTTGCTAATAAATGGTAAAGGATTCAACACAGATACGTGTTAAACTATGAATTTGGGTTCGAGAGTTTTTCCAGTGCATAAATCTTTTCTTCCGTAGATGAAGTATGGGTGGTACAACTTCTCGGTTGAGATGTTTTCAAGAATCATGAAAAGATTTGAACGCGGATTGTAACTGTCGAGATACAAATGAGTTTTAGGATAAAATCAAGTGGCAAACTTGAAGAATTATTTAGTTTCATATGTTATAATCAATATTTTAATTCATTTTAATTGTTCAAAGTTAGCAGTCCAATAGTCCAATTGTCCAATAGTCCAATGAATTCATATATAATTTAATATATAAATAATTAATACATATCGTGAACCGTGTACCGGTCTCAGTATTGATCACAACTCAAACCATATATATATTTTGGAATAAACTCCAACCCTGTATAGCCAACTCCCACATTTACATATAGAGTGTCCATGGTTATTCCGAAATATATATATAGATGGGTCGATATGATAGGTCGAAACCTTGTATACGTGTCCCGTTATTTAAAGTGCGTAAAAGTAAATAACAGAAATAAAATTGCGATAAATAAAATGTAATACGATATTAACAGTTAGCTGGGAACAGTTAGCTAGGAACAGTTAGCGTGGAATCTTAACAATATTTCAATTTATTAGTTCGTTTGTTTCTAACAAATTTTAATTTGTCCAATGTTTCTTCATTATGCCACTTGTTGGATTCTGATAAGTCAAAATCCAAATATGTAATTTGAATGGAAATGGTTGTTCTGTGGTGAATGGATACGTATATCGGTAGTTGTAAGTAGGATAGTAAATGACCGTTGAATCAGATTCGCAAAATGTACAGTGTAACTTATTAATGTGAAATCTAAATATTCCTCGGGTACTAACTACCCGTTAAAATATTTTCATCATTAATAGTTTGTACGAAAGAATTTCTAATTACAATCTTTATGAAAATATACTTGCATATATATTTTCTTCGGATGTAATCATGGATCTAATGAATCAATAAGATATTAAACTCATTTGATTTATTACATGATCTCTAAAACATTAAAGATTACATAATTGCCATGTCAAACGAAGATAAATGAGATAGAACGATACGTAAGAGGATAATCGATGTAAAACGATATGTAGAACGAAGATCATACTCGAAGTACAGATGGTGATATTGAAGCGTGTGAGGTTGATATCCGAGATACAGATTGTGATATTGAGAGTTACGACGCGGTTGTGGTTTGGGGTGATAGGGTACTGTTGGCGTTGATAATGGTAGTACTGATTATGCTGCTGGTGCTGCTGCTGGTGTTTGCATTCTTCGGACCATGTTCTCCAAAGCCGTCACACGAGCGCGTAGTTCGTTAACTTCTGCTAGTACACCGGGATGATTGGCGGTTGGGGCGAGCGGATGAATAAGATTCGAAATATGGGATAGTATATAATCGTGACGAGATACTCTAGAAATGAGAGAGAAAATGGTTTCTCGAACAGGTTCGCCGGTAAGTGCTTCAGGTTCATCGCCAAGTGAACAATTTGGTGGAGGGAAAGGATCTTCGATGTGAAATGATTTTCAGATATCGAATGATATTCTAACTATATAGAATATCTATATATATATAATCCTAAAGATTTCGTAGACTACAGAGGAATTTACGGTATATGTCAGGCAAGTCTACGGATGCGCTAAGATATGAATTATCATATACGCTAAGATATGAATTATCAGATACGCTAAGATATGAATTTTGTCTATACGCTATCGATACACTGAATGCAGTAAGATGTGTCTAAACTTACGAATGATAAGCAGGTAATTTCCTAAGGATGATAAGCAGATAATTTCCGACTAGAAATGATAAGCAAAACTTTTGACATGCAGACACGGTCGAAGTCCAGACTCACTAATGTATCCTAACAACTTATCAGTTAGACACACTAATGCAGACCTGGTTCACTAAGACCACCGCTCTGATACCAACTTTAACAACCCGTCCTAATCCTCCTGGACGAAGTCATCAACATTTGGTCCCATTGCGATGATCGACTCCAAGTAATGTCCTTAACATGAGCAAATGCACAGCGGAAGACTTAATTCGTACCTGAGAATAAACATGCTTTAAAACGTCAACATAAAGTTGGTGAGATATATAGGTTTGATGCTAGCAGCGTTATAACTATGGACCACAAGATTTCATATAGATAAACATAATACACTCGCAAGTGTATGTAAAAGTAGTTGAGCACTTGGTAACCATACTTAACATTTAAATCATCGCAGCATATTCTTAAATAATTGCTACACCGTACCAAGTGTAGTATACAGAAACGAAGTACTGTGCAACCGTTGAAAATTGGCCGTCCAGCCCGGTTGGGGTTGTCAGGCCCGATAGATCTATCAACAGGATTCGCGTTTACATTCCTCATGTAAATATTAGCTACCAAGTATAAAGAAATATGCCATGGTACAACTCAACATTGAATTTATTTTTGATCACTTGTGTTCATAACGTAAATCATAAATTGCATGTTTTCTCATCCCAAAATATTTAGAGTTTAAAAGCGACTATATACTCACCTAATGTATTTTGTAGTAAAAATACATATAACATCATTGATCAAGTATAAGGTTGGCCTTGGATTCACGAACCTATATCATTTGTATATAAATTAAAATGTATAATCCTAATCGAATAAGTTTATATATTATCTTAAATTTTATACTATATTTATTTTATTTGTGTATATTTTCAAAATACTTAACATTTATATAGTAAAAAAAATATGTTTGATTGGTATTTTAACAAGAATATTTAACATGTTATATATGAATATTTATATAATTTTGTTAATACGTTTAAAACATACGTATAACCTTAATGATATTCTTAAAGCTTTTATTTTCATAAACGTAATTATCTTTAATAATAATATTATAGTTGATACTAATAATAATCTTAGTCATGTGATAAATAATAATACATTCATTAGTAGTAGTGGTATTAGTAATAATAAGCATAATACTTGTAATAACCATATTTAATAATAATAATAATAATAATAATAATAATAATAATAATAATAATAATAATAATAATAATAATAATAATAATAATAATAATAATAATAATACTTATGCTAGTAGTCATAATAATAGTTAAGGATACTTGTAATAACAACAATTAATAATAATAATAATAATAATAATAATAATAATAATAATAATAATAATAATAATAATAATAATAATAATAATAATAATAATAATAATAATAATAATAATAATAATAATAATAATAATAGAGAGAAAATAATAAAAAAATAGTTATACCCTTTAATAAGTTTTCTAAAAAGAATTGCCCGCAACGGGACTCGAACCCACGACCTCCCGCTCCTATGCAAACACCCTTAGCCATTGAACCATGTTTGTTTTTCTGTTATGTAACTAATCTGATAACTGATAACCTGTATTGAATTCTGTTTCTGTTCTATCTTCATCTTCTAACAAAATAAGTCGACTCAGAATCTAATTCCAATCAATCCTTTAATTACTCGTTTAATTTAGGACACAATGTTGAAACCGAATCATTTAGTGATTGTTGGATTACATAAAAAAAAATAGGGAACATGTAAAATGAGGTTAAACCCGTCGCTGAAGACCCACATGAACTCCAAATCGAAAATCAAAATTCAGACCTTTTTAGCTTATAATTATAAAACGAAAGATGTTGTAAATCAGCCATATAAACTTTATATAACGTTAATTTTAACAGAAAAGACTCCTGTAACACCAATTCGAACTTAGAACATTCGTTTGACTTTTGAAACTAATGTTTGACTCGCAAAATTTGTGCTTGTTATAAAGAATTGAGATATGAGGATTTGCAGGTAGTTTAAATACACGATTACTAACAATCTTGTATTATTACTTTTTGAAAATCATTTGAAATTTAACTTTGAAAAAAAAAATAATCCACAAACAGGGACGAACTGGGTTTCTGTTTCCACTTTCTGTTTTCTTCGAATTGCAGTGGACAGATGTATGAAACGTGAGTATATAATGAATGTAGAAACCTGAATTAATCGATTGATTTGGACGTGTAAAAAAAAATCTCCAGACAGAATTCCACGGGTAAACAGAAGGATATCGAATTAGATAGTGAAATAAATCTGATTATTTAATGAATTTTAATAATTTATAGATATATATATTAATTATAATAATACAAATAACTAAGAATAATACATATTATATAAGTATATAACTATATATACGAATTATATCTGTATTTAGATAAGTTTTATATTAGATAAATTACTGATATCAATTTATTAATAACAAATAAATAATGATAATAAATATTAATGATGATCTTCATGATAATATTAATAATAACTATATATCTGATAATAATACTTATATTAATAATAAGGATAATAATATTTATTAATAATACTGTTATTACTGATATTTTAGCAATAACTAATGACATCTAACTTACAATTAAATTATACTTTTAATCATTCTTATTTTTTATAAAGTCTTTATTTTGATATTCAAAATTTTAAAGTTATAATTATAATATTAATGATAATAATATTAATAATACTAATTAATATCAATAATAAGAAAAATAATAATGTTTCCAAATTCATAAAATAGATCTCATAGTTTATATTTATATCAACTAATCAGTTAAATGTTTTATTAATATTTCTCAATTTAATAAACACACATATGTGTATATGTATGTATTTATTTACACATAATGGTTCGTGAATCGCCAGGCATAGTCAAAGGGTAACTGATTATCCGAATATAGATTTCAAGTTTTCTAGACTCAACATTACAGATTTTGCTTATCGTGTTGAAAATATATAAAGATTATAGTTTAAATTTGGTCGGAAATTTCCGGGTCATTACAATATATATACATATTTATTTACAAATTAATTGTTCGTGAATCGTCGAAAAATAGTCAAAGGTCAAATGTATACAAGAACATAGTTCAAAGTTTTTGAGATTACAATATTACAGATTTTGCTTATCGTGTCGGAACATATAAAGATTAAGTTTAAATTTGGTCAAAAAATTCCGGGTCGTCACACTTCGACCCTTAAACGGAATCATCGAACCTAATTTACGTTCACAACATTACAATATAAGCAATTCTTAAAACTCCGAACAACAATCACTTAGTCCACACTTTGATTACAAGTTTCATAAGCCCAAATTTAAAAGACTTCAAGTGTAATGACCCGCACTTTTTCGATCATTCTATACTTATAAGATTAATATTTACATAAATTAAACCTTACCAACATGATAAGTAATCCAAATTGATGAGACTTATGTTTTTGAAATGAGTTTTACACAACGTTTGACCGTCTAGTTTGACCGATGATATCACGAACTATACAATATATGATAATTATACGTTTGTATATATATATGTATATATACATGTTTAACATGATTTAAGGATGTTTTAATACCTCATTTTGTATTAATAACAATAAGTTATAAGTATATTTTGAAACTACTAACTTAAGTTTTCAAAACGATAACCATACGTAACGTTATTTGACTTAAATACTTATGACATATAATGTTTATACATATATCGTATAAGTAATGTATTTAATCATTTTTAAGGACTTAAATACTTAAAACCATATAAGTATATTCACAAAAGATAGCTATATTTGAATCCTCATTCCGTTTTCACAAGATTTCTATACGTATACTTAGGGTATATGTACCCGTATAAATACGCAGTTTCTAGAAGTTTTACTATTGAAAAATACCAATTATTAGACTTCAATTATATGATCTTAGCAGCCTTTGATTAGTCAATACATGTGGGATCATATATGAGGACTTTTGAGCTAAAAATCAAAAAAATAAAGTCTATATATATACATATACATATATACGCCTATATACACATATGCACACTTTCATAACAATTTTCTTTCAAGTTAAATGATCTTCTAAACTCTCTTATCTTCAACCTTCAAGTGTTCTTCAAGGTCCTCATAAGTTTTTAGCTTCAAAACATCACTTAATCATCATAAGAAAACCCTTACAAAAATACTTCAAGAAAACCTTCCAAGAACACCAACTTACTTCCAATCTTTCATCCACTTCCATCACCCTTTTGGTTCTAGGTTCTTACTCCTCTTTTACAGCAACCTTGTCCAAGGAACTTGAGGTAGAATCTATGTTCATAACCTTATTCGATTCATATATATATAGCTATCTTATTTTGTGGTATAAAATTTTAACAACAAGAACATAGTTTGAATGTTTTCAAACTTGTTTGCAAAATAAATAGATCCTTCTAACTTAACTTTTAAAATACTCCAAGACCTGTAATATAACTTAAATATATGCTAATTTAACAAGGTATAACTTGGTTTTTCAAAGATTATCTTAAAAACTGTTTTTACGACGTCGGAGTGCCACCGGGGACTGTTTTGGGTTGGATAATTAAAAACTATTTTAAACTTTGAATTGGAGGTTTATGTTCTGGAAAAATGATTTTTACTATGAATATGATAACACATAAAAATTCCATGATTTAATTCAAAGTATAAGTATTTTTAGAAAAATAATCATTTAAGGTTGTTTACATAAAGGAAAATGTTTAACTTCATAAGTTTCACTAAAGTTTCACCTATGCCGTGTGATTTTGAATACAAACAAAGGTATTTTCAGTTCATAGTCTTAAAGAGGGACTCGATCCAAGGAGATGGCAAGTTGAATCAACGAAAACGGATTTGTAACGAAGAAACTATGACCGAAACAAAATTGGTTATCCAAGACTTGTTTAACTTCGGGATTAATTGGGAAAAATTAAATAAAATCACATCTTTCTAAGATAACATGATATTTTATATAATTCAATTTTATATGGTTCAGGATCACCCGTAAACAACACGAGAAGATTAATCATAAGATCCCATGATTGTACGCAACACGTCATTTGACAACACCGGTACTTTATGTACGCAACACGTCATTTGACAACACCGGTACCGTGGGTCAAGATTAATCTCGACCAATACATATACGATGGGGTTTTATTTATTTCGTTGGGGGTTTTATTTATTTCATTGCGGGTATATTAAACATCTAAAAATGAACCATTAAAATTGAATTACTAACAACGAACTGCTAACTACGGACTAAGGAATTATTCAAAGTATTAAAAGTATAACAAGTATATATATGTGACGTTTGTTTAAAAAGAAAAGGTATTGATAAACTATATATGGATAGGTTCGTGATATCAACCGGAGACCAAGTCAAATTATATATATATATATCTTCAAGACGAAAGTGAGTATATAGTCCCACTTTTAAACTCTAAATATTTCGGGATGAGAATACATGTATTTTATGTTTTACAATATGGACACAAGTAACTGAAAAATATATTCTACGTTGAGTTGTACCACTGGCATACTTCCCTGTAGCTTGGTAACTAATATTTACAGCGGTATTGTAAACGCGAATCCTGTTGATAGATCTATCGGGCCTGACAACCCCAACCGGACTGGACGACCAGTATTCAACGGTTGCACAGTACTTCATTTCGTGACTACACTTGGTACAGTGTAGTAAGATTTCATATTAAAGGGAATATGCGACGTGATTAATTGTTAAGTATGGTTTCCAAGTGCTCAACCACTTAGAATATTTTTATTAAACTGTTTATATACGAAATCTTGTGGTCTATATATATATTGCTGCCGGCACTAAACCTATATCTCACCAACTTTATGTTGACCTTTTAAAACATGTCTATTCTCAGGTGATTTCTAAAAGCTTCCGCTGCATTATGTTGAATTTGAGCAGGATCTTGCGTACGCATATTTGTGTCAAAAATAAGACTGCATATCCAAGAACTTGTGTTGTAAAATATGCTAGAAATCGTGTTGTTATCATCATTTGTAAAGTTTGTAAGTCGAAGATTATCGCTAAACGATAATCATCTTTATTTCGTCCAAAGCTTGTATCCAAAATAAGAATCATGGTTTGTAATGTATAATATATGCAGTTTTTCTTTTAAAAATGTCGCATATAGAGGTCAATACCTCGCAATGAAATCATACATTATCTAACACGTTCTTACGGTTAAGGACGGGTTATGACATGTGGTATCAGAGCGGTGGTCTTAGCGAACCAGGTTTGCATTAGTGTGTCTAACTGATAAGTCGTTAGGATACATTAGTAAGTCTGGACTTTGACCGGGTCTGATTTAAAAACCATTGCTTATCATTGTTGGTTAAAATTTATATGTAAATATTATGTAGTACTAATGGGTTAGTTGTTGTGTGATAGATGTCGGGCTCAAAACTTGTTATCACATTCAGCGACTCCGAACCAGAATCATCAGATGGTGTTCCAGTCATTAACCTATCCGATGACGAAAATAATATCTTTGGGGAAGACTCACAAATTCCGGATGAACCGACTATAGAGAACCCGGAAAGTGAACCCGAAGAGGAAAGTGAACCCGAGGAGGAAAGTGAACCCGAGGAGGAAAGTGAACCCGAGGAAGAAATACAGGAAATTACAAAAGACGAGTTCGAACTAGGAAAGAAACGAAAGGCTAATGAATTAGAAAATTCAAATCCCGAGTTTAGTAAGGATGATGTGGCACCAACTCCACTAGACACTACCACCCCTATTCCCGCTATTCCTATTCGTTCTATCCCGGCATCCAGTTCCTCAGTCCCACAGCCAAAATATAGGCAGACAGCCAGGATAAGCGTTAAGCGATTCTTTGAACCTAAACGTCCTAGAAAATAGACCAAACGATGCGCTGCCGTATTAAACCATGGGATCATATAATGTTTTGTATAATATTATTAGTGTGGTTTGCTTAATGTTCAATGTAAGATAAGCATATGTAAAATAGTGAAGTGTGAAATACAATAATTTTCCATGGTTAAGTATTATTTAGATGGTAGTAATTGATTCTGTACTAAGCTATTAAGTATGGACATTAACGGGTAGGTACTACCCTAGATATAATTATAAAACGCTAATAAGAAGAAAAGGCTTTTATAATAATACCTGGTTCATATTATTAATAAGCTATAATGTACTGTAAATATACACTACATCTATAATATTCCATGTGAATAATTATTTTCTTTTCATTCTTATAGAAGAATATGGCGCGATTGAACCGAATGACGGAACAAGAAATCCAGGAACTCATCAATCAGCGAGTGAACGACAGAATGTTATGGGTCGAGGCTGCAAGAGGTGCTGCAGTTAACCCAAATCCTCGTGTGGGGTGCACTTACAAAACTTTTCAAGCTTGCAAGCCCTCATCATTCAGTGGAACAGAAGGACCGATTGGTTTAACCCGATGGATAGAAAAGATGGAAACTGTGTTCAAAATCAGTGGTTGTGTTGAAAAGGACATGACCAAATACGCATCGTGCACTTTACAAGATAGTGCACTCACGTGGTGGAAAAATTATGTGAAGGCTGTAGGAGGAGATGTAGCTTATGATACTCCATGGGAAGAATTCAAAATAATGTTAATCAACGAGTATTGTCCAAGGAACGAGGTTAGAAAGTTGGAAGATGAATTACGAAGCCTGAAGGTTGTTGGTACTGAAATCACCAACTACAATCAGCGATTCATGGAATTAGTTTTGCTATGTCCTGAATTGGTTCCAACCAAAGAACGGAAGATTGAAATGTACAAAGATGGTTTGCCCAAAAAGGTCAAGGCAAATGTTACAGCATCGAAACCTAAGACAATTCATGAAGCTATAACCATGGCACACGAGCTAATGGATCAGGTCATCATGGATAAGAAAGCATCCAATACTGATGTGAAGGTATCAGGTAACAAAAGAAAGTGGAATGGAAATTATGATCGAGGTAACCAACAACAATCTTTTAAGAAACAAGAAACCACGCAAGGTGCAGGTAGTGGTTCAAGCTTTGGTTACAAAGGACAAAATCCTTTATGCAACCGTTGTCACAAACATCACTTTGGTTACTGTAGTGTGTTATGCACCAAGTGTAATCGACAGGGTCATCTTGCTGAAGATTGTAGGGCTCTCGTTACAAATACAAATGGTACCAAGACTCCTGCCACCAATGCAAATAGAACTGCTTTGGCTACCATTACTTGTTTTGGGTGTGGAAAACAAGGTCACTATAAGAGTCAGTGCCCGAATTCAGAGAAGAATGTCAGACCTGCACGTGGGAGAGCATTTGTTATTAATGCTAGAGAGGCACGCGAAGATCCGGAGCTTGTTACGGGTACGTTTACCATTAATAACTTATCCGCATCTATTATATTTGATACTGGTGCTGATAGAAGTTACGTGTGTAGAGACTTTCACGCTAAATTGAATTGTTCATCATTACCTCTAGATGCTAAGTACATGATTGAGTTAGCTAATGGTAAACTAATTAAAGCCGATAAAATTTGCCGTGATTGTAAAATAAATTTAGCCGGAGAAACATTTAAGATTGATTTGATACCCGTAGAATTAGGAAGTTTTGATGTAATAGTCGGCATGGACTGGATGTCCAAAATAGGAGCTGAAGTTGTGTGTGCCAAGAAGGCAATTCGCATTCCTCGTAAGGATAAAATGCCAGTAATGATTTATGGAGAGAAGGGTAACTCAAAGCTAAAACTCATTAGTTATTTGAAAGCTCAAAAGTGCTTGAAGAAAGGGTACTATGCTATCTTAGCACATGTTAATAAAGTCGAAAAGAAAGAAAAAGAGAAGTGCATCAATGACGTGCCTGTGGCAAGAGATTTTCCTGAAGTATTTCCGGAAGAGTTGCCGGGATTACCTCCATTTAGATCTGTAGAATTTCAAATAGATCTTGTACCAGGAGCTGCACCGGTTGCCCGTGCTCCATATAGACTTGCACCGTCCGAGTTAAAAGAACTTCAGAGTCAGTTAAAAGAATTACTGGATCGTGGATTCATACGACCAAGTACTTCACCGTGGGGAGCTCCAATTTTATTCGTCAAGAAGAAAGACGGATCTTTCCGAATGTGTATAGATTATCGTGAATTAAATAAGTTAACTATCAAGAATCGGTATCCACTACCGAGAATTGACAACTTATTTGATCAACTCCAAGGATCATGAGTGTACTCGAAAATTGACCTAAGATCGGGCTATCATCAATTACGTGTCAAAGAAGAAGATATACCGAAAACTGCTTTTCGGACACGCTACGGTCATTACGAATTTTTGGTCATGCCGTTTGGATTGACGAATGCGCCAGCTGTATTCATGGACCTCATGAATCGAGTTTGTAGTCCATATTTAGATAAGTTTGTTATCGTTTTCATTGATGATATTCTTATCTATTCCAAGAGTGAGCAAGAGCATGAGCAGCATTTAAGGTTGATATTAGAGTTGTTAAGAAAAGAACAGCTATATGCTAAATTTTCTAAATGTGCTTTCTGGTTGAAAGAAGTGCAATTTCTTGGCCACGTTGTTAGTAGCAAAGGAATTCAGGTTGATCCAGCAAAAATTGAAGCCATTGAAAAATGGGAGACTCCTAAGACACCAATGCAGATACGCCAATTTTTGGGTTTAGCCGGTTATTATAGAAGGTTTATTCAAGATTTTTCCCGAATAGCTAAGCCGTTGACAGCGTTAACACAAAAAGGGAAGAAATATGAATGGACTTCTGAGCAGGAGAGTGCATTTCAATTACTAAAGAAGAAGTTAACTACGGCGCCTATTTTATCGTTACCAGAAGGGAACGATGATTTTGAAATATATTGTGACGCTTCGCGACAAGGTTTTAGTTGCGTTCTTATGCAATGGAAGAAAGTTATTGCATACGCATCCCGACAATTAAAGATTCACGAGCGGAATTATACGACGCATGATCTAGAACTGGGAGCAGTCGTGTTTGCATTGAAGATATGGAGACACTACTTGTATGGGGTTAAATGCACTGTGTTTACTGATCATAAAAGCCTTCAACATATTTTGATCAGAAACAGTTGAACATGAGGCAACGTAGGTGGGTCGAGTTAATAAATGACTATGATTGTGAAATTCGTTATCATCCCGGGAAAGCGAACGTAGTGGCCGATGCTCTAAGCAGAAAGGAACGAGAACCAATCCGAGTTCGAGCAATGAACATAAAAATTCGCATGAATCTCAACTCACAAATCAAAGAAGTTCAACAAGAAGCACTCAATAAAGAAAACATAAGAAATGAAATAATGAAGAAGTATGAGAAGCAACTCGTTATACGGGAAGACGGAATTCGATATTTTGCAAATCGTATTTGGGTACCGAAGTTGGGTGGATTAAGGAAGTTGATATTGAATGAGGCACATAAGACAAGATACTCGATACATCCTAGAGTTGGAAAGATGTATCAAGATCTTAAGACACGTTATTGGTGGCCTAATTTAAAGACAGACGTAGCAACATATGTTGGGGAGTGTTTAACTTGTTCCAAGGTCAAAGCAGAACACCAAAAGCCGTCAGGGTTACTTCAACAACCGGAAATCCCAGAATGGAAATGGGATGGTATTACCATGGATTTCATCACGAAGTTACCAAAGACTGCCTGGGGTTACGACACCATTTGGGTGATTGTTGATCGTCTCACCAAGTCTGCACATTTCTTGCCTATAAAGGAAACGGATAGAATGGAGAAACTATTACGATTGTATATAAAGGAAGTTGTTTCAAGGCATGGAATACCTATTTCCATTATATCTGATCGTGATAGTAGATTTACCTCAAAGTTCTGGCAAGCACTACAGGAGGCACTAGGAACTCGTTTAGATATGAGTACCGCATATCATTCGCAAACGGACGGGCAGAGTGAAAGAACAATTCAGACTCTTGAAGATATGCTCAGGGCATGTGTGATCGATTTTGGAAACGGATGGGATAAGTATTTACCGTTAGCAGAATTCTCGTATAATAATAGTTATCATGCGAGCATTGGAGCTGCGCCATTCGAAGCATTGTATGGAAGGAAGTGTAGATCTCCTATCTGTTGGAATGAAGTAGGAGATCAACAATTAACTGGTCCCGAGATCATACACGAAACGACTGAGAAGATAGTACAAATCAAGGAGAGATTGAAAACAGCCCGTAGTCGCCAAAAGAGCTACGCCGATATCCGAAGGAAACCATTAGAGTTTCAGGTTGGGGACATGGTTATGTTAAAGGTGTCACCTTGGAAAGGTGTAATACGTTTCGGCAAAAGGGGTAAGCTGAACCCAAGATATGTAGGCCCGTTCAAGATTATTGAACGCATTGGACCGGTAGCTTATCGACTTGAGTTACCGCAACAACTCGCCGGGGTACATAATACCTTTCATGTCTCAAACCTTAAGAAGTGTCTTGCAAAGGAAGACCTCACTATTCCTCTTGAAGAAATCCATATCGACGAGAAACTACAATTCGTCGAAGAACCAATCGAAATCATGGACCGTGAAGTTAAACAGCTCAAATAGAGCAACATACCGATTGTTAAGGTTCGTTGGAATGCTAGAAGAGGTCCCGAGTTTACTTGGGAACGAGAGGATCAGATGAAACAAAAGTATCCACATTTGTTTCTCGATGACGCAAAATAGGTACAATTTTAAAATTTCGGGACGAAATTTATTTAACGGGTAGGTACTGTAATGACCCGCACTTTTTCGATCATTCTATACTTATAAGATTAATATTTACATAAATTAAACCTTACCAACATGATAAGTAATCCAAATTGATGAGACTTATGTTTTTGAAATGAGTTTTACACAACGTTTGACCGTCTAGTTTGACCGATGATATCACGAACTATACAATATATGATAATTATACGTTTGTATATATATATGTATATATACATGTTTAACATGATTTAAGGATGTTTTAATACCTCATTTTATATTAATAACAATAAGTTATAAGTATATTTTGAAACTACTAACTTAAGTTTTCAAAACGATAACCATACGTAACGTTATTTGACTTAAATACTTATGACATATAATGTTTATACATATATCGTATAAGTAATGTATTTAATCATTTTTAAGGACTTAAATACATAAAACCATATAAGTATATTCACAAAAGATAGCTATATTTGAATCCTCGTTCCGTTTTCACAAGATTTCTATACGTATACTTAGGGTATATGTACCCGTATAAATACGCAGTTTCTAGAAGTTTTACTATTGAAAAATACCAATTATTAGACTTCAATTATATGATCTTAGCAGCCTTTGATTAGTCAATACATGTGGGATCATATATGAGGACTTTTGAGCTAAAAATCAAAAAAATAAAGTCTATATATATACATATACATATATACGCCTATATACACATATGCACACTTTCATAACAATTTTCTTTCAAGTTAAATGATCTTCTAAACTCTCTTATCTTCAACCTTCAAGTGTTCTTCAAGGTCCTCATAAGTTTTTAGCTTCAAAACATCACTTAATCATCATAAGAAAACCCTTACAAAAATACTTCAAGAAAACCTTCCAAGAACACCAACTTACTTCCAATCTTTCATCCACTTCCATCACCCTTTTGGTTCTAGATTCTTACTCCTCTTTTACAGCAACCTTGTCCAAGGAACTTGAGGTAGAATCTATGTTCATAACCTTATTCGATTCATATATATATAGCTATCTTATTTTGTGGTATAAAATTTTAACAACAAGAACATAGTTTGAATGTTTTCAAACTTGTTTGCAAACTAAATAGATCCTTCTAACTTAACTTTTAAAATACTCCAAGACCTGTAATATAACTTAAATATATGCTAATTTAACAAGGTATAACTTGGTTTTTCAAAGATTATCTTAAAAACTGTTTTTACGACGTCGGAGTGCCACCGGGGACTGTTTTGGGTTGGATAATTAAAAACTATCTTAAACTTTGAATTGGAGGTTTATGTTCTGGAAAAATGATTTTTACTATGGATATGATAACACATAAAAATTCCATGATTTAATTCAAAGTATAAGTATTTTTAGAAAAATAATCATTTAAGGTTGTTTACATAAAGGAAAATGTTTAACTTCATAAGTTTCACTAAAGTTTCACCTATGCCGTGTGATTTTGAATACAAACCAAGGTATTTTCAGTTCATAGTCTTAAAGAGGGACTCGATCCAAGGAGATGGCAAGTTGAATCAACGAAAACGGATTTGTAACGAAGAAACTATGACCGAAACAAAATTGGTTATCCAAGACTTGTTTAACTTCGGGATTAATTGGGAAAAATTAAATAAAATCACATCTTTCTAAGATAACATGATATTTTATATAATTCAATTTTATATGGTTCAGGATCACCCGTAAACAACACGAGAAGATTAATCATAAGATCCCATGATTGTACGCAACACGTCATTTGACAACACCGGTACTTTATGTACGCAACACGTCATTTGACAACACCGGTACCGTGGGTCAAGATTAATCTCGACCAATACATATACGATGGGGTTTTATTTATTTCGTTGGGGGTTTTATTTATTTCATTGCGAGTATATTAAACATCTAAAAATGAACCATTAAAATTGAATTACTAACAACGAACTGCTAACTACGGACTAAAGAATTATTCAAAGTATTAAAAGTATAACAAGTATATATATGTGACGTTTGTTTAAAAAGAAAAGGTATTGATAAACTATATATGGATAGGTTCGTGATATCAACCGGAGACCAAGTCAAATTATATATATATATCTTCAAGACGAAAGTGAGTATATAGTCCCACTTTTAAACTCTAAATATTTCGGGATGAGAATACATGTATTTTATGTTTTACAATATGGACACAAGTAACTGAAAAATATATTCTACGTTGAGTTGTACCACTGGCATACTTCCCTGTAGCTTGGTAACTAATATTTACAGCGGTATTGTAAACGCGAATCCTGTTGATAGATCTATCGGGCCTGACAACCCCAACCGGACTGGACGACCAGTATTCAACGGTTGCACAGTACTTTGTTTCGTGACTACACTTGGTACAGTGTAGTAAGATTTCATATTAAAGGGAATATGCGACGTGATTAATTGTTAAGTATGGTTTCCAAGTGCTCAACCACTTAGAATATTTTTATTAAACTGTTTATATACGAAATCTTGTGGTCTATATATATATTGCTGCCGGCACTAAACCTATATCTCACCAACTTTATGTTGACCTTTTAAAACATGTCTATTCTCAGGTGATTTCTAAAAGCTTCCGCTGCATTATGTTGAATTTGAGCAGGATCTTGCGTACGCATATTTGTGTCAAAAATAAGACTGCATATCCAAGAACTTGTGTTGTAAAATATGCTAGAAATCGTGTTGTTATCATCATTTGTAAAGTTTGTAAGTCGAAGATTATCGCTAAACGATAATCATCTTTATTTCGTCCAAAGCTTGTATCAAAATAAGAATCATGGTTTGTAATGTATAATATATGCAGTTTTTCTTTTAAAAATGTCGCATATAGAGGTCAATACCTCGCAATGAAATCATACGTTATCTAACACGTTCTTACGGTTAAGGACGGGTTATGACATCAAGTCCCACCCAACAACATATCTCCAAAATACACTAGACATTCGAGAGCAACACCTCCATAACGATAAGAATTAGGCAGACTCGCTTACACCTAAAGCTCCCAACTAGTCCTTTGCCGCATGCTTGCCCTCCGGAGTATTATTTGATCCACCAGCACCTAAACCTATAACACAAACACAACAAGTAAGCTATATTGCTTAAGCACATTGTTTTCAACATAACATAATCATTATAACGTACAAAATTGAACAACAAATATATGTATATATATACTACTTACACGCACCTAAAGTTTTCACATATGGGGTTTAACCAACCCACTTACCAATCCGAGAATCAAGTCAAACCTTTTACCACAAGAGCTCAAGGGATGACTCCGTTACTCGTGTTATTCGACCTAATGAACTCTGTCCACCATATCTTCAAAGCCCTCGGGTAATACAAGAATAGGAGCTTGCACAAGTTTGTCATTTAATGTTTGGAATGAATGATCATGTTTTTCTTCCCAGTTCTAAGCCACACTCTTCTTATTCAACTTACTCAACATAGTGGCAATCTTTGAGAAGTCCTGAATACACCTTCGGTAACACCGGACAAGCCCCCAAGAAACTTCTAACCTCGGATGGACTCGTATGAGGGTCCCACCTAATACTACTTCAACTTTTGATGGATCTAATTGGCTTCCATCAACATTAATTGCGTGCCCCAAGAAATGCACCTCACGTAGCCAATAAACTGAGTGTTCAACTTCACTCTTTCAGTAGATATGAATCTCGTCAATAAACACTATAAAAAATTTATCAAACATCGCCTAGCATACCCTATACATAAGATCCATAAAGGCGACTGGCACATTAGTTAACCCAAAAGGCATTGCCACAAACTCTTAGTGCCTGTAACGAGTGCAGAAAGCTATATTCAGTGCATATTCTTCCTTGACTCTTAGTTGATGGTAACCTGACTGCAAATCAGTCTTTAAGAAATAACTCGACCCTTGCAGTTGTCAAAGACATCGTTAATCCTAGGCAATGGGTACCCATTTTTGATGGTCATTTGTTCAAGTTCGGTAATCTATACACATCCTCATTGACCCATCTTTCTTCTTGAGAAACAACATTGTGCACCCCACAGGAAGCTACTTGGTCATATGAACCCTTTGTCCAAAAGTTCATGCAACTGTTTCATCATCTCCTGCATTTCTGTAGGAGCCAATCTATATGGAGTCTTGGAGATAAGAACAGCTCCCGGAACTAAATCAATACGAAACTCGACTTGTCGATTCGAAGGTACTCTCAGTAATTCTTCCGGGAATATATCGAGAAATTCCTTCACAATTAGAATATCATTCAACTCTCTACCCTTTTGGAAGTGTCGATGACATGTGAAAGGTATGCTAGGCACCCATGTAGCATGTACTTTCTTGCTTTTGCATATGTGCAAAAAAGAGTGGCACTTCTCTTTTTATCACCAAAGACGGTCACCACTTTGCCACTAGGTGCCCGTATTTGTATAATCTTCTTTTGACATTGAATTACTCTCTCATGTTTTCCAAGCCAATCCAAACCTACAATAACATGAAGCTCTCCCACATTCATGGGAAATGAATCTATTTTGAAGTTCTCATCCCCTATTATAAGGTCACATTCCTTATACATATTATTTTCAACTATCGACTTGCCATTAGCCACCTCTACTTCTAAAGGACATTCTAACTTTTCACTATGCACATCTAGTTTATTACAAAAGTTGAAGACATAAAGGATTTTATAGCCCCCGAATCAAACAACACATGTGTCGTTATAGAATTTACAATAAATGTACCCGATAAAACATCATGGGACTCTTAGCCTCATCAGCTAAAAACTGAAAATCTTGGATTTGAGGCCTCGCCCCACTGGACGTATTCTCTTTCTTGATCACCTTTATTGGGTCCCCTTTTGTCACACCCCCATTTGCCATGTGTAGTGACCCGAACTTTTCCATGATTATATATTAAATGAAATTGATATTTACATGATTAAATGTTTCCAATATGTTAAGCAATCAAACTTGTTAAGACTTGATTATTTGAAATGAGTTTCATATAGACAACTGACCACCCAGTCTGCCTGATGATTCACGAACGTCATAACTTGTGATAATTATATAATCATTTTATTTTTTTTATTTTATATATATATAAGAAGAAATACAATTAAATCAAAGATGTACAAGTAAAACACTATTTGCTACAGTAAAACACTATTTGCTACAGTAAATTTTCGCTTTGCTACAGGAAAATACTATTTGCTGCAGTATAATACTATTTGCTACAGTGAACACTATTTGGTACAGTAACACTATTTTAAAACACTATTTGCTACAGTAGATTTTCACTTTGCTACATTAAAATACTATTTGCTACATTAAAAACTATTTGTATAGTAAATGCAATTTACTCGTATTCAATCCGTATTCCTACTCGTACAATACCCAGCCTCTAGACGTATATACTATTGGTATATACACTTCAATGATCAGCTCTTAGCAGCCTTAATGAGTCACCTAAACATGTGGGAACCATCATTTGGCAACTAGCATAAAATATCTAACAAAAATATAAACTAATGGAACCTTATATTCAAGGGTAGGATCACGTTTTTTCTTCACCAACCATAACACTTTCATTTTTCAACTTTCATGCATCAAACTTGTCTCTCTCTTGTTCTCTCTTGATGTTCTAAGTGTTCTTCATCACCTTCATAAAATCAAGATCAATCTAGCTCATAAATCCTAACCTAGATCAACTTACAAAATAACTACTCAAGAACATACCAAAAACACTTTCAAGTTTACTAGCTTACTGCCAATCTTGCAAATCCATTTCAAGTGATCATCTAATCCCAAGAAATCTTTCTTATTTATAGTAATATATCTTTCTAATTCAAGGTAATACTCATATTCAAACTTCGATTCAATTTCTATAACTATAACAATCTTATTTCGAGTAGAAATCTTACTTGAACTTATTTTCGTGTCATGATTCTGCTTCAAGAACTTTCAAGCCATCCAAGGATCCTTTGAAGCTAGATCTATATTTCTCATTTCCAGTAGGTTTACCTACTAAAATTAAGGTAGTAATGATGTTCATAACATCATTCGATTCATACATATAAAACCATCTTATTCGAAGATTTAAACTTGTAATCACTAGAACATAGTTTAGTTAATTCTAAACTTGTTCGCAAATAAAGTTAATCCCTTTAACTTGACTTTTAAAATCAACTAAACACATATTCTATATCTATATGATATGCTAACTTAATAATTTAAAACCTGGAAACACGATGAACACCGTAAAACCGGACATATGCCGTCGTAGTGAAACCGGGGGCTATTTTGGGTTAGAAAAATAAAAACTATCTTAATCTTTGAATTGGAAGTTTATTTTCTGAAAAATGATATTTCATATGAACATGATACTATATCCAAAAGTCATGGTTAAACTCAAAGTGGAAGTATGTTTTTCAAAATGGTCATCAAGATGTCGTTCTTTCGACGGAAATGACTACCTCTTTAGTAAATGACTTGTAACCTGTATTTACGACTATAAACTTATACTTTTTCTGTTTAGTTTCATAAATTACAGTTCATTATGAAACCTTAGCAACTTGAATCACTCAAAACGGATTTAAAACGAAGAAATTATGGGTAAAACAAAATTGGAAAATTTTACTTGTTGTAGCTACGAAAATTTTACAACAAATCTACACTAATCATATCCTAGCTAACTTATATTGTATTATACATGTATTCTAACATATATTATGTAATCTTGGGATACCATAAACACGTATACAATGTTTTGACATATCAGATCGACCCATATATATATATATATTATTTGGAACAACCATAGACACTCTATATGCTGTAATGTTCGAGTTCGCTATACAGGGTTGAGGTTGATTCCAAAAATATATATACTTTGAGTTGTGATCTAGCCTGAGACGTATATACACTGGGTTGTAGATTGATTCAAGATAATATATATTGATTTATTTATGTACATCTAACTGTGGACAACTTGTTGTAGATTACTAACGAGGACTGCTAACTTAACAAACTTAAATCATAAAAACATAATAAAAAATGTTGTGAATATATTTCAATCATACTTTGATATATATGTACACATTTGTTATAGGTTCGTGAATCGACCAGTGGCCAAGTCTTATTTCCAATGAAGGAAAAATCTGTGAAAGTGAGTTATAGTCTCATTTTTAAAATCTAATATTTCTGGGATGAGAATACATGCAGTTTTATAAATGTTTTACGAAATAGACACAAGTAATCGAAACTATATTCTATGGTTGGATGATCTAAATCGAATATTCCCCTTTAGCTTGGTATCCTAAGAATTAGGGAACACTACCCCTAATTGACGCGAATCCTAAAGTGAAATGTCCCGTTCTTATTGATTAAAAACGTTCCATATTAATTGATTTCGTTGCGAGGTTTTGACCTCTATATGAGACGTTTTTCAAAGACTGCATTCATTTTAAAACAAACCATAACCTTTATTTCATCAATAAAGGTTTAAAAAGCTTTACGTAGATTATCAAATAATGATAATCTAAAATATCCTGTTTACACACGACCATTACATAATGGTTTACAATACAAATATGTTACAACAAAATAAGTTTCTTGAATGTAGTTTTTACACAATATCATACAAGCATGGACTCCAAATCTCGTCCTTATTTAAGTATGCGACAGCGGAAGCTCTTAATAATTACCTGAGAATAAACATGCTTAAAATGTCAACAAAAATGTTGGTGACTTATAGGTTTGACCTATATATATCAAATCGTAACAATAGACCACAAGATTTCATATTTCAATACACATCCCATACATAGAGATAAAAATCATTCATATGGTGAACACCTGGTAACCGACATTAACAAGATGCATATATAAGAATATCCCCATCATTCCGGGATACCCTTCGGATATGATATAAATTTCGAAGTACTAAAACATCCGGTACTTTGGATGGGGTTTGTTAGGCCCAATAGATCTATCTTTAGGATTCGCGTCAATTAGGGTGTCTGTTCCCTAATTCTTAGATTACCAGACTTAATAAAAAGGGGCATATTCGATTTCGATAATTCAACCATAGAATGTAGTTTCACGTACTTGTGTCTATTATGTAAATCATTTATAAAACCTGCATGTATTCTCATCCCAAAAATATTAGATTTTAAAAGTGGGACTATAACTCACTTTCACATATTTTTACTTCGTCGGGAAGTAAGACTTGGCCACTGGTTGATTCACGAACCTATAACAATATATACATATATATCAAAGTATGTTCAAAATATATTTACAACACTTTTAATATATTTTGATGTTTTAAGTTTATTAAGTCAGCTGTCCTCGTTAGTAACCTACAACTAGTTGTCCACAGTTAGATGTACAGAAATAAATCGATAAATATTATCTTGAATCAATCCACGACCCAGTGTATACGTATCTCAGTATTGATCACAACTCAAACTATATATATTTTGGAATCAACCTCAACCCTGTATAGCTAACTCCAACATTCACATATAGAGTGTCTATGGTTGTTCCGAAATATATATAGATGTGTCGACATGTGAAATGTCCCGTTCTTATTGATTAAAAACGTTCCATATTAATTGATTTCGTTGCGAGGTTTTGACCTCTATATGAGACGTTTTTCAAAGACTGCATTCATTTTAAAACAAACCATAACCTTTATTTCATCAATAAAGGTTTAAAAAGCTTTACGTAGATTATCAAATAATGATAATCTAAAATATCCTGTTTACACACGACCATTACATAATGGTTTACCATACAAATATGTTACAACAAAATAAGTTTCTTGAATGCAGTTTTTACACAATATCATACAAGCATGGACTCCAAATCTCGTCCTTATTTAAGTATGCCACAGCGGAAGCTCTTAATAATCACCTGAGAATAAACATGCTTAAAACGTCAACAAAAATGTTGGTGAGTTATAGGTTTAGCCTATATATATCAAATCATAATAATAGACCACAAGATTTCATATTTCAATACACATCCCATACATAGAGATAAAAATCATTCATATGGTGAACACCTGGTAACCGACATTAACAAGATGCATATATAAGAATATCCCCATCATTCCGGGACACCCTTCGGATATGATATAAATTTCGAAGTACTAAAGCATCCGGTACTTTGGATGGGGCTTGTTGGGCCCGATAGATCTATCTTTAGGATTCGCGTCAATTAGGGTGTCTGTTCCCTAATTCTTAGATTACCAGACTTAATAAAAAGGGGCATATTCGATTTCGATAATTCAACCATAGAATGTAGTTTCACGTACTTGTGTCTATTTTGTAAATCATTTATAAAACCTGCATGTATTCTCATCCCAAAAATATTAGATTTTAAAAGTGGGACTATAACTCACTTTCACAGATTTTTACTTCGTCGAGAAGTAAGACTTGGCCACTGTTGATTCACGAACCTATAACAATATATACATATATATTAAAGTATGTTCAAAATATATTTACAACACTTTTAATATATTTTGATGTTTTAAGTTTATTAAGTCAGCTGTCCTCGTTAGTAACCTACAACTAGTTGTCCACAGTTAGATGTACAGAAATAAATCAATAAATATTATCTTGAATCAATCCACGACCCAGTGTATACGTATCTCAGTATTGATCACAACTCAAACTATATATATTTTGGAATCAACCTCAACCCTGTATAGCTAACTCCAACATTCACATATAGAGTGTCTATGGTTGTTCCGAAATATATATAGATGTGTCGACATGATAGGTCGAAACATTGTATACGTGTCTATGGTATCTCAAGATTACATAATATACAATACAAGTTGATTAAGTTATGGTTGGAATAGATTTGTTACCAATTTTCACGTAGCTAAAATGAGAAAAATTATCCAATCTTGTTTTACCCATAACTTCTTCATTTTAAATCCGTTTTGAATGAATCAAATTGCTATGGTTTCATATTGAACTTTATTTTATGAATCTAAACAGAAAAAGTATAGGTTTATAGTCGGAAAAATAAGTTACAAGTCATTTTTGTAAAGGTAGTCATTTCAGTCGAAAGAACGACGTCTAGATGACCATTTTAGAAAACATACTTCCACTTTGAGTTTAACCATAATTTTTGGATATAGTTTCATGTTCATAATAAAAATCATTTTCTCAGAATAACAACTTTTAAATCAAAGTTTATCATAGTTTTTAATTAACTAACCCAAAACAGCCCGCGGTGTTACTACGACGGCGTAAATCCGGTTTTACGGTGTTTTTCGTGTTTCCAGGTTTTAAATCATTAAGTTAGCATATCATATAGATATAGAACATGTGTTTAGTTAATTTTAAAAGTCAAGTTAGAAGGATTAACTTTTGTTTGCGAACAAGTTTAGAATTAACTAAACTATGTTCTAGTGATTACGAGTTTAAACCTTCGAATAAGATAGTTTTATATATATGAATCGAATGATGTTATGAACATCATTACTACCTCAAGTTTAGTAGGTAAACCTACTGTAAGTGACAAGAAATGATCTAGCTTCAAAGGATCTTGGATGGCTTGAAAGTTCTTGAAGTAGGATCATGACACAAAAACAAGTTCAAGTAAGATTTTTGCTCGAATTAAGATAGTTTATAGTTATAGAAATTGAATCAAAGTTTGAATATGAATATTACCTTGAATAAGAAAGATAACCTACTGTATATAACAAAGGTTTCTTGATCTTAGATGATTACTTGGAATGGATTAGGAAGCTTGGAAGTAAATTAGTAAACTTGAAGGGATTTTTGAAGTATTCTTGAAGTGTTCTTCCTATGATGATTATAGCTTGATTCTTGAAGTGATTTTTGATGAAGATGATGATTAACTACTGGAAAAATACGTTCATAATAGTGTGGGTGTGTTGAGAGAGAATTAGAAAGAGATTTGGAAGTGAAATGGAGTGAATGATGAGTGTTAATTGGTGAGTGGTGAGTGGGGTTAAAAGGAGTTCTAGTTAGTTGACTAGCTCATGGTAGAAGTTAAAATTGATTAGTCATACATGACATAATCAAGAGTGGAATCCCATGCTAGTTCCTATTGGTATATACCCATAGTAAGTACGTTTTGAAGCTGTGTATAATACGGGTAAGAATACGACTAGAATTCTTGATGAAAGAAAAGAATGGGAAAGTAACTGTAACCATTTTCGTTAAGTATGAGTGTTTTGATATATGTCTTGAAGTCTTCCAAAAGTATTTTAATACATATAAATACACTACATGTATATACATTTTAACGGAGTCGTTAAGTCACCGTTAGTCGTTACATGTAAGTGTTGTTTTGAAACCTTTAAGTTAACGATCTCAATTAATGTTGTTAACCCATTGTTTATTATATCTAATGAGATGTTAAATTATTATATTATCATGATATTATGATATATTAATATATCTTAATATGATATATATACATTTAAATGTCGTTACAACGATAATCGTTACATATATGTCTCGTTTCGAAATCCTTAAGTTAGTAGTCTTGTTTATATGTATATAACTCATTGTTAATATACTTATGGAGATACTTACTTATCATAATCTCATGTTAACCATATGTATATCCATATATATATCGTCAAGTCGTTTTTACAAGTTTTAACGTTCGTGAATCGCCGGTCAACTTGGGTGGTCAATTGTCTATATGAAACATATTTCAATTAATCAAGTCTTAACAAGTTTGATTGCTTAACATGTTGGAAACATTTAATCATGTAAATATAAATCTCAATTAATATATATAAACATGGAAAAGTTCGGGTCACTACAGTACCTACCCGTTAAATAAATTTCGTCCCGAAATTTTAAGCTGTTGAAGGTGTTGACGAATCTTCTGGAAATAGATGCGGGTATTTCTTCTTCATCTGATCTTCACGCTCCCAGGTGAACTCGGGTCCTCTACGAGCATTCCATCGAACCTTAACAATTGGTATCTTGTTTTGCTTAAGTCTTTTAACCTCACGATCCATTATTTCGACGGGTTCTTCGATGAATTGAAGTTTTTCGTTGATTTGGATTTCATCTAACGGAATAGTGAGATCTTCTTTAGCAAAACATTTCTTTAAATTCGAGACGTGGAAAGTGTTATGTACAGCCGCGAGTTGTTGAGGTAACTCTAGTCGGTAAGCTACTGGTCCGACACGATCAATAATCTTGAATGGTCCAATATACCTTGGATTTAATTTCCCTCGTTTACCAAATCGAACAACTCCTTTCCAAGGTGCAACTTTAAGCATGACCATCTCTCCAATTTCAAATTCTATATCTTTTCTTTTAATGTCAGCGTAGCTCTTTTGTCGACTTTGGGCAGTTTTCAACCGTTGTTGAATTTGGATGATCTTCTCGGTAGTTTCTTGTATAATCTCCGGACCCGTAATCTGTCTATCCCCCCCTTCACTCCAACAAATCGGAGACCTGCACTTTCTACCATAAAGTGCTTCAAACGGCGCCATCTCAATGCTTGAATGGTAGCTGTTGTTGTAGGAAAATTCTGCTAACGGTAGATGTCGATCCCAACTGTTTCCGAAATCAATAACACATGCTCGTAGCATGTCTTCAAGCGTTTGTATCGTCCTTTCGCTCTGCCCATCAGTTTGTGGATGATAGGCAGTACTCATGTCTAGACGAGTTCCTAATGCTTGCTGTAATGTCTGCCAGAATCTTGAAATAAATCTGCCATCCCTATCAGAGATAATAGAGATTGGTATTCCATGTCTGGAGACGACTTCCTTCAGATACAGTCGTGCTAACTTCTCCATCTTGTCATTTTCTCTTATTGGCAGGAAGTGTGCTGATTTGGTGAGACGATCAACTATTACCCAAATAGTATCAAAACCACTTGCAGTCCTTGGCAATTTAGTGATGAAATCCATGGTAATGTTTTCCCATTTCCATTCCGGGATTTCGGGTTGTTGAAGTAGACCTGATGGTTTCTGATGCTCAGCTTTGACCTTAGAACACGTCAAACATTCTCCTACATATTTAGCAACATCGGCTTTCATACCCGGCCACCAAAAATGTTTCTTGAGATCCTTGTACATCTTCCCCGTTCCAGGATGTATTGAGTATCTGGTTTTATGAGCTTCTCTAAGTACCATTTCTCTCATATCTCCAAATTTTGGTACCCAAATCCTTTCAGCCCTATACCGGGTTCCGTCTTCCCGAATATTAAGATGCTGTTCTGATCCTTTGGGTATTTCATCCTTTAAATTTCCTTCTTTTAAAACTCCTTGTTGCGCCTCCTTTATTTGAGTAGTAAGGTTATTATGAATCATTATATTCATAGATTTTACTCGAATGGGTTCTCTGTCCTTCCTGCTCAAGGCATCGGCTACCACATTTGCCTTCCCTGGGTGGTAACGAATCTCAAAGTCGTAATCATTCAATAATTCAATCCACCTACGCTGCCTCATATTCAGTTGTTTCTGATTAAATATGTGTTGAAGACTTTTGTGGTCGGTATATATAATACTTTTGACCCCATATAAGTAGTGCCTCCAAGTCTTTAATGCAAAAACAACCGCGCCTAATTCCAAATCATGCGTCGTATAATTTTGTTCGTGAATCTTCAATTGTCTAGACGCATAAGCAATCACCTTCGTTCGTTGCATTAATACACAACCGAGACCTTGCTTTGATGCGTCACAATAAATCACAAAATCATCATTCCCTTCAGGCAATGACAATATAGGTGCCGTAGTTAGCTTTTTCTTCAATAACTGAAACGCTTTCTCTTGTTCATCATTCCATTCAAATTTCTTCCCTTTATGCGTTAATGCAGTCAAGGGTTTTGCTATTCTGGAAAAGTCTTGGATGAACCTTCTGTAGTAACCAGCTAGTCCTAAAAACTGGCGTATGTGTTTCGGAGTTTTCGGGGTTTCCCACTTTTCAACAGTTTCTATCTTTGCCGGATCCACCTTAATACCTTCTTTGTTCACTATGTGACCGAGGAATTGAACTTCTTCCAACCAAAATGCACACTTTGAAAACTTAGCGTACAATTCTTCCTTCCTCAATACTTCTAACACCTTTCTCAAATGTTCACCGTGTTCTTGGTCATTCTTTGAGTAAATAAGTATGTCATCAATGAAAACAATGACAAACTTGTCAAGGTATGGTCCACACACTCGGTTCATAAGGTCCATGAACACAGCTGGTGCATTAGTTAAACCAAACGGCATGACCATAAACTCGTAATGACCGTAACGTGTTCTGAAAGCAGTCTTTGGAATATCATCTTCTTTCACCCGCATTTGATGATACCCGGAACGTAAGTCAATCTTTGAATAAACAGACGAGCCTTGTAGTTGATCAAATAAGTCGTCGATTCTCGGTAGTGGGTAGCGGTTCTTGATGGTAAGTTTGTTCAACTCTCGGTAGTCGATACACAACCTGAATGTACCATCTTTCTTCTTAACAAACAAAACAGGAGCTCCCCACGGTGATGTGCTTGGTCGAATGAAACCACGCTCTAAAAGTTCTTGTAATTGGCTTTGCAGTTCTTTCATCTCGCTGGGTGCGAGTCTGTAAGGAGCACGAGCTATTGGTGCAGCTCCTGGTACAAGATCTATTTGAAATTCAACGGATCGATGTGGGGGTAATCCCGGTAATTCTTTCGGAAATACATCGGGAAATTCTTTTGCAATGGGAACATCATTGATGCTCTTTTCTTCAGTTTGTACTTTCTCGACGTGTGCTAGAACAGCATAGCAACCTTTTCTTATTAGTTTTTGTGCCTTCAAATTACTAATAAGATGTAGCTTCGTGTTGCCCTTTTCTCCGTACACCATTAAGGGTTTTCCTTTTTCTCGTATAATGCGAATTGCATTTTTGTAACAAACGATCTCTGCTTTCACTTCTTTCAACCAGTCCATACCGATTATCACATCAAAACTCCCTAACTCTACTGGTATCAAATCAATCTTAAATGTTTCGCTAACCAGTTTAATTTCTCGATTCCGACATATATTATCTGCTGAAATTAATTTACCATTTGCTAATTCGAGTAAAAATTTACTATCCAAAGGCGTCAATGGACAACTTAATTTAGCACAAAAATCTCTACTCATATAGCTTCTATCCGCACCCGAATCAAATAAAACGTAAGCAGATTTATTGTCAATAAGAAACGTACCCGTAACAAGCTCCGGGTCTTCCTGTGCCTCTGCCGCATTAATATTGAAAACTCTTCCGCGGCCTTGTCCATTCGTGTTCTCCTGGTTCGGGCAATTTCTAATAATGTGGCCCGGTTTTCCACATTTATAACAAACTACATTGGCATAACTTGCTCCGACACTACTTGCTCCGCCATTACTCGTTCCGACACCATTTGTTCCTTTCGTTCTATTAACCCCTGGTCCGTAGACCTCACACTTCGCCGCGCTATGACCATTTCTTTTACACTTGTTGCAAAATTTGGTGCAGAACCCCGAGTGATTCTTTTCACACCTTTGGCATAGCTGCTTCTGATTGTTGTTGTTGTTGCGGTTATTATTATTGTTAGGATGATTGTTGTAGTTGCTGTTGTTGTTGTTGTTGTTGTTGTTGTTGTTGTTGTTGGGCCGTTTGTTGTAGTTGCGATTGATGTTGCGATTGTTGGGATAATTGTTGCGATTATTGTTGTAATTGCTGTTGTTGTTGTATTGGTGATTCTTATCACCGTTTTCCTCCCACTTTCTTTTGACTTGCTTCACATTGGCCTCTTCAGCAGTCTGTTCTTTAATTCTTTCTTCAATCTGGTTCACTAGTTTGTGAGCCATTCTACATGCCTGTTGTATGGAGGCGGGCTCGTGTGAACTTATATCTTCTTGGATTCTTTCCGGTAATCCTTTCACAAACGCGTCGATCTTCTCTTCCTCATCTTCGAATGCTCCCGGACACAATAGGCATAATTCTGTGAATCGTCTTTCGTACGTGGTAATATCAAATCCTTGGGTTCGTAACCCTCTAAGTTCTGTCTTGAGCTTATTGACCTCGGTTCTGGGACGGTACTTCTCGTTCATCAAGTGCTTGAATGCTGACCACGGTAGTGCGTACGCATCATCTTGTCCCACTTGCTCTAGATAGGTATTCCACCATGTTAACGCAGAACCTGTAAAGGTATGCGTAGCGTACTTCACTTTGTCCTCTTCAGTACACTTACTTATGGCAAACACCGATTCGACCTTCTCGGTCCACCGTTTCAATCCGATCGGTCCTTCGGTTCCATCAAATTCCAAAGGTTTGCAGGCAGTGAATTCTTTGTAGGTGCATCCTACACGATTTCCTGTACTGCCAGATCCAAGGTTATTGTTGGTATATAGCGCAGCCTGTACTGCGGCTATGTTTGAAGCTAGAAAAGTACGGAATTCCTCTTCATTCATATTCACGGTGTGTCGAGTAGTCGGTGCCATTTCCTTCAAAATAGTTAAATGGAACAAGTTAATCATACAGAATATTAAGAGTAGTTAATAGTATTTCGTAGCATAATATGAACTCATTTATAAAAGCTTTTTCTTCATATTAGCGTTTTATAAGTTTAAATTCGGGTAGTACCTACCCGTTAAGTTCATACTTAGTAGCTAATATACAATTCAACTACTACAATTCTATATGAAAAACTGATTGTAATAATATTTCGCGTTCAAACTTTTACACAATATTTTACAAACTTACAATACCGCTTATTTTACATATAGCATGAAATATAGCACACAATAAATTTGATACAAGATGGTTGTGAAGATAATTCTAGCTAGTACACAAGTCGTTCAGCAAAGGCAATAAAGACACGTAATTCATACGTCCAGAAACAAGTCATGCATTCTGGTTTTACTAGGATTACTTCCCATCCTTGGTCTTGTGGAACATAACCGTTATGGCCGTTGATAAGACAGCGTGTTGTAACGTCGTCAAAGGGACGAGGGTTACGTAATGACCAACAGTCTCGTAATAACCTAAAAACCTCATTTCTTACCCCAATTACCGACTCCGTCACTTGAGGGAACGTTTTGTTTAATAGTTGTAGCCCGATGTTCTTGTTCTCACTTTGGTGAGAAGCGAACATTACTAACCCGTAAGCATAACATGCTTCTTTATGTTGCATGTTAGCCGCTTTTTCTAAATCACGAAGTCCTATATTTGGATATACTGAGTCAAAATAATTTCTTAACCCGTTGCGTAAAATAGCATTTGGGTTCCCCGCAATATATGCGTCAAAGTAAACACATCGTAACTTATGGATTTCCCAATGTGATATCCCCCATCTTCCGAACGAAAGCCTTTTATAAACCAAATCATTCTTGGAACGTTCTTCGAATGTCTTACAAACTGATCTCGCCTTAAATAGTTGTGCCGAGGAATTCTGACCGACTCTAGACAAGATTTCATCAATCATGTCTCCGGGTAGGTCTCTTAAAATATTGGGTTGTCTATCCATTTTGTGTTTTTATACTGTAAAATAGACAAGAGTTAGATTCATAAAAAAAATACTTATTAATACAAGCAATTTTTACATATATCATAAAGCATAAGCACACTATATTACATATATTACACCACACGAATACAACTATCTTATTCCGACTCGCTTGTTTCTTCTTCTTTGGTTTTGGTTCGTTTTCCCAAGTTTCTAGGGATATATGATGTTCCCCTAATACGAGCCGTTATTTTCCACATTGGTTTAGAAAAACCTGGTGGTTTAGAGGTTCCCGGGTCATTGTTACAACTTAAGGACTTCGGGGGTTGACGATACATATAAAGTTCATCGGGGTTGGAATTAGATTTCTCTATTTTTATGCCCTTTCCCTTATTATTTTCTTTTGCCTTTTTAAATTCAGTTGGGGTAATTTCTATAACATCATCGGAATTCTCGTCGGAATCCGATTCATCGGAGAATTGGTAATCCTCCCAATATTTTGCTTCCTTGGCGGAAACACCATTGACCATAATTAACCTTGGTCGGTTGGTTGAGGATTTTCTTTTACTTAACCGTTTTATTATTTCCCCCACCGGTTCTATTTCTTCTTCCGGTTCCGATTCTTCTTCCGGATCCGATTCTTCTTCCGGTTCCGAATCTTCTTCCGGTTCCTCTTCGGGAACTTGTGAATCAGTCCACGAATCATTCCAATTTACATTTGACTCTTCATTATTATTAGGTGAGTCAATGGGACTTGTTCTAGAGGTAGACATCTATCACATAATATCAAACACGTTAAGAGATTATTATATCACATAATATTCATATGTTAAAAATATATAGTTTCCAACAAAAATGTTAAGCAATCATTTTTAAAGAAAACCCGGTCGAAGTCCAGACTCACTAATGCATCCTAACAAACTCGATAAGACACACTAATGCAAATTTTCTGGTTCTCTAAGACCAACGCTCGGATACCAACTGAAATGTCCCGTTCTTATTGATTAAAAACGTTCCATATTAATTGATTTCGTTGCGAGGTTTTGACCTCTATATGAGACGTTTTTCAAAGACTGCATTCATTTTAAAACAAACCATAACCTTTATTTCATCAATAAAGGTTTAAAAAGCTTTACGTAGATTATCAAATAATGATAATCTAAAATATCCTGTTTACACACGACCATTACATAATGGTTTACCATACAAATATGTTACAACAAAATAAGTTTCTTGAATGCAGTTTTTACACAATATCATACAAGCATGGACTCCAAATCTCGTCCTTATTTAAGTATGCCACAGCGGAAGCTCTTAATAATCACCTGAGAATAAACATGCTTAAAACGTCAACAAAAATGTTGGTGAGTTATAGGTTTAGCCTATATATATCAAATCATAATAATAGACCACAAGATTTCATATTTCAATACACATCCCATACATAGAGATAAAAATCATTCATATGGTGAACACCTGGTAACCGACATTAACAAGATGCATATATAAGAATATCCCCATCATTCCGGGACACCCTTCGGATATGATATAAATTTCGAAGTACTAAAGCATCCGGTACTTTGGATGGGGCTTGTTGGGCCCGATAGATCTATCTTTAGGATTCGCGTCAATTAGGGTGTCTGTTCCCTAATTCTTAGATTACCAGACTTAATAAAAAGGGGCATATTCGATTTCGATAATTCAACCATAGAATGTAGTTTCACGTACTTGTGTCTATTTTGTAAATCATTTATAAAACCTGCATGTATTCTCATCCCAAAAATATTAGATTTTAAAAGTGGGACTATAACTCACTTTCACAGATTTTTACTTCGTCGAGAAGTAAGACTTGGCCACTGTTGATTCACGAACCTATAACAATATATACATATATATTAAAGTATGTTCAAAATATATTTACAACACTTTTAATATATTTTGATGTTTTAAGTTTATTAAGTCAGCTGTCCTCGTTAGTAACCTACAACTAGTTGTCCACAGTTAGATGTACAGAAATAAATCAATAAATATTATCTTGAATCAATCCACGACCCAGTGTATACGTATCTCAGTATTGATCACAACTCAAACTATATATATTTTGGAATCAACCTCAACCCTGTATAGCTAACTCCAACATTCACATATAGAGTGTCTATGGTTGTTCCGAAATATATATAGATGTGTCGACATGATAGGTCGAAACATTGTATACGTGTCTATGGTATCTCAAGATTACATAATATACAATACAAGTTGATTAAGTTATGGTTGGAATAGATTTGTTACCAATTTTCACGTAGCTAAAATGAGAAAAATTATCCAATCTTGTTTTACCCATAACTTCTTCATTTTAAATCCGTTTTGAATGAATCAAATTGCTATGGTTTCATATTGAACTTTATTTTATGAATCTAAACAGAAAAAGTATAGGTTTATAGTCGGAAAAATAAGTTACAAGTCATTTTTGTAAAGGTAGTCATTTCAGTCGAAAGAACGACGTCTAGATGACCATTTTAGAAAACATACTTCCACTTTGAGTTTAACCATAATTTTTGGATATAGTTTCATGTTCATAATAAAAATCATTTTCTCAGAATAACAACTTTTAAATCAAAGTTTATCATAGTTTTTAATTAACTAACCCAAAACAGCCCGCGGTGTTACTACGACGGCGTAAATCCGGTTTTACGGTGTTTTTCGTGTTTCCAGGTTTTAAATCATTAAGTTAGCATATCATATAGATATAGAACATGTGTTTAGTTAATTTTAAAAGTCAAGTTAGAAGGATTAACTTTTGTTTGCGAACAAGTTTAGAATTAACTAAACTATGTTCTAGTGATTACGAGTTTAAACCTTCGAATAAGATAGTTTTATATATATGAATCGAATGATGTTATGAACATCATTACTACCTCAAGTTTAGTAGGTAAACCTACTGTAAGTGACAAGAAATGATCTAGCTTCAAAGGATCTTGGATGGCTTGAAAGTTCTTGAAGTAGGATCATGACACAAAAACAAGTTCAAGTAAGATTTTTGCTCGAATTAAGATAGTTTATAGTTATAGAAATTGAATCAAAGTTTGAATATGAATATTACCTTGAATAAGAAAGATAACTACTGTATATAACAAAGGTTTCTTGATCTTAGATGATTACTTGGAATGGATTAGGAAGCTTGGAAGTAAATTAGTAAACTTGAAGGGATTTTTGAAGTATTCTTGAAGTGTTCTTCCTATGATGATTATAGCTTGATTCTTGAAGTGATATTTGATGAAGATGATGATTAACTACTGGAAAAATACGTTCATAATAGTGTGGGTGTGTTGAGAGAGAATTAGAAAGAGATTTGGAAGTGAAATGGAGTGAATGATGAGTGTTAATTGGTGAGTGGTGAGTGGGGTTAAAAGGAGTTCTAGTTAGTTGACTAGCTCATGGTAGAAGTTAAAATTGATTAGTCATACATGACATAATCAAGAGTGGAATCCCATGCTAGTTCCTATTGGTATATACCCATAGTAAGTACGTTTTGAAGCTGTGTATAATACGGGTAAGAATACGACTAGAATTCTTGATGAAAGAAAAGAATGGGAAAGTAACTGTAACCATTTTCGTTAAGTATGAGTGTTTTGATATATGTCTTGAAGTCTTCCAAAAGTATTTTAATACATATAAATACACTACATGTATATACATTTTAACGGAGTCGTTAAGTCACCGTTAGTCGTTACATGTAAGTGTTGTTTTGAAACCTTTAAGTTAACGATCTCAATTAATGTTGTTAACCCATTGTTTATTATATCTAATGAGATGTTAAATTATTATATTATCATGATATTATGATATATTAATATATCTTAATATGATATATATACATTTAAATGTCGTTACAACGATAATCGTTACATATATGTCTCGTTTCGAAATCCTTAAGTTAGTAGTCTTGTTTATATGTATATAACTCATTGTTAATATACTTATGGAGATACTTACTTATCATAATCTCATGTTAACCATATGTATATCCATATATATATCGTCAAGTCGTTTTTACAAGTTTTAACGTTCGTGAATCGCCGGTCAACTTGGGTGGTCAATTGTCTATATGAAACATATTTCAATTAATCAAGTCTTAACAAGTTTGATTGCTTAACATGTTGGAAACATTTAATCATGTAAATATAAATCTCAATTAATATATATAAACATGGAAAAGTTCGGGTCACTACAACATGATAGGTCGAAACATTGTATACGTGTCTATGGTATCTCAAGATTACATAATATACAATACAAGTTGATTAAGTTATGGTTGGAATAGATTTGTTACCAATTTTCACGTAGCTAAAATGAGAAAATTATCCAATCTTGTTTTACCCATAACTTCTTCATTTTAAATCCGTTTTGAGTGAATCAAATTGCTATGGTTTCATATTGAACTATATTTTATGAATCTAAACAGAAAAATTATAGGTTTATAGTCAGAAAAATAAGTTACAAGTCGTTTTTGTAAAGGTAGTCATTTCAGTCGAAAGAACGACGTCTAGATGACCATTTTAGAAAACATACTTCCACTTTGAGTTTAACCATAATTTTTGGATATAGTTTCATGTTCATAATAAAAATCATTTTCCCAGAATAACAACTTTTAAATCAAAGTTTATCATAGTTTTTAATTAACTAACCCAAAACAGCCCGCGGTGTTACTACGATGGCGTAAATCCGGTTTTACGGTGTTTTTCGTGTTTCCAGGTTTAAAATCATTAAGTTAGCATATCATATAGATATAGAACATGTGTTTAGTTGATTTTAAAAGTCAAGTTAGAAGGATTAACTTTTGTTTGCGAACAAGTTTAGAATTAACTAAACTATGTTCTAGTGATTACAAGTTTAAACCTTCGAATAAGATAGCTTTATATGTATGAATCGAATGATGTTATGAACATCATTACTACCTTAAGTTCCTTGGATAAACCTACTGGAAAAGAGAAAAATGGATCTAGCTTCAACGGATCCTTGGATGGCTCGAAGTTCTTGAAGCAGAATCATGACACGAAAACAAGTTCAAGTAAGATCATCACTTGAAATAAGATTGTTATAGTTATAGAAATTGAACCAAAGTTTGAATATGATTATTACCTTGTATTAGAATGATAACCTACTGTAAGAAACAAAGATTTCTTGAGGTTGGATGATCACCTTACAAGATTGGAAGTGAGCTAGCAAACTTGAAAGTATTCTTGATTTTATGTAACTAGAACTTGTAGAATATATGAAGAACACTTAGAACTTGAAGATAGAACTTAAGAGAGATCAATTAGATGAAGAAAATTGAAGAATGAAAGTGTTTGTAGGTGTTTTTGGTCGTTGGTGTATGGATTAGATATAAAGGATATGTAATTTTGTTTTCATGTAAATAAGTCATGAATGATTTCTCATATTTTTGTAATTTTATGAGATATTTCATGCTAGTTGCCAAATGATGGTTCCCACATGTGTTAGGTGACTCACATGGGCTGCTAAGAGCTGATCATTGGAGTGTATATACCAATAGTACATACATCTAAAAGCTGTGTATTGTACGAGTACGAATACAGGTGCATACGAGTAGAATTGTTGATGAAACTGAACGAGGATGTAATTGTAAGCATTTTTGTTAAGTAGAAGTATTTTGATAAGTGTATTGAAGTCTTTCAAAAGTGTATAAATACATATTAAAACACTACATGTATATACATTTTAACTGAGTCGTTAAGTCATCGTTAGTCGTTACATGTAAGTGTTGTTTTGAAACCTTTAGGTTAACGATCTTGTTAATTGTTGTTAACCCAATGTTTATAATATCAAATGAGATTTTAAATTATTATATTATCATGATATTATCATGTATGAATATCTCTTAATATGATATATATACATTAAATGTCTGTACAACGATAATCGTTACATATATGTCTCGTTTAAAAATCATTAAGTTAGTAGTCTTGTTTTTACATATGTAGTTCATTGTTAATATACTTAATGATATGTTTACTTATCATAGTATCATGTTAACTATATATATATCCATATATATGTCATCATATAATTTTTACAAGTTTTAACGTTCGTGAATCACCTGTCAACTTGGGTGGTCAATTGTCTATATGAAACATATTTCAATTAATCAAGTCTTAACAAGTTTGATTGCTTAACATGTTGGAAACATTTAATCATGTAAATATCAATCTCAATTAATATATATAAACATGGAAAAGTTCGGGTCACTACAGTACCTACCCGTTAAATAAATTTCGTCCCGAAATTTTAAGCTGTTGAAGGTGTTGACGAATCTTCTGGAAATAGATGCGGGTATTTCTTCTTCATCTGATCTTCACACTCCCAGGTGAAATCGGGTCCTCTACGAGCATTCCATCGAACCTTAACAATTGGTATCTTGTTTTGCTTAAGTCTTTTAACCTCACGATCCATTATTTCGACGGGTTCTTCGATGAATTGAAGTTTTTCGTTGATTTGGATTTCATCTAATGGAATAGTGAGATCTTCATAGGCAAAACATTTCTTCAAATTCGAGACGTGGAAAGTGTTATGTACAGCCGCGAGTTGTTGAGGTAACTCAAGTCGGTAAGCTACTGGTCCGACACGATCAATAATCTTGAATGGTCCAATATACCTTGGATTTAATTTCCCTCGTTTACCAAATCGAACAACGCCTTTCCAAGGTGCAACTTTAAGCATGACCATCTCTCCAATTTCAAATTCTATATCTTTTCTTTTAATGTCAGCGTAGCTCTTTTGTCGACTTTGGGCGGTTTTCAACCGTTGTTGAATCTGGATGATCTTCTCGGTAGTTTCTTGTATAATCTCCGGACCCGTAATCTGTCTATCTCCCACTTCACTCCAACAAATTGGAGACCTGTACTTTCTACCATAAAGTGCTTCAAACGGCGCCATCTCAATGCTTGAATGGTAGCTGTTGTTGTAGGAAAATTCTGCTAACGGTAGATGTCGATCCCAACTATTTCCGAAATCAATAACACATGCTCGTAGCATGTCTTCAAGCGTTTGTATCGTCCTTTCGCTCTGCCCATCAGTTTGTGGATGATAGGCAGTACTCATGTCTAGACGAGTTCCTAATGCTTGCTGTAATGTCTGCCAGAATCTTGAAATAAATCTGCCATCCCTATCAGAGATAATAAAGATTGGTATTCCATGTCTGGAGATGACTTCCTTCAAATACAGTCGTGCTAACTTCTCCATCTTGTCATCTTCTCTTATTGGCAGGAAGTGTGCTGATTTGGTGAGACGATCAACTATTACCCAAATAGTATCAAAACCACTTGCAGTCCTTGGCAATTTAGTGATGAAATCCATGGTAATGTTTTCCCATTTCCATTCCGGGATTTCGGGTTGTTGAAGTAGACCTGATGGTTTCTAATGCTCAGATTTGACCTTAGAACATGTCAAATATTCTCCTACGTATTTAGCAACATCGGCTTTCATACCCGGCCACCAAAAATGTTTCTTGAGATCCTTGTACATCTTCCCTGTTCCAAGATGTATTGAGTATCTGGTTTTATGAGCTTCTCTAAGTACCATTTCTCTCATATCTCCAAATTTTGGTACCCAAATTCTTTCAGCCCTATACCGGGTTCCGTCTTCCCGAATATTAAGATGCTTCTCCGATCCTTTGGGTATTTCATCCTTTAAATTTCCCTCTTTTAAAACTCCTTGTTGCGCCTCCTTTATTTGAGTAGTAAGGTTATTATGAATCATTATATTCATAGATTTTACTCGAATGGGTTCTCTGTCCTTCCTGCTCAAGGCATCGGCTACCACATTTGCCTTCCCCGGGTGGTAACGAATCTCAAAGTCGTAATCATTCAATAATTCAATCCACCTACGCTGCCTCATATTCAGTTGTTTCTGATTAAATATGTGTTGAAGACTTTTGTGGTCGGTATATATAATACTTTTGACCCCATATAAGTAGTGCCTCCAAGTCTTTAATGTAAAAACAACCGCGCCTAATTCCAAATCATGCGTCGTATAATTTTGTTCGTGAATCTTCAATTGTCTAGACGCATAAGCAATCACCTTCGTTCGTTGCATTAATACACAACCGAGATCTTGCTTTGATGCATCACAATAAATCACAAAATCATCATTCCCTTCAGGCAATGACAATATAGGTGCCGTAGTTAGCTTTTTCTTCAATAACTGAAACGCTTTCTCTTGTTCATCATTCCATTCAAATTTCTTCCCTTTATGCGTTAATGCAGTCAAGGGTTTTGTTATTCTGGAAAAGTCTTGGATGAACCTTCTGTAGTAACCAGCTAGTCCTAAAAACTGGCGTATGTGTTTCGGAGTTTTTGGGGTTTTCCACTTTTCAACAGTTTCTATCTTTGCCGGATCCACCTTAATACCTTCTTTGTTCACTATGTGACCGAGGAATTGAACTTCTTCCAACCAAAATGCACACTTTGAAAACTTAGCGTACAATTCTTCCTTCCTCAATACTTCTAACACCTTTCTCAAATGTTCACCGTGTTCTTGGTCATTCTTTGAGTAAATAAGTATGTCATCAATGAAAACAATGACAAACTTGTCAAGGTATGGTCCACACACTCGGTTCATAAGGTCCATGAACACAGCTGGTGCATTAGTTAAACCAAACGGCATGACCATAAACTCGTAATGACCGTAACGTGTTCTGAAAGCAGTCTTTGGAATATCATCTTCTTTCACCCGCATTTGAAGATACCCGGAACGTAAGTCAATCTTTGAATAAACAGACGAGCCTTGTAGTTGATCAAATAAGTCGTCGATTCTCGGTAGTGGGTAGCGGTTCTTGATGGTAAGTTTGTTCAACTCTCGGTAGTCGATACACAACCTGAATGTACCATCTTTCTTCTTGACAAACAAATCAGGAGCTCCCCACGCTGATGTGCTTGGTCGAATGAAACCACGCTCTAAAAGTTCTTGTAATTGGCTTTGCAGTTCTTTCATCTCGCTGGGTGCGAGTCTGTAAGGAGCATGAGCTATTGGTGCAGCTCCTGGTACAAGATCTATTTGAAATTCAACGGATCGATGTGGGGGTAATCCCGGTAATTCTTTCGGAAATACATCAGGAAATTCTTTTGCAATGGGAACATCATTGATGCTCTTTTCTTTAGTTTGTACTTTCTCGACGTGTGCTAGAACAGCATACCAACCTTTTCTTATTAGTTTTTGTGCCTTAAAATTACTAATAAGATGTATCTTCGTGTTGCCCTTTTCTCCGTACACCATTAAGGGTTTTCCTTTTTCTCGTATAATGCGAATTGCATTTTTGTAACAAACGATCTCTACTTTCACTTCTTTCAACCAGTCCATACCGATTATCACATCAAAACTCCCTAACTCTACTGGTATCAAATCAATCTTAAATGTTTCGCTAACCAGTTTAATTTCTCGATTCCGACATATATTATCTGCTGAAATTAATTTACCATTTGCTAATTCGAGTAAAAATTTACTATCCAAAATGGACAACTTAATTTAGCACAAAAATCTCTACTCATATAGCTTCTATCCGCACCCGAATCAAATAAAACGTAAGCAGATTTATTGTCACTAAGAAACGTACCCGTAACAAGCTCCGGGTCTTCCTGTGCCTCTGCCGCATTAATATTGAAAACTCTTCCGCGGCCTTGTCCATTCGTGTTCTCCTGGTTCGGGCAATTTCTAATAATGTGGCCCGGTTTTCCACATTTATAACAAACTACATTGGCATTACTTGCTCCGACACTACTTCCTCCGCCATTACTCGTTCCGACACCATTTGTTCCTTTCGTTCTATTAACCCCTGGTCCGTAGACCTCACACTTCGCCGCGCTATGACCATTTCTTTTACACTTGTTGCAAAATTTGGTGCAGAACCCCGAGTGATACTTTTCACACCTTTGACATAGCTGCTTCTGATTGTTGTTGTTGTTGCAGTTATTATTGTTGTTGGGATGATTGTTGTAGTTGCTGTTGTTGTTGTTGTTGTTGTTGTTGTTGGGCCGTTTGTTGTAGTTGCGATTGATGTTGCTATTATTGGGATAATTGTTGCGATTATTGTTGTAATTGCTGTTGTTGTTATATTGGTGATTCTTATCACCGTTTTCCTCCCACTTTCTTTTGACTTGCTTCACATTGGCCTCTTCAGCAGTCTGTTCTTTAATTCTTTCTTCAATCTGGTTCACTAGTTTGTGAGCCATTCTACATGCCTGTTGTATGGAGGCGGGCTCGTGTGAACTTATATCTTCTTGGATTCTTTCCGGTAATCCTTTCACAAACGCGTCGATCTTCTCTTCCTCATCTTCGAACGCTCCCGGACACAATAGGCACAATTCTGTGAATCGTCTTTCATACGTGGTAATATCAAATCCTTGGGTTCGTAACCCTCTAAGTTCTGTCTTGAGCTTATTGACCTCGGTTCTGGGACGGTACTTCTCGTTCATCAAGTGCTTGAATGCTGACCACGGTAGTGCGTACGCATCGTCTTGTCCCACTTGCTCTAGATAGGTATTCCACCATGTTAACGCAGAATCTGTGAAGGTATGCATAGCGTACTTCACTTTGTCCTCTTCAGTACACTTACTTATGGCAAACACCGATTCGACCTTCTCGGTCCACCGTTTCAATCCGATCGGTCCTTCAGTTCCATCAAATTCCAAAGGTTTTCAGGCAGTTAATTCTTTGTAGGTGCATCCTACACGATTTCCTGTACTGCTAGATCCAAGGTTATTGTTGGTATGTAGCGCAGCCTGTACTGCGGCAATGTTTGAAGCTAGAAAAGTACGGAATTCCTCTTCATTCATATTCACGGTGTGTCGAGTAGTCGGTGCCATTTCCTTCAAAATAGTCAAATGGAACAAGTTAATCATACAGAATATTAAGAGTAGTTAATAGTATTTCGTAGCATAATATGAACTCATTTATAAAAGCTTTTTCTTCATATTAGCGTTTTATAAGTTTAAATTCGGGTAGTACCTACCCGTTAAGTTCATACTTAGTAGCTAATATACAATTCAACTACTACAATTCTATATGAAAAACTGATTATAATAATATTTCGCGTTCAAACTTTTACACAATATTTTACAAACTTACAATACCGCTTATTTTACATATAGCATGAAATATAGCACACAATAAATTTGATACAAGATGGTTGTGAAGATAATTCTAGCTAGTACACAAGTCGTTCAGCAAAGGCAATAAAGACACGTAATTCATACGTCCAGAAACAAGTCATGCATTCTGGTTTTACTAGGATTACTTTCCATCCTTGGTCTTGTGGAACATAACCGTTATGGCCGTTGATAAGACAGCGTGTTGTAACGTCGTCAAAGGGACGAGGGTTACGTAATGTCCAACAGTCCCGTAACAATCTAAAAACCTCATTTCTTACTCCCAATTACCGACTCCGTCACTTGTGGGAACGTTTTGTTTAATAGTTGTAGCCCGATGTTCTTGTTCTCACTTTGGTGAGAAGCGAACATTACTAATCCATAAGCATAACATGCTTCTTTATGTTGCATGTTAGCCGCTTTTTCTAAATCACGAAGTCTAATATTCGGATATATTGAGTCAAAATAATTTCTTAACCCATTGCGTAAAATAGCATTTGGGTTCCCCGCAATATATGCGTCAAAGTAAACACATCGTAACTTATGGATTTCCCAATGTGATATCCCCCATCTTTCGAACTAAAGCCTTTTATAAACCAAGGCATTCTTGGAACGTTCTTCGAATGTCTTACAAACTGATCTCGCCTTAAATAGTTGTGCCGAAGAATTCTGACCGACTCTAGACAAGATTTCATCAATCATGTCTCCGGGTAGGTCTCTTAAAATATTGGGTTGTCTATCCATTTTGTGTTTTTATACTGTAAAATAGATAAGAGTTAGATTCATAAAAAAAATACTTATTAATACAAGCAATTTTTACATATATCATAAAGCATAAGCACACTATATTACATATATTACACCACACGAATACAACTATCTTATTCCGACTCGCTTGTTTCTTCTTCTTCGGTTTTGGTTCGTTTTGCCAAGTTTCTAGGGATATATGATGTTCCCCTAATACGAGCCGTCGTTTTCTACATTGGTTTAGAAAAACCTGGTGGTTTAGAGGTTCCCGGGTCATTGTTACAACTTAAGGACTTCGGGGGTTGACGATACATATAAAGTTCATCGGGGTTGGAATTAGATTTCTCTATTTTTATGCCCTTTCCCTTATTATTTTCTTTTGCCTTGTTAAATTCAATTGGGGTAATTTCTATAACATTATCGGAATTCTCGTCGGAATCCGATTCATCGGAGAATTGGTAATCGTCCCAATATTTTGCTTCCTTGGCGAAAACACCATTGACCATAATTAACCTTGGTCGGTTGGTTGAGGATTTTCTTTTACTTAACCGTTTTATTATTTCCCCCACCGGTTCTATTTCTTCATCCGGTTCCGATTCTTCTTCCGGTTCCGATTCTTCTTCCGGTTCCGACTCTTCTTCCGGTTCCTCTTCGGGAACTTGTGAACCAGTCCACGAATCATTCCAATTTACATTTGACTCTTCATTATTATTAGGTGAGTCAATGGGACTTGTTCTAGAGGTAGACATCTATCACATAATATCAAACGCGTTAAGAGATTAATATATCACATAATATTCACATGTTAAAAAATATATAGTTTCCAACAAAATTTGTTAAGCAATCATTTTTCAAGTAAACACGGTCGAAGTCCAGACTCACTAATGCATCCTAACGAAGTAGATAAGACACACTAATGCAAAATTCTGGTTCTCTAAGACCAACGCTCGGATACCAACTGAAATGTCCCGTTCTTATTGATTAAAAACGTTCCATATTAATTGAATTCGTTGCGAGGTTTTGACCTCTATATGAGACATTTTTCAAAGACTGCATTCATTTTAAAACAAACCATAACCTTTATTTCATCAATAAAGGTTTAAAAAGCTTTACGTAGATTATCAAATAATGATAATCTAAAATATCCTGTTTACACACGACCATTACATAATGGTTTACAATACAAATATGTTACAACAAAATAAGTTTCTTGAATGCAGTTTTTACACAATATCATACAAGCATGGACTCCAAATCTCGTCCTTATTTAAGTATGCGACAGCGGAAGCTCTTAATAATCACCTGAGAATAAACATGCTTAAAATGTCAACAAAAATGTTGGTGAGTTATAGGTTTGACCTATATATATCAAATCGTAACAATAGACCACAAGATTTCATATTTACATACACATCCCATACATAGAGATAAAAATCATTCATATGGTGAACACCTGGTAACCGACATTAACAAGATGCATATATAAGAATATCCCCATCATTCCGGGACACCCTTCGGATATGATATAAATTTCGAAGTACTAAAACATCCGGTACTTTGGATGGGGTTTGTTAGGCCCAATAGATCTATCTTTAGGATTCACGTCAATTAGGGTGTCTGTTCCCTAATTCTTAGATTACCAGACTTAATAAAAAGGGGCATATTCGATTTCGATAATTCAACCATAGAATGTAGTTTCACGTACTTGTGTCTATTTTGTAAATCATTTATAAAACCTGCATGTATTCTCATCCCAAAAATATTAGATTTTAAAAGTGGGACTATAACTCACTTTCACAGATTTTTACTTCGTCGGGAAGTAAGACTTGGCCACTGGTTGATTCACGAACCTATAACAATATATACATATATATCAAAGTATGTTCAAAATATATTTACAACACTTTTAATATATTTTGATGTTTTAAGTTTATTAAGTCAGCTGTCCTCGTTAGTAACCTACAACTAGTTGTCCACAGTTAGATGTACAGAAATAAATCGATAAATATTATCTTGAATCAATCCATGACCCAGTGTATACGTATCTCAGTATTGATCACAACTCAAACTATATATATTTTGGAATCAACCTCAACCCTGTATAGCTAACTCCAACATTCACATATAGAGTGTCTATGGTTGTTCCGAAATATATATAGATGTGTCGACATGATAGGTCGAAACATTGTATACGTGTCTATTGTATCTCAAGATTACATAATATACAATACAAGTTGATTAAGTTATGGTTGGAATAGATTTGTTACCAATTTTCACGTAGCTAAAATGAGAAAATTATCCAATCTTGTTTTACCCATAACTTCTTCATTTTAAATCCGTTTTGAGTGAATCAAATTGCTATGGTTTCATATTGAACTATATTTTATGAATCTAAACAGAAAAAGTATAGGTTTATAGTCGGAAAAATAAGTTACAAGTCATTTTTGTAAAGGTAGTCATTTCAGTCGAAAGAACGACGTCTAGATGACCATTTTAGAAAACATACTTCCACTTTGAGTTTAACCATAATTTTTGGATATAGTTTCATGTTCATAATAAAAATCATTTTCCCAGAATAACAACTTTTAAATCAAAGTTTATCATAGTTTTTAATTAACTAACCCAAAACAGCCCGCGGTGTTACTACGACGGCGTAAATCCGGTTTTACGGTGTTTTTCGTGTTTCCAGGTTTTAAATCATTAAGTTAGCATATCATATAGATATAGAACATGTGTTTAGTTGATTTTAAAAGTCAAGTTAGAAGGATTAACTTTTGTTTGCGAACAAGTTTAGAATTAACTAAACTATGTTCTAGTGATTACAAGTTTAAACCTTCGAATAAGATAGCTTTATATGTATGAATCGAATGATGTTATGAACATCATTACTACCTTAAGTTCCTTGGATAAACCTACTGGAAAAGAGAAAAATGGATCTAGCTTCAACGGATCCTTGGATGGCTCGAAGTTCTTGAAGCAGAATCATGACACGAAAACAAGTTCAAGTAAGATCATCACTTGAAATAAGATTGTTATAGTTATAGAAATTGAACCAAAGTTTGAATATGATTATTACCTTGTATTAGAATGATAACCTACTGTAAGAAACAAAGATTTCTTGAGGTTGGATGATCACCTTACAAGATTGAAAGTGAGCTAGCAAACTTGAAAGTATTCTTGATTTTATGTAACTAGAACTTGTAGAATATATGAAGAACACTTAGAACTTGAAGATAGAACTTGAGAGAGATCAATTAGATGAAGAAAATTGAAGAATGAAAGTGTTTGTAGGTGTTTTTGGTCGTTGGTGTATGGATTAGATATAAAGGATATGTAATTTTGTTTTCATGTAAATAAGTCATGAATGATTTCTCATATTTTTGTAATTTTATGAGATATTTCATGCTAGTTGCCAAATGATGGTTCCCACATGTGTTAGGTGACTCACATGGGCTGCTAAGAGCTGATCATTGGAGTGTATATACCAATAGTACATACATCTAAAAGCTGTGTATTGTACGAGTACGAATACAGGTGCATACGAGTAGAATTGTTGATGAAACTGAACGAGGATGTAATTGTAAGCATTTTTGTTAAGTAGAAGTATTTTGATAAGTGTATTGAAGTCTTTCAAAAGTGTATAAATACATATTAAAACACTACATGTATATACATTTTAACTAAGTCGTTAAGTCATCGTTAGTCGTTACATGTAAGTGTTGTTTTGAAACCTTTAGGTTAACGATCTTGTTAATTGTTGTTAACCCAATGTTTATAATATCAAATGAGATTTTAAATTATTATATTATCATGATATTATCATGTATGAATATCTCTTAATATGATATATATACATTAAATGTCTGTACAACGATAATCGTTACATATATGTCTCGTTTAAAAATCATTAAGTTAGTAGTCTTGTTTTTACATATGTAGTTCATTGTTAATATACTTAACGATAAGTTTACTTATCATAGTATCATGTTAACTATATATATATCCATATATATGTAATCATATAATTTTTACAAGTTTTAACGTTCGTGAATCACCTGTCAACTTGGGTGGTCAATTGTCTATATGAAACATATTTCAATTAATCAAGTCTTAACAAGTTTGATTGCTTAACATGTTGGAAACATTTAATCATGTAAATATCAATCTCAATTAATATATATAAACATGGAAAAGTTTGGGTCACTACATAAAGATAGATCTATGGGCCTAACAAACCCCATCCGAGGTTCGGATACTTTAGTACTTCAATTTTTATACAGACGAGAGGATTCTGTTTTGGGGATATTTTATATGCATCTTGTTAATGTCGGTTACCAGGTGTTCATCATATGAATGATTTTACCTTAATGCAGACGAGAGGATTCTGCTTGAGGATTATGTTTATAAAATGAAATCTTGTGGTCTATTATTATTACAATTTGATATATATATATATATATATATATATATATATATATATATATATATATATATATATATATATATATATATATATATATATATATATATATATATATATATATATATATATATAGATTAAACATATAACTCACCAACATTTTGTTGACGTTTTAAGCATGTTTATCCTCAGGTGATTATTAAGAGCTTCCGCTGTTGCATGCTAAATTAAGGACAAGAATTGGAGTCAGCATGCTTGTATAATATTGTTTAAAAACTGCATTCAAAGACTTAAGTTATTGTGTAATATTATTGTAAACCATTATGTAATGGTCGAGTGAAAATGCTATATTTTAGATTATCATTATTTGATAATCTTCGTAATGTTTTAAACCTTTATCAATAAAATAAAGGTTATGGTTTGTTTTAAAAACGAATGCGGTCTTTGAAAAACGTCTCATATAGAGGTCAAAACCTCGCAACGAAACCAATTAATATGAAATGTTTATAATTGATATGAACGGGACATTTCAGTTGGTATCCGAGTGTTGGTCTTAGAGAACCAGAAATTTGCATTAGTGTGTCTTATCGAGTTCGTTAGGATGCATTAGTGAGTCTGGACTTCGATCATGTTTACTTGAAAAACGATTGCTTAACATTTTTTTTGTTGGAAACTATATATTGTTAACATGTAAATATTATGTGATATATTAATCTTTTAACGTGTTTGATATTGTGTGATAGATGTCTACCTCTAGTACAAATCTCATCGACTCACCTAATAATAATGAAGAGTCAAATATATATCGGGAAGATTCACAAATTCCCGAAGAGGAACCGGAAGAGGAGGAACCGGAAGAAGAGGAACCGGAAGAAGAGATTCCAGAGGGGGAAATATTAGGAACCACAGAAAAACAGATAAATAAAAGAAAATCCTCAACCAATGGACCAAAGTTAATAATGGTCAATGGTGTTTCCGTCAAGGAAGCAAAATATTGGAAAAATTACCAATTTTCTGATGAATCGGATTCCGATGAGGATTCCGATGTTGTTATAGAAATTACCTCGACCCAATTTGAAAAAGCAAAAGAAAATAGTAAGGGAAAAGGCATCAAAATAGAGAAACCTGATTCCAACCCCGATGAATTTTATATGTATCTTCAACACCCGTATTTCTTAAGTTGTAACAATAACCCGAGAACCTCTAAGCCACCAGGTTTTTCTAAACCATTTGTGAAAACAACGGCTCGTATTAGAGGAACATCATATATCCCTAGAAAATTAGCGAAACGAACCAAGTTCGAAGAAGAAGAAACGAGTGATGTGACGACCCGAAGATTTTTGACCAAATTTAAACTTAATTCTTATTTAATTTTGACACGATAAGCAAAGCCTGTAATGTTGAAGTCTCAAAAATTTTGAACTATGTTCGTATATTCAATTGACCTTCGACTGTTCTCGACGATTCACGAACAACTATTTGTAAACAGATATATATATATATATATATATATATATACATATACATAAATAGGGCATATTAAAAATAAATATTAAAAATTAATACTAATATCAGTATTATGAATATTATTATATATAGATATAAAATTTGATATATTTAAGTTGCTATATTATTATTACATTCATAATTATTATTAATATCAAAACTAGTACTATAAATATTAATAAAGATAATAATATGAAATTGGATACACTGAGTTGTTATAGTACCATTATTATCTCAATATTATTGTGAACATTGTTACTATAATAACTAATAAGTGAAATTATAATGTTAATTACTACGATTTGTATTATTATCAATATCGTTAATATTATAATTTTGATTATTATCATGATTATTTATTATTATTATTATTATTATATTTATCAATATTATTGTTATTAATAACATTAATACTAATATAGTTATTATTATTAGATATTATTACCATTATCATTAAGATATATTATTATTAATATAAATTATTTTTAATATTAATATTATAGTTATTAGAAAATAATACAACTTATTACATTTATCTTTAATAATATTATTAATATCAAATTTTAGTTTTTCTTTGATAATATTATATTATTATTAATTATATTATTAATATTATTAAATTTTAACTAATTATCAATTACTAATATATAAGATCTTGCGTACGATTAGAGAATCAAAATTTGTTTGGTGTCTCAATTCAACTGTATCCCGACTTTGTTTCTGTCTCCAATCAGTTACCAATCTTTATCAAGTTGTACAAATTGTTGAATTTAACCAAGTGACTTTTGTTTTCTTATTCCTGGACGAATACTTTTGTTAATCAAATTAGGATATAAATCCATCGAATGGTGATGTATTATTATTGAATTCACTTTGTTTCTTCATCATTATTATCAATTAGCAAGTTAACTTTCAAAACCAAGTACCCATCTTCCTTCCTTCTTATCATTTCTGTCAACTCAGACCATCACCTTCACTCAAATATCCTTAAACCCGATCACCCTTCTTTTGCGGTTCATAACCACACAGCACCTCACCACCATACACCAACCAATTGGTTCCTGTTTTCTTATTCGTTTCAACAACCACAACACAAACCCATGAAAACCATCACTAAGTTTAACAACACCCATTATCATCTAATATCAATCACCGTCTCCGTTTCCATAAACTCCGGCGACTTTCGTTCATGCTAAATTCATCTCCTTAACATATTGATCTTGCTACTAAACATATCTTATTTCTACTTTGGTTAGTCGACACACACTTATATTATATTTAGAGTTCTAACCAATAAATACCTCTCAAAAACTACCACCAAGATCCTCCATCTCTTTCCCACTATTAATTCCGTTTTTTTAAACAATCCCAAGACACCACTTTGGTTGCTGTCGTAAACAGCCAAGACCACCATCGAAACCTCAAAACTACCACAACCCTATTTCTCTCTCTTCTCTCTCTCTCTTGAAAACCGCCATAATAGCCATAAACCACAATGATCCTACAATTTAACCACCACTGAATTATCTATCTTGAATACCTCCTGCTATCACCACTACCGTGGTATCATCACCCCTTTAATTTTTTTTTTTTTTTATCGTTGTTTCGTTTACAGTCCATCAAACCACCACTAATAACCGTCACCCTAGTTACACCTCTATACCACCACACCATGAATAACCACTACAACAACAACCATCATCAATTTGCTCCTCGTTTTCCTTGATCACAATATCAAACCAAAACACGTAAACCTGCTGTAACTATTCGATAAACTCAAACAGAAATCTATTGTACCTGCTGCAACCTTTTGCTGTTTCCCTTTTATTTTGTTTGACGTGATGAATCAAGAAAATAGTGCAATTGTTGTCTGATTAGTGGACGTACAAATCAAGGGAAGAAAGAAGCTGTACCACACTTTTGTTTGGAGTTTTGTCAAATTTGAGAACATGGAATATTTGAGAACCTCTATTTTTAGGGTGAAATATACAAATATAAAATACCCACTTGTGTCTCATTAGTCGACAATTTCAGCAGAGAAAACCCACTTGCACATAATCAAATATTACGGTATTGGACGTGTTATATTTTTTTCTCTCTTACTTGCCGACAATTCCAAAACCAATATCCCCACATTATATTAATAATGTAGTAATATGATGATAATTATGAGTCACGAAGTATGTAAACGATGATGTTATGGATTAGATAGTGATACGAATGAATAAAATTGATGATAACTTCGGATGTGTTGATGACAACCGAAGACCCTTTTTTTTTCTTCTTTCCTCCTGATGAACTTATAACAAGATTTGGGATTATATTTGGCTACTGGATCACGATAATGGCCTGTTATAATTCAGTTCTGTTGGGCCATGATCCAGTTTATATTCTCTTGTTGGTAGGCCGACATCCAGTTTTATTGTTGGACCAGACTAATCACATGTATATGTTTCTGTCGAGTTTGTATGATGATGATAAGATGAAAATATAAAGTATTTAATCTAAGAATTAAAATAGAAATAAAGTAACAGAGGAATGGTTGGGCAAGTAGCTAGGAAGAGGGAGGTCTCGGGTTCGAGCCCGGGTTGAGGAAGTTCATTATTTTTGGAATTCTATTATGTAAAGACCCATCCTAATCCATAAGAACGAATACAATAACATTTGGTTACATGGCGAGGTACTTGACCTCTATATTATACATTTTACAAACACTACATTTTTTTTTAGAAAACAAACTTTCATTACATTAAAAGTTGACAGCACGCATACCATTTCATAATATATCCAACTATAATTGAGTTAATAATAATCTTGATGAACTCAACGACTCGAATGAAACGTCTTTTGAAATATGTCATGAATGACTCCAAGTAATATCTCTAATATGACCAAATGCACAGCGGAAGATTTCTTTTATACCTGAGAATAAACATGCTTTAAAGTGTCAACCAAAAGGTTGGTGAGTTCATTAGTTTATCATAATCATTCATTTTCATCATTTTAATAGACCACAAGATTTTTCATTTCTCATAAATATACGTCCCATGCATAGAGACAAAAATCATTCATATGGATTGAACACCTGGTAACCGACATTAACAAGATGCATATAGAATATCCCCATCATTCCGGGACACCCATCGGACATGATAATTTCGAAGTACTAAAGCATTCCAAATTCCAGAATGGGGCTTGTTGGGCCCGATAGATCTATCTTTAGGATTCGCATCAATTTGGGGGTCTGTTCCCAAATTCTTAGGCTACCAAGATAAAAAGGGGCATATTCGGCTTCGATCCATTCAACCATATAATGTAGTTTTAATTACTTGTGTCTATTTCGTAAAACAGTTATAAAAATAGCGCATGTATTCTCAGTCCTAAAAATATATATTGCAAAAGCATTTAAAAAGGGAGCAAATGAAACTCACCTATTGTATTTCGTAGTAAAAATACATATAACGTCATTGAACAAGTGTAAGGTTGACCTCAGATTCACGAACCTATATCAATTTTATATCTATCAAAACATATAATCGTAATCTAGCAAAATTTATATATAATATTATTATTAATAATTTACTTGTTGTCTTTATATGTTATATAGATATAGATATAGATATAGATATAGATAATTTAATATACTTCATTCATATAACTTATTTAATATCATTTTACTAATAACAATATAGTGATATGAAGGAAAAGAAAAAAAATATCTATTTATAATAATTCTGATAATGATAAAAATGATAATAATAATGATAGTAGTAATTATTAATTTAAAAATGAAAATTTTTAATATAAAAAAAATGATAGTTTTAGTAAACATATTACTTTTAATAATAAAGATAATTTTAATCATAATACCAGTTTTAATAGAAATTTTAGTAATCATAAGATAGTACTAATATTAGGTTTTAAATGACAATTCTGTTAATGATACATTGTAATATTAATATTAATTTTAATAAAGATAATAGATTTAAAATAATGATACTAATAATAATAATACTACTGATAATAATAACTATGAGTATACAATTTTTCTACTAATGATTTTAATGATAATAAGTTTAGTAATAATAATACTAAATATCATATTAATAATCATATTGATAATATTAATAATAATAATAATAATAATAATAATAATAATAATAATAATAATACTAATTATTACGACAATGACATTACTACTAATATTAGTGAAAATAATAATAACAATAATAATAATAATAATAATAATAATAATAATAATAATAATAATAATAATAATAATAATTTAATGAAAATATAAAAGTGTATACCCTTTTGAAAGCTTTTCTAAAAAGGATTGCCCAAGACGGGGCCCGAACCCAAGACCTCTCGCTCATTGACCCAACAACTAACCACTCCTCTGTGGTCGTTTTCCTGATATTATTCGTAATTAAATCAATTTAACCATTTTATTTCTGTTTTCCTCTTCATCATTTAGCATCATTATCATTGTGATTGTTATTATGATCACCATTCCGTTAACATCTAATCATCATCATCACATACTACCAAACATCATAACCATAACATCATCTTCTTCGATAACATCATCATGATCATGTTATCATCTCCATAATTTTCGTTCATCATCATCAGAATAGGAAAAAGGGAATCGAACAGCAAGAAAAGAAATATATGGACTTGTAACATGTGGACCCGTTTCCTTAAGATCCCAATATTAATTCAGTGATCCAAACAGAAAACAATTAAACCCCTACAGCTCATCATGCCGCAGTCCAACAGGTATATCTCGAGTGTATTTGGTAGGAACAAAACAAATTAACATACTCCGTAGATGAATATCAAACATTGGTTCGTTTTGAATGGGTACATCACTTCTCCTTTAACCACCCCACTATGAAAAGGTCACCGACACCTTTACTAAAAAAAAACACTTTGTATAATTAAATATATAGTAGGGTTATAAATATCTATCATCTTTTTTTCGATTATTAATCTGTTCTTATTGCTCATCATTATTATACCATCTTTCTATGAATAAAAAAAACTACAGCTGCAACAGTGTAAATCTTCGGGCTGTTTATAAAAAATATGAAGCGGTTTGAAGCAACAATAAAGGCGAACAACTTGATGGTTTTGAGTTGAGAGTTGGCCGGTTCGATCAGGAAGCGAAACAGAAAAATAAGGCAGCAGGAACAAATCGAAGTAGCTAGCAGGTGGTTGTTGGTTGTAGAGGGTTTCGATGTTTGTTGATTAGGGTCGAAGAAGAAGAATGAGAAGTATTATATATTTAGGATTCAAGGTGTGAAGTGGTGGCGATGGGGTTTTAGAGAGAAGGAGAGAATATTTGCATCATAAAGAGAAAAAAAATTTCGATCTGTAGCTAGTACCAAAAAGGTTTTAGTTTCTTTGATATTGGGTTTGGGTGTCGGTTCATGCAAGCAGCTGCAGTAGTATTTATAATCACGTTGGTGATGGTGATGGTTGTTAAAAACAAAACATAAAATGATAGATTGTGGTGTTGTTTAAATGGTAAAGGTGGTTTCGAGGGTGTGGTGTAGTGTGGCCGAATGTGATGGGTTTTGGTGGTAGTTCTTAATGGTGAGGTGGTGATCGATTGTTGTTAGTTAGAGTGATACTCATTGACAGCCAAAGGAAATGAGTAATCGAGCGAAGGTGGTTTTGTTTGAGCAATCACAAAGAAGAAGAAGAAGGAGAAATATTGGGTGATGGTGATGTTCTTTGAAGGTTTGAATTTTATTTTTCTATTTTTAATTTGATAAGATAAAAGCTGTAAAGGGTCTTTGGGATTGATAAATGATATTGTAAGGTCAATAGATATAACTTACAGCTGGAATTGATTGTGTTTTGTAACATAATTGGATCGACAAAAAAAAATGTTCACTCAGGCAGGAATAAATGGTTTTGATGTGTACTGATTTTTGTTTGTTCATGACTAAATGGATTCGATTGTACTAATTTCAGACATCAAAACAAATTGAGATACTATTTGATGGTTATGTGTAACAGAATTGAATCCAAAAGAAGATCGTGCAAGTAGTTTATACAATTATTATTAATAGTTAATAATTATAATTATATTAATAATAATCTAAATAGAATTAATAATAATAATAATCATAATCATAAAAATGATGATAACAATTAAATTGTGTTATTTTCTAATAATCACAATTACAATAATGATAATATTAATAATAATTTATAGTAATAATCATAATTATTAATGAAAATGGTAATAATCATATTTAATAATATTACTAATATTAATCATATAACTAAAATTATAACTTTACAACTAGTTATAATAATAATGATATTAATAATTCAAATGTAACAATTTTAGTATTATAATTTTAATAATATTGATATTCATATTAATAACAATAAGGATTGTAATAATAATCATATTTTATATGAACATATCTATTGAATATTGAATATTTATATATTTTATAAATATTTCAATATAATAGTTATTAATAGAAATCTTTTATATCTATAACTATATAGCTTTATAATAATGTCATATATCTATTTATATATATTTAATTTAATAACAACTTAATTATTTCATACTTATTTTACATATTTAATTTTAATGTTTAAATTATATTTTACTACTTCAAATTATTATATATACTTTTATATATTTATATATACATATTTATTTACAAACAATTGTTCGTGAATCGTCGGGAATAGTCAAAGGTTAGATGACTTCATAAAATAGTTCAAGCATTTTGAAATTCAGTTAAATAGACTTTGCTTATTGTGTCGGAATCATAATAAGATTAAGTTTAAATTTGGTCGAAAATTTCTGGGTCATCACATATTAATCCTTTAAGGTAGTCTTATTATTATTATCCTTATTATTATTGTTATTATTATCCTTATTATTATTGTTATTATTATTATTATTATTATTATTATTATTATTATTATTATTATTATTATTATTATTATTATTATTATTATTATTATTTTTTACATTATTATTATTACAATAAAATTAGTTATTAAAATGTTTATATAAAACATATATAAAAGTATATACATATAAAAATATAAACAATTGAAATAATATATAACTTGTTCGATTATGATTATATGTGTTAATATATATAAATGATATAGGTTCGTGAATCTGAGGCCAACCCTGCATTGTTCAGTTCCATCGTATGCATATTTTTACTACAAATATCGTATTGTGAGTTCATTTGCTCCCTTTTACTCTTTACATTTTTGGAACAGAGAATACATGCGCTATTTTTACAACTGCTTTATTAAATGCTTTTGAAATACATTTTTGAACTGCGAATACATGAAATGCTTTTATAAATGTTTGACAAGATAGACACAAGCAAAACATTCCTCGAATGAATTATTATGCAGACAAAAGTTCTGTGGATTATTATTGAATTAGTTGGACGTGATAATTGCCACTAATTGTTGTGAATATTTTTCACCTGATTATTATTGCTTGGTAACCTAAGAATTAGAATCGGGTATGGCCCTAATTCACGCGAATCCTAAAGGTAGCTACCAGGTTTAACACCCCCCCCAGAATGTTCAATAGACGGAAGAGCTAGTGGGCGTGGTGTTTAGTACTTCGAGGTTTATATATTATACAGACGAGATGTTCTATTTTGGGGATATTATTTATGCGCATTATATGTTAAGGTCGGTTACCAAGCCAAGCTATGAAAGCATTGAAAAGTGAATGTTATGTATCAAGAGAATGATTTTATACACAGGTTATATGTATGTTATTTTTGTACACGAGATATGTGTATGGTTACTAGGATTTATGAAAGTTGATTTCGTACACGAGAAAGGTGTAGTGTATTTAAAAAGATATCGCATGTACATTACGGGTGGGTATAGGATTCGGGCCCATTTGTACCATGCAGCATTTAAATCTTGTGGTCTATCAAAATGATGAATTTCATTGTTTTATGATAAACCTATGAACTCACCAACCTTTTGGTTGACACTTGAAAGCATGTTTATTCTCAGGTATGAAAGAAATCTTCCGCTGTGCATTTGCTCATTCTAGAGATATTACTTGGAGTCATTCATGACATATTTCAAAAGACGTTGCATTCGAGTCGTTGAGTTCATCAAGAATATTATTAAGTTGTTTATATTTGGATACATTATGAAGTGGTATGCATGCCTGTCAACTTTCAATGAAATGAAATGTTGTCTTTTAAAAACGAATGCAATGTTTGTAAAATGTATCATATAGAGGTCAAGTACCTCGCGATGTAACCAAATGTAATGTATTCGTCCAGATGGATTAGGACGGGTCATGAAAAGTGAGTCGGAATAAAGAGTTGTAATCATGTTGTGTAATATATGTATTGTAGTGTGCTTGTATTTTCATGTTATATGTAAAAATTGCATGTATTGTTTGTTAATTATCTTTTACGAATCTAATCCTTGTCTATTTTACAGTATAAAAACACAATGGACGTTAAGGACAGACAACCGAATATTTTAGAAGACCTACCCGGGGACATGATTGATGAAATCTTGTCTAAAGTCGGTCAGAATTCGTCGGCACAATTATTTACGAAAAAATTAGTTTGTAGAACATTTGAAGAACATTTCAGGCATGCCTTAGTTTATAAAAGGCTTTCCTTTGAAAGATAGGGTATATCACATTAGGGACACCATAAGTTACGCCGTGTTTTCTTTAAAGCGTTAAATGCGGGGAACCCAAATGCAATTTTACGCTACGAGTTAAGTGTAGTGACCCGAACTTTTCCATGTTTATATATATTAATTGAGATTGATATTTACATGATTAAATGTTTCCAACATGTTAAGCAATTAAACTTGTTAAGACTTGATTAATTGAAATATGTTTCATATAGACAATTGACCACCCAAGTTGACCGGTGATTCACGAACGTTAAAACTTGTAAAAACTATATGATGACATATATATATATGGATATATATATAGTTAACATGATACTATGATAAGTAAACATATCATTAAGTATATTAACAATGAACTACATATGTAAAAACAAGACTACTAACTTAATGATTTTTAAACGAGACATATATGTAACGATTATCGTTGTAAAGACATTTAATGTATATATATCATATTAAGAGATATTCATACATGATAATATCATGATAATATAATAATTTAAAATCTCATTTGATATTATAAACATTGGGTTAACAACATTTAACAAGATCGTTAACTTAAAGGTTTCAAAACAACACTTACATGTAACGACTAACGATGACTTAACGACTCAGTTAAAATGTATATACATGTAGTGTTTTAATATGTATTTATACACTTTTGAAAGACTTCAATACACTTATCAAAATACTTCTACTTAACAAATATTCTTACAATTACATCCTCGTTCAGTTTCATCAACAATTCTACTCGTATGCACCCGTATTCGTACTCGTACAATACACAGCTTTTAGATGTATGTACTATTGGTATATACACTCCAATGATCAGCTCTTAGCAGCCCATGTGAGTCACCTAACACATGTGGGAACCATCATTTGGCAACTAGCATGAAATATCTCATAAAATTACAAAAATATGAGTAATCATTCATGACTTATTTACATGAAAACAAAATTACATATCCTTTATATCTAATCCATACACCAACGACCAAAAATGAAATGTCCCGTTCTTATTGATTAAAAACGTTCCATATTAATTGATTTCGTTGCGAGGTTTTGACCTCTATATGAGACGTTTTTCAAAGACTGCATTCATTTTAAAACAAACCATAACCTTTATTTCATCAATAAAGGTTTAAAAAGCTTTACGTAGATTATCAAATAATGATAATCTAAAATATCCTGTTTACACACGACCATTACATAATGGTTTACAATACAAATATGTTACAACAAAATAAGTTTCTTGAATGCAGTTTTTACACAATATCATACAAACATGGACTCCAAATCTTGTCCTTATTTAAGTATGCGACAGCGGAAGCTCTTAATAATCACCTGAGAATAAACATGCTTAAAACGTCAACAAAAATGTTGGTGAGTTATAGGTTTAACCTATATATATCAAATCATAATAATAGACCACAAGATTTCATATTTCAATACACATCCCATACATAGAGATAAAAATCATTCATATGGTAAACACCTGGTAACCGACATTAACAAGATGCATATATAAGAATATCCCCATCATTCCGGGACACCCTTCGGATATGATATAAATTTCGAAGTACTAAAGCATCCAGTACTTTGGATGGGGTTTGTTAAGCCCAATAGATCTATCTTTAGGATTCGCGTCAATTAGGGTGTCTGTTCCCTAATTCTTAGATTACCAGACTTAATAAAAAGGGGCATATTCGATTTCGATAATTCAACCATAGAATTTAGTTTCACGTACTTGTGTCTATTTTGTAAATCATTTATAAAACCTGCATGTATTCTCATCCCAAAAATATTAGATTTTAAAAGTGGGACTATAACTCACTTTCACAGATTTTTACTTCGTCGGGAAGTAAGACTTGGCCACTGGTTGATTCACGAACCTATAACAATATATACATATATATCAAAGTATGTTCAAAATATATTTACAACACTTTTAATATATTTTGATGTTTTAAGTTTATTAAGTCAGCTGTCCTCGTTAGTAACCTACAACTAGTTGTCCACAGTTAGATGTACAGAAATAAATCGATAAATATTATCTTGAATCAATCCACGACCCAGTGTATACGTATCTCAGCATTGATCACAACTCAAACTATATATATTTTGGAATCAACCTCAACCCTGTATAGCTAACTCAACATTCACATATAGAGTGTCTATGGTTGTTCCGAAATATATATAGATGTGTCGACATGATAGGTCGAAACATTGTATACGTGTCTATGGTATCTCAAGATTACATAATATACAATACAAGTTGATTAAGTTATGGTTGGAATAGATTTGTTACCAATTTTCACGTAGCTAAAATGAGAAAAATTATCCAATCTTGTTTTACCCATAACTTCTTCATTTTAAATCCGTTTTGAGTGAATCAAATTGCTATGGTTTCATATTGAACCCTATTTTAGGAATCTAAACAGAAAAAGTATAGGTTTACAGTCGGAAAAATAAGTTACAAGTCGTTTTTGTAAAGGTAGTCATTTCAGTCGAAAGAACGACGTCTAGATGACCATTTTAGAAAACATACTTCCACTTTGAGTTTAACCATAATTTTTGGATATAGTTTCATGTTCATAATAAAAATCATTTTCTCAGAATAACAACTTTTAAATCAAAGTTTATCATAGTTTTTAATTAACTAACCCAAAACAGCCCGCGGTGTTACTACGACGGCGTAAATCCGGTTTTACGGTGTTTTTCGTGTTTCCAGGTTTTAAATCATTAAGTTAGCATATCATATAGATATAGAACATGTGTTTAGTTGATTTTAAAAGTCAAGTTAGAAGGATTAACTTTTGTTTGCGAACAAGTTTAGAATTAACTAAACTATGTTCTAGTGATTACAAGTTTAAACCTTCGAATAAGATAGCTTTATATGTATAAATCGAATGATGTTATGAACATCATTACTACCTTAAGTTCCTTGGATAAACCTACTAGAAAAGAGAAAAATGGATCTAGCTTCAATGGATCCTTAGATAGCTCGAAGTTCTTGAAGCAGAATCATGACACGAAAACAAGTTCAAGTAAGATCATCACTTGAAATAAGATTGTTATAGTTATAGAAATTGAATCAAAGTTTGAATATGATTATTACCTTGTATTTGAATGATAACCTACTGTAAGAAACAAAGATTTCTTGAGGTTGGATGATCACCTTACAAGATTGGAAGTGAGCTAGCAAACTTGAAAGTATTCTTGATTTTATGAAACTAGAACTTTTGGAATTTATGAAGAACACTTAGAACTTGAAGATAGAACTTGAGAGAGATCAATTAGATGAAGAAAATTGAAGAATGAAAGTGTTTGTAGGTGTTTTTGGTCGTTGGTGTATGGATTAGATATAAAGGATATGTAATTTTGTTTTCATGTAAATAAGTCATGAATGATTACTCATATTTTTGTAATTTTATGAGATATTTCATGCTAGTTGCCAAATGATGGTTCCCACATGTGTTAGGTGACTCACATGGGCTGCTAAGAGCTGATCACTGGAGTGTATATACCAATAGTACATATATCTAAAAGCTGTGTATTGTACGAGTACGAATACGGGTGCATACGAGTAGAATTGTTGATGAAACTGAACGAGGATGTAATTGTAAGCATTTTTGTTAAGTAGAAGTATTTTGATAAGTGTATTGAAGTCTTTCAAAAGTGTATAAATACATATTAAAACACTACATGTATATACATTTTAACTGAGTCGTTAAGTCATCGTTAGTCGTTACATGTAAGTGTTGTTTTGAAACCTTTAGGTTAATGATCTTGTTAAATGTTGTTAACCCAATGTTTATAATATCAAATGAGATTTTAAATTATTATATTATCATGATATTATCATGTATGAATATCTCTTAATATGATATATATACATTAAATGTCTTTACAACGATAATCGTTACATATATGTCTCGTTTAAAAATCATTAAGTTAGTAGTCTTTTTTTTACATATGTAGTTCATTGTTAATATACTTAATGATATGTTTACTTATCATAGTATCATGTTAACTATATATATATATATCCATATATATGTCATCATATAGTTTTTACAAGTTTTAACGTTCGTGAATCACCGGTCAACTTGGGTGGTCAATTGTCTATATGAAACATATTTCAATTAATCAAGTCTTAACAAGTTTGATTGCTTAACATGTTGGAAACATTTAATCATGTAAATATCAATCTCAATTAATATATATAAACATGGAAAAGTTCGGGTCACTACAGTACCTACCCGTTAAATAAATTTCGTCCCGAAATTTTAAGCTGTTGAAGGTGTTGACGAATCTTCTGGAAATAGATGTGGGTATTTCTTCTTCATCTGATCTTCACGCTCCCAGGTGAACTCGGGTCCTCTACGAGCATTCCATCGAACCTTAACAATTGGTATCTTGTTTTGCTTAAGTCTTTTAACCTCACGATCCATTATTTCGACGGGTTCTTCGATGAATTGAAGTTTTTCGTTGATTTGGATTTCATCTAACGGAATAGTGAGATCTTCTTTAGCAAAACATTTCTTCAAATTCGAGACGTGGAAAGTGTTATGTACAGCCGCGAGTTGTTGAGGTAACTCAAGTCGGTAAGCTACTAGTCCGACACGATCAATAATCTTGAATGGTCCAATATACCTTGGATTTAATTTCCCTCGTTTACCAAATCGAACAACGCCTTTCCAAGGTGCAACTTTAAGCATGACCATCTCTCCAATTTCAAATTCTATATCTTTTCTTTTAATGTCAGCGTAGCTCTTTTGTCGACTTTGGGAGGTTTTCAACCGTTGTTGAATTTGGATGATCTTCTCGGTAGTTTCTTGTATAATCTCCGGACCCGTAATCTGTCTATCCCCCACTTCACTCCAACAAATCGGAGACCTGCACTTTCTACCATAAAGTGCTTCAAACGGTGCCATCTCAATGCTTGAATGGTAGCTGTTGTTGTAGGAAAATTCTACTAACGGTAGATGTCGATCCCAACTGTTTCTAAAATCAATAACACATGCTCGTAGCATGTCTTCAAGCGTTTGTATCGTCCTTTCGCTCTGCCCATCAGTTTGTGGATGATAGGCAGTACTCATGTCTAGACGAGTTCCTAATGCTTGCTGTAATATCTGCCAGAATCTTGAAATAAATCTACCATCCCTATCAGAGATAATAGAGATTGGTATTCCATGTCTGGAGACGACTTCCTTCAAATACAGTCGTGCTAACTTCTCCATCTTGTCATCTTCTCTTATTGGCAGGAAGTGTGCTGATTTGGTGAGACGATCAACTATTACCCAAATAGTATCAAAACCACTTGCAGTCCTTGGCAATTTAGTGATGAAATCCATGGTAATGTTTTCCCATTTCCATTCCGGGATTTCGGGTTGTTGAAGTAGACCTGATGATTTCTGATGCTCAGCTTTGACCTTAGAACACGTCAAAAATTCTCCTACATATTTAGCAACATCGGCTTTCATACCCGGCCACCAAAAATGTTTCTTGAGATCCTTGTACATCTTCCCCGTTCCAGGATGTATTGAGTATCTGGTTTTATGATCTTCTCTAAGTACCATTTCTCTCATATCTCCAAATTTTGGTACCCAAATCCTTTCAGCCCTATACCGGGTTCCGTCTTCCCGAATATTAAGATGCTTCTCCGATCCCTTGGGTATTTCATCCTTTAAATTTTCCTCTTTTAAAACTCCTTGTTGCGCCTCCTTTATTTGAGTAGTAAGGTTATTATGAATCATTATATTCATAGATTTTACTCGAATGGGTTCTCTGTCCTTCCTGCTCAAGGCATCGGCTACCACATTTGCCTTCCCCGGGTGGTAACGAATCTCAAAGTCGTAATCATTCAACAATTCAATCCACCTACGCTGCCTCATATTCAGTTGTTTCTGATTAAATATGTGTTGAAGACTTTTGTGGTCGGTATATATAATACTTTTGACCCCATATAAGTAGTGCCTCCAAGTCTTTAATGCAAAAACAACCGCGCCTAATTCCAAATCATGCGTCGTATAATTTTGTTCGTGAATCTTCAATTCTCTAGACGCATAAGCAATCACCTTCGTTCGTTGCATTAATACACAACCGAGACCTTGCTTTGATGCGTCACAATAAATCACAAAATCATCATTCCCTTCAGGCAATGACAATATAGGTGCCGTAGTTAGCTTTTTCTTCAATAACTGAAACGCTTTCTCTTGTTCATCATTCCATTCAAATTTCTTCCCTTTATGCGTTAATGCAGTCAAGGGTTTTGCTATTCTGGAAAAGTCTTGGATGAACCTTCTGTAGTAACCAGCTAGTCCTAAAAACTGGCGTATGTGTTTCGGAGTTTTTGGGGTTTCCCACTTTTCAACAGTTTCTATCTTTGCCGGATCCACCTTAATACCTTCTTTGTTCACTATGTGACCGAGGAATTGAACTTCTTCCAACCAAAATGCACACTTTGAAAACTTAGCGTACAATTCTTCCTTCCTCAATACTTCTAACACCTTTCTCAAATGTTCACCGTGTTCTTGGTCATTCTTTGAGTAAATAAGTATGTCATCAATGAAAACAATGACAAACTTGTCAAGGTATGGTCCACACACTCGGTTCATAAGGTCCATGAACACAGCTGGTGCATTAGTTAAAACAAACGGCATGACCATAAACTCGTAATGACCGTAACGTGTTCTGAAAGCAGTCTTTGGAATATCATCTTCTTTCACCCGCATTTGATGATACCCGGAACGTAAGTCAATCTTTGAATAAACAGACGAGCCTTGTAGTTGATCAAATAAGTCATCGATTCGCGGTAGTGGGTAGCGGTTCTTGATGGTAAGTTTGTTCAACTCTCGGTAGTCGATACACAACCTGAATGTACCATCTTTCTTCTTGACAAACAAAACAGGAGCTCCCCACGGTGATGTGCTTGGTCGAATGAAACCACGCTCTAAAAGTTCTTGTAATTGGCTTTGCAGTTCTTTCATCTCGCTGGGTGCGAGTCTGTAAGGAGCACGAGCTATTGGTGCAGCTCCTGGTACAAGATCTATTTGAAATTCAACGGATCGATGTGGGGGTAATCCCGGTAATTCTTTCGGAAATACATCCGGAAATTCTTTTGCAATGGAAACATCATTGATGCTCTTTTCTTCAGTTTGTACTTTCTCGACGTGTGCTAGAACAGCATAGCAACCTTTTCTTATTAGTTTTTGTGCCTTCAAATTACTAATAAGATGTAGCTTCGTGTTGCCCTTTTCTCCGTACACCATTAAGGGTTTTCCTTTTTCTCCTATAATACGAATTGCATTTTTGTAACAAACGATCTCGGCTTTCACTTCTTTCAACCAGTCCATACCGATTATCACATCAAAACTCCCTAACTCTACTGGTATCAAATCAATCTTAAATGTTTCGCTAACCAGTTTAATTTCTCGATTCCGACATATATTATCTGCTGAAATTAATTTACCATTTGCTAATTCGAGTAAAAATTTACTATCTAATGGTGTCAATGGACAACTTAATTTAGCACAAAAATCTCTACTCATATAGCTTCTATCCGCACCCGAATCAAATAAAACGTAAGCAGCTTTATTGTCAATAAGAAACGTACCCGTAACAAGCTCCGGGTCTTCCTGTGCCTCTGCCGCATTAATATTGAAAACTCTTCCGCGGCCTTGTCCATTCGTGTTCTCCTGGTTCGGGCAATTTCTAATAATGTGGCCCGGTTTTCCACATTTATAACAAACTACATTGGCATAACTTGCTCCGACACTACTTTCTCCGCCATTACTCGTTCCGACACCATTTGTTCCTTTCGTTCTATTAACCCCTGGTCCGTAGACCTCACACTTCGCCGCGCTATGACCATTTCTTTTACACTTATTGCAAAATTTGGTGCAAAACCCCGAGTGATACTTTTCACACCTTTGGCATAGCTGCTTCTGATTGTTGTTGTTGTTGCGGTTATTATTGTTGTTGGGATGATTGTTGTAGTTGCTGTTGTTGTTGTTGTTGTTGGGCCGTTTATTGTAGTTGCGATTGATGTTGCGATTGTTGGGATAATTGTTGCGATTATTGTTGTAATTGCTGTTGTTGTTATATTGGTGATTCTTATCACCGTTTTCCTCCCACTTTCTTTTGACTTGCTTCACATTGGCCTCTTCAGCAGTCTGTTCTTTAATTCTTTCTTCAATCTGGTTCACTAGTTTGTGAGCCATTCTACATGCCTGTTGTATGGAGGTGGGCTCGTGTGAACTTATATCTTCTTGGATTCTTTCCGGTAATCCTTTCACAAACGCGTCGATCTTCTCTTCCTCATCTTCGAACGCTCCCGGACACAATAGGCACAATTCTGTGAATCGTCTTTCATACGTGGTAATATCAAATCCTTGGGTTCGTAACCCTCTAAGTTCTGTCTTGAGCTTATTGACCTCGGTTCTGGGACGGTACTTCTCGTTCATCAAGTGCTTGAATGCTGACCACGGTAGTGCGTACGCATCGTCTTGTCCCACTTGCTCTAGATAGGTATTCCACCATGTTAACGCAGAACTTGTGAAGGTATGCGTAGTGTACTTCACTTTGTCCTCTTCAGTACAGTTACTTATGGCAAACACCGATTCGACCTTCTCGGTCCACCGTTTCAATCCGATCGGTCCTTCGGTTCCATCAAATTCCAAAGGTTTGCAGGCAGTGAATTCTTTGTAGGTGCATCCTACACGATTTCCTGTACTGCTAGATCCAAGGTTATTGTTGGTATGTAGCGCAGCCTGTACTGCGGCTATGTTTGAAGCTAGAAAAGTACGGAATTCCTCTTCATTCATATTCACGGTGTGTCGAGTAGTCGGTGCCATTTCCTTCAAAATAGTCAAATGGAACATGTTAATCATACAGAATATTAAGAGTAGTTAATAGTATTTCGTAGCATAATATGAACTCATTTATAAAAGCTTTTTCTTCATATTAGCGTTTTATAAGTTTAAATTCGGGTAGTACCTACCCGTTAAGTTCATACTTAGTAGCTAATATACAATTCAACTACTACAATTCTATATGAAAAACTGATTATAATAATATTTCGCGTTCAAACTTTTATACAATATTTTACAAACTTACAATACTGCTTATTTTACATAAAGCATAAAATATAGCACATAATAACTTTGATACAAGATAGTTGTGAAGATAATTCTAGCTAGTACACAAGTCGTTCAGCAAAGGCAATAAAGACACGTAATTCATACGTCCAGAAACAAGTCATGCATTCTGGTTTTACTAGGACTACTTCCCATCCTTGGTCTTGTGGAACATAACCGTTATGGCCGTTGATAAGGCAGCGTGTTGTAACGTCGTCAAAGGGACGAGGGTTACGTAATGACCAACAGTCTCGTAATAACCTAAAAACCTCATTTCTTACCCCAATTACCGACTCCGTCACTTGTGGGAACGTTTTGTTTAATAGTTGTAGCCCGATGTTCTCTTTCTCACTTTGGTGAGAAGCGAACATTACTAACCCGTAAGCATAGCATGCTTCTTTATGTTGCATGTTAGCCGCTTTTTCTAAATCATGAAGTCCTATATTCGGATACATTGAGTCAAAATAATTTCTTAACCCGTTGCGTAAAATAGCATTTGGGTTCCCCGCAATATATGCGTCAAAGTAAACACATCGTAACTTATGGGTTTCCCAATGTGATATCCCTCATCTTTCAAACGAAAGTCTCTTATAAACCAAGACATTCTTGGAACGTTCTTCGAATGTCTTACAAACTGATTTCGCCGTAAATAGTTGTGCCGAAGAATTCTGACCGACTCTAGACAAGATTTCATCAATCATGTCTCCGGGTAGGTCTCTTAAAATATTGGGTTGTCTATCCATTTTGTGTTTTTATACTGTAAAATAGACAAGAGTTAGATTCATAAAAAAAATACTTATTAATACAAGCAATTTTTACATATATCATAAAGCATAAGCACACTATATTACATATATTAAACCACACGAATACAACTATCTTATTCTGCCTCGCTCATTTCTTCTTCTTCGGTTTTGGTTCGTATTGCCAAGTTTCTAGGGATATATGATGTTCCCCTAATACGAGCGGTCGTTTTCCACAACGATTTAGAAAAACCTGGTGGTTTAGAGGTTCCCGGGTCATTGTTACAACTTAAGGGCTTTGGGGGTTGACGATACATATAAGGTTCATAGGGGTTGTAATTAGATTTCTCTATTTTTATGCCCTTTCCCTTATTATTTTCTTTTGCCTTTTTAAATTCAGTTGGGGTAATTTCTATAACATCATCGGAATTCTCGTCGGAATCCAATTCATCGGAGAATTGGTAATCCTCCCAATATTTTGCTTCCTTGGCGGAAACACCATTGACCATAATTAACCTTGGTCGGTTGGTTGAGGATTTTCTTTTACTTAACCGTTTTATTATTTCCCCCACCGGTTCTATTTCCTCCTCCGGTTCCTCCTCTTCCGGTTCTGATTCTTCTTCCGGTTATGATTCTTCTTCCGGTTCTTCTTCGGGAACTTGTGAATCAGTCCAATATATATTCGACTCTTCGTTATTATTAGGTGAGTTAATGGGATTTGTGCTAGAGGTAGACATCTATCACACAATATCAAACATGTTAAGAGATTAATATATCACATAATATATACATGTTAATAATATATAGTTTCCAACAAAAATGTTAAGCAATCATTTTTAAAGAAAACACGGTCGAAGTCCAGACTCAGTAATGCATCCTAACAAACTCGATAAGACACACTAATGCAAATTTTCTGGTTCTCTAAGACCAACGCTCGGATACCAACTGAAATGTCCCGTTCTTATTGATTAAAAACGTTCCATATTAATTGATTTCGTTGCGAGGTTTTGACCTCTATATGAGACGTTTTTCAAAGACTGCATTCATTTTAAAACAAACCATAACCTTTATTTCATCAATAAAGGTTTAAAAAGCTTTACGTAGATTATCAAATAATGATAATCTAAAATATCCTGTTTACACACGACCATTACATAATGGTTTACAATACAAATATGTTACAACAAAATAAGTTTCTTGAATGCAGTTTTTACACAATATCATACAAACATGGACTCCAAATCTTGTCCTTATTTAAGTATGCGACAGCGGAAGCTCTTAATAATCACCTGAGAATAAACATGCTTAAAACGTCAACAAAAATGTTGGTGAGTTATAGGTTTAACCTATATATATCAAATCATAATAATAGACCACAAGATTTCATATTTCAATACACATCCCATACATAGAGATAAAAATCATTCATATGGTAAACACCTGGTAACCGACATTAACAAGATGCATATATAAGAATATCCCCATCATTCCGGGACACCCTTCGGATATGATATAAATTTCGAAGTACTAAAGCATCCAGTACTTTGGATGGGGTTTGTTAAGCCCAATAGATCTATCTTTAGGATTCGCGTCAATTAGGGTGTCTGTTCCCTAATTCTTAGATTACCAGACTTAATAAAAAGGGGCATATTCGATTTCGATAATTCAACCATAGAATTTAGTTTCACGTACTTGTGTCTATTTTGTAAATCATTTATAAAACCTGCATGTATTCTCATCGCAAAAATATTAGATTTTAAAAGTGGGACTATAACTCACTTTCACAGATTTTTACTTCGTCGGGAAGTAAGACTTGGCCACTGGTTGATTCACGAACCTATAACAATATATACATATATATCAAAGTATGTTCAAAATATATTTACAACACTTTTAATATATTTTGATGTTTTAAGTTTATTAAGTCAGCTGTCCTCGTTAGTAACCTACAACTAGTTGTCCACAGTTAGATGTACAGAAATAAATCGATAAATATTATCTTGAATCAATCCACGACCCAGTGTATACGTATCTCAGCATTGATCACAACTCAAACTATATATATTTTGGAATCAACCTCAACCCTGTATAGCTAACTCCAACATTCACATATAGAGTGTCTATGGTTGTTCCGAAATATATATAGATGTGTCGACATGATAGGTCGAAACATTGTATACGTGTCTATGGTATCTCAAGATTACATAATATACAATACAAGTTGATTAAGTTATGGTTGGAATAGATTTGTTACCAATTTTCACGTAGCTAAAATGAGAAAAATTATCCAATCTTGTTTTACCCATAACTTCTTCATTTTAAATCCGTTTTGAGTGAATCAAATTGCTATGGTTTCATATTGAACCCTATTTTATGAATCTAAACAGAAAAAGTATAGGTTTACAGTCGGAAAAATAAGTTACAAGTCGTTTTTGTAAAGGTAGTCATTTCAGTCGAAAGAACGACGTCTAGATGACCATTTTAGAAAACATACTTCCACTTTGAGTTTAACCATAATTTTTGGATATAGTTTCATGTTCATAATAAAAATCATTTTCTCAGAATAACAACTTTTAAATCAAAGTTTATCATAGTTTTTAATTAACTAACCCAAAACAGCCCGCGGTGTTACTACGACGGCGTAAATCCGGTTTTACGGTGTTTTTCGTGTTTCCAGGTTTTAAATCATTAAGTTAGCATATCATATAGATATAGAACATGTGTTTAGTTGATTTTAAAAGTCAAGTTAGAAGGATTAACTTTTGTTTGCGAACAAGTTTAGAATTAACTAAACTATGTTCTAGTGATTACAAGTTTAAACCTTCGAATAAGATAGCTTTATATGTATAAATCGAATGATGTTATGAACATCATTACTACCTTAAGTTCCTTGGATAAACCTACTAGAAAAGAGAAAAATGGATCTAGCTTCAATGGATCCTTAGATAGCTCGAAGTTCTTGAAGCAGAATCATGACACGAAAACAAGTTCAAGTAAGATCATCACTTGAAATAAGATTGTTATAGTTATAGAAATTGAATCAAAGTTTGAATATGATTATTACCTTGTATTTGAATGATAACCTACTGTAAGAAACAAAGATTTCTTGAGGTTGGATGATCACCTTACAAGATTGGAAGTGAGCTAGCAAACTTGAAAGTATTCTTGATTTTATGAAACTAGAACTTTTGGAATTTATGAAGAACACTTAGAACTTGAAGATAGAACTTGAGAGAGATCAATTAGATGAAGAAAATTGAAGAATGAAAGTGTTTGTAGGTGTTTTTGGTCGTTGGTGTATGGATTAGATATAAAGGATATGTAATTTTGTTTTCATGTAAATAAGTCATGAATGATTACTCATATTTTTGTAATTTTATGAGATATTTCATGCTAGTTGCCAAATGATGGTTCCCACATGTGTTAGGTGACTCACATGGGCTGCTAAGAGCTGATCACTGGAGTGTATATACCAATAGTACATATATCTAAAAGCTGTGTATTGTACGAGTACGAATACGGGTGCATACGAGTAGAATTGTTGATGAAACTGAACGAGGATGTAATTGTAAGCATTTTTGTTAAGTAGAAGTATTTTGATAAGTGTATTGAAGTCTTTCAAAAGTGTATAAATACATATTAAAACACTACATGTATATACATTTTAACTGAGTCGTTAAGTCATCGTTAGTCGTTACATGTAAGTGTTGTTTTGAAACCTTTAGGTTAACGATCTTGTTAAATGTTGTTAACCCAATGTTTATAATATCAAATGAGATTTTAAATTATTATATTATCATGATATTATCATGTATGAATATCTCTTAATATGATATATATACATTAAATGTCTTTACAACGATAATCGTTACATATATGTCTCGTTTAAAAATCATTAAGTTAGTAGTCTTTTTTTTACATATGTAGTTCATTGTTAATATACTTAATGATATGTTTACTTATCATAGTATCATGTTAACTATATATATATATATCCATATATATGTCATCATATAGTTTTTACAAGTTTTAACGTTCGTGAATCACCGGTCAACTTGGGTGGTCAATTGTCTATATGAAACATATTTCAATTAATCAAGTCTTAACAAGTTTGATTGCTTAACATGTTGGAAACATTTAATCATGTAAATATCAATCTCAATTAATATATATAAACATGGAAAAGTTCGGGTCACTACAAAAAAAACCTACAAACACTTTCATTCTTCAATTTTCTTCATCTAATTGATCTCTCTCAAGTTCTATCTTCAAGTTCTAAGTGTTCTTCATAAATTCCAAAAGTTCTAGTTTCATAAAATCAAGAATACTTTCAAGTTTGCTAGCTCACTTCCAATCTTGTAAGGTGATCATCCAACCTCAAGAAATCTTTGTTTCTTACAGTAGGTTATCATTCTAATACAAGGTAATAATCATATACAAACTTTGGTTCAATTTCTATAACTATAACAATCTTATTTCAAGTGATGATCTTACTTGAACTTGTTTTCGTGTCATGATTCTGCTTCAAGAACTTCGAGCCATCCAAGGATCCGTTGAAGCTAGATCCATTTTTCTCTTTTCCAGTAGGTTTATCCAAGGAACTTAAGGTAGTAATGATGTTCATAACATCATTCGATTCATATATATAAAACTATCTTATTATAAGGTTTAAACTCGTAATCACTAGAACATAGTTTAGTTAATTCTAAACTTGTTCGCAAACAAAAGTTAATCCTTCTAACTTGACTTTTAAAATTAACTAAACACATGTTCTATATCTATATGATATGCTAACTTAATGATTTAAAACCTGGAAACGCGAAAAACACCGTAAAACCGGATTTACGCCGTCGTAGTAACACCGCGGGCTGTTTTGGGTTAGTTAATTAAAAACTATGATAAACTTTGATTTAAAAGTTGTAATTCTAAGAAAATGATTTTTATTATGAACATGAAACTATATCCAAAAATTATGGTTAAACTCAAAGTGGAAGTATGTTTTCTAAAATGGTCATCTAGACGTCGTTCTTTCGACTGAAATGACTACCTTTACAAAAACGACTTGTAACTTATTTTTCCGACTATAAACCTATACATTTTCTGTTTAGATTCATAAAATAGAGTTCAATACGAAACCATAGCAATTTGATTCACTCAAAACGGATTTAAAATGAAGAAGTTATGGGTAAAACAAGATTGGATAATTTTTCTCATTTTAGCTACGTGAAAATTGGTAACAAATCTATTCCAACCATAACTTAATCAACTTGTATTGTATATTATGTAATCTTGAGATACCATAGACACGTATACAATGTTTCGACCTATCATGTCGACACATCTATATATATTTCGGAACAACCATAGACACTCTATATGTGAATGTTGGAGTTAGCTATATAGGGTTGAGGTTGATTCCAAAATATATATAGTTTGAGTTGTGATCAATACTGAGATACGTATACACTGGGTCGTGGATTGATTCAAGATAATATTTATCGATTTATTTCTGTACATCTAACTGTGGACAACTAGTTGTAGGTTACTAACGAGGACAGCTGACTTAATAAACTTAAAACATCAAAATATATTAAAAGTGTTGTAAATATATTTTGAACATACTTTGATATATATGTATATATTGTTATAGGTTCGTGAATCAACCAGTGGCCAAGTCTTACTTCCCGACGAAGTAAAAATCTGTGAAAGTGAGTTGTAGTCCCACTTTTAAAATCTAATATTTTTGGGATGAGAATACATGAAGGTTTTATAAATGATTTACAAAATAGACACAAGTACGTGAAACTACATTCTATGGTTGAATTATCGAAATCGAATATTGAAATGTCCCGTTCTTATTGATAAAAAATGTTCCATATTAATTGATTTCGTTGCGAGGTTTTGACCTCTATATGAGACGTTTTTCAAAGACTGCATTCCTTTTTTAAACAAACCATAACCTTTATTTCATAAATAAAGGTTTAAAAAGCTTTACGTAGATTATCAAATAATGATAATCTAAAATATCCTGTTTACACACGACCATTACATAATGGTTTACAATACAAATATGTTACATCGAAATCAGTTTCTTGAATGCAGTTTTTACACAATATCATACAAACATGGACTCCAAATCTTGTCCTTATTTTAGTATGCAACAGCGGAAGCTCTTAATATTCACCTGAGAATAAACATGCTTTAAACGTCAACAAAAATGTTGGTGAGTTATAGGTTTAACCTATATATATCAAATCGTAACAATAGACCACAAGATTTCATATTTCAATACACATCCCATACATAGAGATAAAAATCATTCATATGGTGAACACCTGGTAACCGACAATAACAAGATGCATATATAAGAATATCCCCATCATTCCGGGACACCCTTCGGATATGATATAAATTTCGAAGTACTAAAGCATCCGGTACTTTGGATGGGGTTTGTTAGGCCCAATAGATCTATCTTTAGGATTCGCGTCAATTAGGGTGTCTGTTCCCTAATTCTTAGATTACCAGACTTAATAAAAAGGGGCATATTCGATTTCGATAATTCAACCATAGAATGTAGTTTCACGTACTTGTGTCTATTTTGTAAATCATTTATAAAACCTGCATGTATTCTCATCCCAAAAATATTAGATTTTAAAAGTGGGACTATAACTCACCTTCACAGATTTTTACTTCGTCGGGAAGTAAGACTTGGCCACTGTTGATTCACGAACCTATAACAATATATACATATATATTAAAGTATGTTCAAAATATATTTACAACACTTTTAATATATTTTGATGTTTTAAGTTTATTAAGTCAGCTGTCCTCGTTAGTAACCTATAACTAGTTGTCCACAGTTAGATGTACAGAAATAAATCGATAAATATTATCTTGAATCAATCCACGACCCAGTGTATACGTATCTCAGTATTGATCACAACTCAAACTATATATATTTTGGAATCAACCTCGACCCTGTATAGCTAACTCCAACATTCACATATAGAGTGTCTATGGTTGTTCCGAAATATATATAGATGTGTCGACATGATAGGTCGAAACATTGTATACGTGTCTATGGTATCTCAAGATTACATAATATACAATACAAGTTGATTAAGTTATGGTTGGAATAGATTTGTTACCAATTTTCACGTAGCTAAAATGAGAAAAATTATCCAATCTTGTTTTACCCATAACTTCTTCATTTTAAATTCGTTTTGAGTGAACCAAATTGCTATGGTTTCATATTGAACTCTATTTTATGAATCTAAACAGAAAAAGTATAGGTTTATAGTCGGAAAAATAAGTTACAAATCGTTTTTGTAAAGGTAGTCATTTCAGTCGAAAGAACGACGTCTAGATGACCATTTTAGAAAACATACTTCCACTTTGAGTTTAACCATAATTTTTGGATATAGTTTCATGTTCATAATAAAAATCATTTTCTCAGAATAACAACTTTTAAATCAAAGTTTATCATAGTTTTTAATTAACTAACCCAAAACAGCCTGCGGTGTTACTACGACGGCGTAAATCCGGTTTTACGGTGTTTTTCGTGTTTCCAGGTTTTAAATCATTAAGTTAGCATATCATATAGATATAGAACATGTGTTTAGTTTATTTTAAAAGTCAAGTTAGAAGGATTAACTTTTGTTTGCGAACAAGTTTAGAATTAACTAAACTATGTTCTAGTGATTACAAGTTTAAACCTTCGAATAAGATAGCTTTATATGTATGAATCGAATGATGTTATGAACATCATTACTACCTTAATTTCCTTGGATAAACCTACTGGAAAAGAGAAAAATGGATCTAGCTTCAATGGATCCTTGGATGGCTCGAAGTTCTTGAAGCAGAATCATGACACGAAAACAAGTTCAAGTAAGATCATCACTTGAAATAAGATTGTTATAGTTATAGAAATTGAACCAAAGTTTGAATATGATTATTACCTTGTATTAGAATGATAACCTACTGTAAGAAACAAAGATTTCTTGAGGTTGGATGATCACCTTACAAGATTGGAAGTGAGCTAGCAAACTTGAAAGTATTCTTGATTTTATGAAACTAGAACTTTTGGAATTTATGAAGAACACTTAGAACTTGAAGATAGAACTTGAGAGAGATCAATTAGATGAATAAAATTGAAGAATGAAAGTGTTTGTAGGTGTTTTTGGTCGTTGGTGTATGGATTAGATATAAAGGATATGTAATTTTGTTTTCATGTAAATAAGTCATGAATGATTACTCATATTTTTGTAATTTTATGAGATATTTCATGCTAGTTGCCAAATGATGGTTCCCACATGTGTTAGGTGACTCACATGGGCTGCTAAGAGCTAATCATTGGAGTGTATATACCAATAGTACATACATCTAAAAGCTGTGTATTGTACGAGTACGAATACGGGTGCATACGAGTAGAATTGTTGATGAAACTGAACGAGGATGTAATTGTAAGCATTTTTGTTAAGTAGAAGTATTTTGATAAGTGTATTGAAGTCTTTCAAAAGTGTATAAATACATATTAAAACACTACATGTATATACATTTTAACTGAGTCGTTAAGTCATCGTTAGTCGTTACATGTAAGTGTTGTTTTGAAACCTTTAGGTTAACGATCTTGTTAAATGTTGTTAACCCAATGTTTATAATATCAAATGAGATTTTAAATTATTATATTATCATGATATTATCATGTATGAATATCTCTTAATATGATATATATACATTAAATGTCTTCACAATGATAATCGTTACATATATGTCTCGTTTAAAAATCATTAAGTTAGTAGTCTTGTTTTTACATATGTAGTTCATTGTTAATATACTTTATGATATGTTTTCTTATCATAGTATCATGTTAACTATATATATATATCCATATATATGTCATCATATAGTTTTTACAAGTTTTAACGTTCGTGAATCACCGATCAACTTGGGTGGTCAATTGTCTATATGAAACATATTTCAATTAATCAAGTCTTAACAAATTTGATTGCTTAACATGTTGGAAACATTTAATCATGTAAATATCAATCTCAATTAATATATATAAACATGGAAAAGTTCGGGTCACTACAGTACCTACCCGTTAAATAAATTTCGTCCCGAAATTTTAAGCTGTTGAAGGTGTTGACGAATCTTCTGGAAATAGATGCGGGTATTTCTTCTTCATCTGATCTTCACGCTCCCAGGTGAACTCGGGTCCTCTACGAGCATTCCATCGAACCTTAACAATTGGTATCTTGTTTTGCTTAAGTCTTTTAACCTCACGATCCATTATTTCGACGGGTTCTTCGATGAATTGAAGTTTTTCGTTGATTTGGATTTCATCTAACGGAATAGTGAGATCTTCTTTAGCAAAACATTTCTTTAAATTCGAGACGTGGAAAGTGTTATGTACAGCCGCGAGTTGTTGAGGTAACTCTAGTCGGTAAGCTACTGGTCCGACACGATCAATAATCTTGAATGGTCCAATATACCTTGGATTTAATTTCCCTCGTTTACCAAATCGAACAACGCCTTTCCAAGGTGCAACTTTAAGCATGACCATCTCTCCAATTTCAAATTCTATATCTTTTCTTTTAATGTCAGCGTAGCTCTTTTGTCGACTTTGGGCGGTTTTCAACCGTTGTTGAATTTGGATGATCTTCTCGGTAGTTTCTTGTATAATCTCCGGACCCGTAATCTGTCTATCCCCCACTTCACTCCAACAAATCGGAGACCTGCACTTTCTACCATAAAGTGCTTCAAACGGCGCCATCTCAATGCTTGAATGGTAGCTGTTGTTGTAGGAAAATTCTGCTAACGGTAGATGTCGATCCCAACTGTTTCCGAAATCAATAACACATGATCGTAGCATGTCTTCAAGCGTTTGTATCGTCCTTTCGCTCTGCCCATCTGTTTGTGGATGATAGGCAGTACTCATGTCTAGACGAGTTCCTAATGCTTGCTGTAATGTCTGCCAGAATCTTGAAATAAATCTGCCATCCCTATCAGAGATAATAGAGATTGGTATTCCATGTCTGGAGACGACTTCCTTCAAATACAGTCGTGCTAACTTCTCCATCTTGTCATCTTCTCTTATTGGTAGGAAGTGTGCTGATTTGGTGAGACGATCAACTATTACCCAAATAGTATCAAAACCACTTGCAGTCCTTGGCAATTTAGTGATGAAATCCATGGTAATGTTTTCCCATTTCCATTCCGGGATTTCAGGTTGTTGAAGTAGACCTGATGGTTTCTGATGCTCAGCTTTGACCTTAGAACACGTCAAACATTCTCCTACGTATTTAGCAACATCGGCTTTCATACCCGGCCACCAAAAATGTTTCTTGAGATCCTTGTACATCTTTGATAATGCTAAAAACGAACATATATTTCATAGCATTATTCCTCAAGAAAGACAAGCTTTTAGTTGCAATTGTTCTATTTACAAGTGATATTCGTTTAAATAATAAAAGGTGAAGACAAAAGACAGATTCGACGATTTGAAGACGCAAACGACCAAAAAGCTCAAAAGAACAAAAGACAATCAAAAAGGTTCCAATTATTGATAAGAAACGTCTCGAAATCACAAGAGTACAAGATTCAAAACGCAAAGTACAAGATATTAAATTGTACGCAAGGACGTTCGAAAAACCGGAACCGGGACCAGAGTCAACTCTTAACGCTCGACGCAACGGACTAAAAATTACAAGTTAACTATGTATATAAATATAATATAATATATAATTAATTATATTAATTATATATATATTATATATATATATTATTAAAACCGTCGGCAGCCAGAAACTCCAAGGGTGTAAAATGAAAATACCTCTCCGCGACTCGCGGAGTTTGAAGGGCTTTTTGCCGCGAGTCGCGGAGCCCCAAAATTCATTTCTGGCTATAAAGCCAACCGAATTCTGATCGAATTTTATCATCATTTTTTTCTTCTCATTCATACGAAGTAATATATTTATATTTATAATTTATATTTTAATTTTAATTATAATTCTAATAATAAGGGTATGTTAGCGAATGTTGTAAGGGTGTAAGTCGAAATTCTGTCCGTGTAACGCTACGCTATTTTTAATCATTGTAAGTTATGTTCAACCTTTTTATATTAATGTCTCGTAGCTAAGTTATTATTATGCTTATTTAAAACGAAGTAATCATGATGTTGGGCTAATTACTGAAATTGGGTAATTGGGCTTTGTACCATAATTGGGGTTTGGACAAAAGAACGACACTTGTGGAAACTAGGCTATGGGCTATTAATGGGCTTTATATTTGTTTAACTAAATGAAAGTTTGTTAATGTTAATATAAAGATTTACAATTGGGCGTCCCTATAAATTACCATATACACTCGATCGGACACGATGGGCGGGGTATTTATATGTACGAATAATCGTTCATTTAACCGGACACGGGAATGGATTAATAGCCACTAGAATAATTAAAACAGGGGTGAAATTACATTCAAGGGTAATTGGTGTAATTGTTAACAAAGTAGTAAAACCTTGGTTTACACGCAGTCGATAACCTGGTGTATTCATTAAACAAAGTATTAAAACCTTGTTACAATTCGAATCCCCAATTAGTTGGAATATTTATCTTCGGGTATAATAATAATTTGACAAGGACACTTGCAATTTATATTTATGACTGATGGACTGTTATGGACAAAAACCAGACGGACATATTGAATAATCCAGGACAAAGGACAATTAACCCATGGGCATAAAACTAAAATCAACACGTCAAACATCATGATTACGGAAGTTTAAATAAGCATAATTCTTTTATATCATATTTTATTTCCTTTATTGTATATTTAATTGCACTTCTAATTATCGCACTTTTATTTATTGTTATTTCATTTTATCGCACTTTTAATTATCGTACTTTTAATTATCGCAATTTAATTTTATCGCATTTTTATTATTCGCAATTTCATTATCGTTATTTACTTTACGTTTTAATTTAAAGTCTTGTATTTATTTTATATTTTACATTAGGTTTTAACTGCGACTAAAAGTTTTAAAATCGACAAACCGGTCATTAAACGGTAAAAACCCCCCTTTATAATAATAATATTACTTATATATATATTTGTATTTTTATAAAAGTAAACTAATATAGCGTTGAGCTTTGCTTAAAGATCTCCCTGTGGAACGAACCGGACTTACTAAAAACTACACTACTGTACGATTAGGTACACTGCCTATAAGTGTTGTAGCAAGGTTTAAGTATATCCATTCTATAAATAAATAAATATCTTGTGTAAAATTGTATCGTATTTAATAGTATTTCCTGCTAAAAATTAATAGTATTTTATACCCCTCTGCTTTGACATCAAGTATTTTTGGCGCCGCTGCCGGGGACAACTCTTAAAAGCCGGAAGCGCAACGCTAATATAAAAAAAAAAAAAAAAAGATTTTTATCTACTTTTATTAAAAGTCGTTTTTGTAAAAATTACGTTTTAATTATTCAAAAATATAAAAAGAAAAACAAAAATATAAGTATTTTTAGGATTTTGTTAAATATTTAAGTTTTATAAGTTTCTTTATCTTTATTTTAATTTATAAAAATATAAATTTTATTAAAAATCGTTTATTTAAACTAAAAACAGAAAAAAGAAAATAAAAAAAAAAAAAAAATAAAGAAAAACGCGTAAAAAGTGAAACCTGTCAACTGTTTTTCTAAACCCCGCGACTCGCGGGGTTTTCCTCTTTAATTGCCGCGACTCGCGGAGGTCTTCTGACACACGGACAAAACCCTAAAGTTGCATTAATTACGGAGTTTTAATTTATTATTATTATTATTTAACTTAATTATTATTATTATTATTATTAATTTTAGTTTTATTTTTACTTTTTACTTTATATTTATGTATTTTGTTAAATTAGTTTTATTAAAATTGTAAAATTAATAGTTTAGTAAAATAAATAATATAAAAATAATATTTTTTATAAAAATTGTACTTTTTACAACTTTTTGTATATTTTTATATTTTGTACCTTTTTAATCGTTGTAGCGTAATATTTATATTTTTAGCTCATATTTAATTTTAAACTTAGTTTTAGCTATAGTTATTTTTACTCCTAGATTTTTAGGCTTTGCCGTAGAATTCCTTAAGTGCTTTTTCTTTAGACTAAGATTTAGGCGCTTTAGAATTTTGCGACGCCTTTTTAAGTTTTAGTTTCTTTTTAAGTTATTTCCATTTGGGATTTAGTTTTTCCTTGTAAGCTTTAATATTTTTAGACCTTTTACTATGTATCAATTATCATTCCAATTAGTAATTTCAATTTGCGATTATAATTTTAAGTTAATTGTAGTAATAAGGTTAAATTAGTTAAGTATTTTTAAGTTTTGATAAGTTTCTTTTATTTTTCCGTCACCTTTTATTTTTCAACCATTTTTTTTCTTTTTCGACATTTTTCGAAGCGCAATCTTTTTCTCTCTTATTTCTCGCTATTCTAGTTTTAGGACTTAGAATTTTATTCTACTTCTTATCTAAATTTCTTAAAATTACGAAAATTTATTTTAAGTGGTTAAATTGATAGACATCAAAATTTTCTGGTTCGTAGTAATAGTTGGATTTGTACGTGGACCGGGTTATTGGAGCCAAACAGTCCTCAATTATATTGAGACCAAACGAATCCTGCCCCTCTGCTGCATCTTTTGGCTATTCGAAACGTGGGCAAAATCAGAAAAGTCTATTGATTGGATAACTTATTATAATTTTTCTTTCCTTTTAAAAACTAATAGGATATTCTGTGAATGCACCGAGCAAGACGTTCACCACCTTTTGTACGTTCACCACCTGTAACTCGATCAAGACATCGTTTAACAAATATAACCGCCGTTGATTTTTCTTTAGAATCGTCATCCAGTCGACCAAGTACTTCAGTTCAAATTTCCGATAATCCATTTTTTGAACCCAACCTCACAATTGAGAATCCAGAAAATATTCAGGAACGGTTCATAGATCCTGAACCATTAAACTTTCCTCCGGAACCACCAATCATTCAAACAGAGATTGTTGAGGAACGAACTATTAAATCAGAATCATTCAGTGATACCGAGTCAACAAATTCAATTATGGAGAATCTGGAACCTTTAAGTATGGAAGACCGAATGAGAGCTAAACGCACTGGCCAAGGTCACGCAATTACCCATCCAGACATTAATGCGCCAGACTATGAAATCAAAGGACAAATTCTACACATGGTGACTAATCAATGCCAATTTAGTGGTGCACCGAAGGAAGATCCAAATGAACATCTACGTACCTTTAATAGGATCTGCACACTATTTAAAATACGAGAAGTGGAGGATGAACAGATATATCTCATGTTATTTCCCTGGACTTTAAAGGGAGAAGCCAAAGATTGGTTGGAATCGTTACCTGAAGGGGCGATTGATACATGGGATGTTTTAATTGATAAATTTCTTAAACAATTTTTTCCTGCATCTAAAGCCGTAAGACTTCAAGCAGAAATTGTTACGTTCACACAAAAGCCAAATGAAACTCTATATGAGGCGTGGACAAGATATGGAAAGTTACTAAGAGGATGTCCGCAACATGGTTTAGACACCTGTCAAATAGTACAAATATTTTACCAAGGATGCGACATCACTACAAGAAAAGACATAGATATAGCAGCTGGTGGCTCTATTATGAAGAAAACCGAAACTGATGCTTACAAAATTATTGATAATACTGCTTCCCACTCACATGAGTGGCACCAAGAAAAAGATATCATTAGATCATCTAAAGCAGCTAGAGCCGATTCTAGCCATGACTTAGATTCCATTTCCGCAAAGATAGATGCTGTGGAAAGACGAATGGAAAAGATGACTAAAGATATTCACTCAATACGAATTAGTTGTGAGCAGTGTGGAGGACCACATTTGACAAAAGATTGTCTCAGCATTGAATTAACAATGGAACAAAGAGAGAATATTTCATACATAAACCAAAGGCCTGGAAATAATTATCAGAATAATTATCAACCGCCAAGACCGATTTACAATCAAAACCAGAATTATAACCGAAATATTCCATACAACAACCAACAAGGTCCTAGCAATCAACAAGTATCCAATAATACTTATAATCAGCAAAGACCTAATTTTCAAAACAAACCACCACAACAAACCGAAGATAAAAAGCCGAATTTAGAAGATATGATGACGAAGCTAGTTGAAACTCAAACGCAGTTTTTCACATCTCAAAAACAAACCAATGAACAAAATGCTCAAGCATTTAGAAATCAACAAGCTTCTATTCAAAATCTGGAACAAGAAGTAAGTAACCTAGCAAGGTTAATAGGTGAAAGAAAACCGGGAAGTTTACCTAGCGATACAAATACTAACCCCCGGAATGAAACAGCTAAAGCTATTACCACAAGAAGTGGTACAACACTTAAACCACCTGAAATACCTATAACTTCTGATGAAACTATTCCTACTCCACAAGAACCACAACCTGATCAAGATAAGGAAAAAGAACCGGTAGTTGAAAAGGTTAATGAAGATAACACAGTTAAGGATAAACCTTATGTTAAACCATACCAACCACCTCTTCCTTATCCGAGTAAAATGAAGAAAGAGAAACTTGAAGCCGAGCAATCCAAATTCTTGGATATGTTTAAACAGATAAATGTAAATCTTCCTTTCATTGATGTGATTTCAGGAATGCCAAGGTATGCTAAATTCTTGAAAGATCTAATCTCAAATAGAAAGAAAATGGAAGAACTCTCGGCTGTTACTATGAATGCTAATTGTTCAGCAGTGCTGTTGAATAAGATACCAGAAAAACTATCTGATCCAGGAAGTTTCACAATTCCATGTTTTCTGGGTAGCCTTAGTTCAATAGAAGCATTGGCAGACTTAGGTGCTAGTATAAATCTAATGCCGTATTCACTATACGCTAAACTAGACCTTGGAGAATTGAAACCAACAAGAATAAGCATACAACTAGCCGATCGATCAATAAAATATCCTAGAGGGATAATGGAGAACATGCTAGTTAAAGTTGGTACTTTAGTATTTCCAGTAGATTTTGTTGTCTTGGACATGGAAGAAGATTCTCAAGTTCCTCTCATATTAGGAAGACCATTCTTAAACACGGCTAAAGCAATGATAGACGTGTTCGGTAAGAAACTGACCCTAAGTATAGAGGATGAGAGTGTTACCTTTTCAGTTGATAGAGCAATGCAACAACCACAATCTGCAGATGATACATGTTATTATATTCAAACTATAGATGCACATGCAGAATTGTTAGAAGAATTTCCAGAATTACAAGGAACAGGAGAATGTTCTTTAGGAGAAGGAAATGAACCAATTGATGAAGCTGAAATGTTAGCTACACTTATAGCTAATGGATATGAACCAACAACAGAAGAAATTCAAATGCTAAAAGAAGAAGACAGATATCGATATAAATCATCGATAGAAGAACCTCCGAAATTAGAGTTAAAGCCACTTCCAAACCATTTGGAATACGCTTATTTACATGGTGAATCTGAGTTACCTGTAATAATATCGTCTTCTCTTACTGAAAATGAGAAATCACAACTCATTTCTGTGTTGAAAGCTCATAAACCAGCCATTGCATGGAAGATTCATGATATTAAAGGAATAAGTCCTTCGTATTGCACACATAAAATCCTTATGGAAGAAGGTCATAAAACGTATGTGCAACGCCAACGAAGACTAAATCCTAATATGCAAGATGTAGTTAAGAAAGAGATTATTAAGCTGCTAGATGCAGGTTTGATATATCCAATTTCTGATAGTCCATGGGTAAGCCCAGTTCAATGCGTGCCTAAGAAGGGTGGCATGACTGTCATCACAAATGAGAAAAATGAGCTTATTCCTACTAGGACTGTAACAGGATGGCGTGTATGTATTGATTATAGAAAATTAAATGACGCCACCAGAAAAGATCACTTTCCCTTACCTTTCATAGATCAAATGTTGGAAAGATTAGCCGGAAATAGTTACTACTGTTTTCTAGATGGATTTTCCGGATATTTTCAAATTCCAATAGCACCCGAAGATCAAGAGAAAACCACATTCACGTGCCCTTATGGTACTTTTGCTTACAAACGCATGCCATTTGGACTTTGCAACGCCCCTGCAACCTTTCAAAGGTGTATGATGGCGATTTTTCACGACATGATAGAAGAATGCATGGAAGTATTCATGGATGACTTTTCAGTCTTCGGTGATACATTTAAATCATGTCTAATTAATCTGGAACGAATGCTAATTAGATGCGAAAAATCAAATCTAGTACTTAATTGGGAGAAATGCCATTTTATGGTTAAAAAAGGCATCGTTCTTGGACATAAAATTTCAAAAGAAGGAATTGAAGTGGATAGAGCTAAAGTAGATGTAATTGCTAAACTTCCACATCCCACAAATGTTAGAGGAGTTAGGAGTTTTCTAGGGCATGCCGGTTTTTACCGACGTTTCATAAAAGATTTTTCTAAAATTGCCACTCCTATGAATAAACTCCTAGAAAAAGATGCGCCATTCATCTTTTCAGATGAATGTATCAAATCTTTTAATATTCTTAAAGAAAAACTCACTAATGCACCGATCATGATAACACCAAATTGGAATCTACCATTTGAACTAATGTGCGATGCAAGTGATTTTGCAATGGGAGCCGTTTTAGGACAAAGGATTGAAAAACGATTTCAACCTATATATTATGCTAGTAAGACATTACAAGGAGCACAAACGAACTATACAACTACTGAAAAAGAACTCCTTGCTATTGTCTTTGCTTTTGACAAATTTCGATCATATCTCGTTCTAGCAAAAACGGTGGTCTATACCGACCATTCTGCTCTTAGATACCTATTTTCAAAACAAGATGCTAAACCAAGATTAATCCGTTGGATCTTACTCTTACAAGAGTTTGATATTGAAATCCGAGATAAAAAAGGAGCAGAAAATCTCGCCGCTGATCATCTTTCTCGTCTTGAAAATCCCGAATTAGAAGTTTTGAATGAATCAGCCATACAAGACAACTTTCCTGATGAATATCTATTGAAGATAGATTATAAAGAAATCCCATGGTTTGCAGACTATGCAAACTACTTAGTTTGTGGATTCCTTGAAAAAGGATTATCGTACCAAAGACGAAAGAAATTCTTCAGTGATATAAAACACTATTTCTGGGAAGATCCACATCTGTTCAAAAGTTGTCCCGATGGAATAATACGCCGATGTGTATTTGGAGATGAAGCTAGTAAAATTTTAAACCATTGTCACACAGGACCAACAGGAGGGCATTATGGGCCTCAACTAACAGCAAGAAAAGTTTATGAAGCTGGATTCTATTGGCCTACAATTTACAAAGACGCACACCTTCTTTGCAAATCCTGTGATGCATGTCAAAGGGCCGGAAAAATAAGTCAACGTGATGAAATGCCACAAAATGTCATCCAAGTATGTGAAGTATTTGACATTTGGGGTATTGACTTTATGGGTCCATTTCCAAAATCTCATAATAATCTATATATACTCGTAGCCATTGATTATGTATCTAAATGGGCGGAAGCACAAGCTCTCCCAACTAACGATGCACGAGTTGTAGTCAACTTTTTAAAACGTCTTTTTGCAAGGTTTGGAACACCGAAAGCTTTAATAAGTGATCGGGGTACTCATTTCTGTAATAATCAACTTGAGAAAGTTCTTAAAAGATATGGAGTAACTCATAAAATCTCCACCGCATATCATCCACAAACAAGTGGACAAGTTGAAAATACAAACCGAGCTTTAAAACGTATTCTAGAGAAAACCGTAGGATCAAATCCAAAGGAATGGTCCATTAAATTGGAGGATGCACTCTGGGCTTTTAGAACAGCCTACAAAACTCCAATTGGAACCACACCTTTTAGACTTGTTTATGGAAAAGCGTGTCATCTTCCAGTAGAAATTGAACACAAAGCATTTTGGGCTTTGAAGACATGTAATCTTGATTTACATGAAGCCGGACGTCTACGATTAAGTCAACTAAACGAATTAGAAGAATTAAGACATGAAGCATACGATAATTCGTTAATCTATAAAGAAAGAACGAAGAAATGGCATGATAAAAGAATCAAAAGTTCAAAAGAATTTAAAGAAGGAGACAGAGTTCTTCTTTTCAATTCACGATTCAAGCTATTTCCTGGAAAATTGAAATCAAGATGGTCTGGACCATTCATAGTCAAAAGAGTTTTCCCATACGGAACGATAGAATTAATAAATTCAAATGGGATTGAATTTAAAGTTAATGGTCACAGAGTTAAACATTACATACATGGTCCGATGGAAGTCAACAACGAAGTTAATCACAATTTCGATGCCACAGCTAACTAAGTGTGGGGAGAATCAAGTCTTTAAAGGATAATATATATTTCTGTTAGAGTTAGATTGCCTGTTTTCGTATAGTTCTCGAAAATGGAACACGTATGGTCTTTCCCTAGCAGACCCTAAAGAACTAGTCTTCTCCCCCCATTCTGAATTTTTATTTTTTTTAGGTTTTTACAAAATGAAGACTGCCTGTGAATTAAACCATGGTCTAATGCTACACGCTTTGATCACTAAACGTAATAATGACATACTCCCGAGTGAAATAGTATCAGTAATCAGAGAAAGAATGGACGGAGTTAGAAAAGGATCCAGATGCGAAGATAATAAGTTACAATTTGGTAAAGGAAAATCAAAATCCGCAGCGAAAAGAAGAGCACGACACCTAGAAAAATGTCACAAATGCGGAAAATGGTCACATGGAGGTAAATGTTCAAATAATCAAACCTATTCAAATACCGAATTTGTTACTTTATGCAGAGACGGACCGTTCATATGTTTAGAAGAAAAGACAATGAATGCTCGAGGTTACGCCTATGCAGCCATGGAAGACCAATTAAACCGACTATCTTATGAATATAATAGATCATATAACTAAGAAATCTATTTCACAGGTATGTCTGTACAGTTTTTATTTTTATTTTCATTTTTAACCTTTTGATAATAAACGCTAATTTGTTCGCTAAAAAGTATTAAATTGGTATTAAATAAAATTAGGTTTGGCGACCGAAATTATTGATATCCTTTAAAAATTTATTACATCACTGCGAAATTTAACGTTTATTCTTAAGGTATAAATATCTTTAATCAATCAACCCAAAATATTTCAAAAATTCGTCATGAGTTAAATTAGGTCTTGGAACCGAAATTACTTTACCGAAAAGAGGGGCGCATATTTTTGATAATATTTGATTGATTAAAGTGGGATAAAAAGACAAAAAGATTTTTAATTTATTTTTACCATGTTTTTAAAATTAATATTTAAATCTTAAATTAATATTGTAAACTTTGTAAAAACAATATATTTAAAATTGTAAATATTTGAATTTTTAAATTAAGTTTGGTGTGAATTTTTAATTTTTAAAATATGAATTTTTAAATTAAGTTTGGTGTGAATTTTTAATTTTTAAAATATTAATTTTTAATTTTATGCATTTCAAATTTTAAGTTTGGTGTGAATTTTTTAATTTTTAATTTTGAATTTTATATTTATGTTGTGTGAATTTAAAAACAAAAATTTACTTTATCTCATTAAGTTAAAAATATGATTTTAAAATTCGTCGTAAGTTGAAGACTAGGTCTTTGAACCGAAATTGCTTTACCCGAGGGAGGGACGAGAACTTTTATTATCATTATTTTTAATCTTATTGATTTAAAGTATGCCAAAAACATTAAAAAACCCAAAAATCTTAGCTTTTAAAACAATCGCTACAAAAAGACAAATTTTAAAATTTTGTCGAGGGACGGACTAGGACATCGATCCGAAACGACCTCGTCCTAAATAACAAGGGAAACAAAATTTTAAAATTAATTTCTTAATTGTTTTATAAGTTAAAGATTATTATAAAAAAAAAAAAAAAAAAAAAAAAAAAAAAAATAACTCCGCGACTCGCGGAGTTTTAAGTGAAAACCTCCGCGACTCGCGGAGGGACAAAATTACAGAAAAAAAATATAACCAGCTGCACGATCTGTACACACAAAACACAAAAACACAGAAAAAAAAAAACTGCGAAAAAGAGCTCGAGAAAACCCACGAAAATCATCCCAAAAACTCGATTTTTCACCGTTAATCTTCAAATTTTTCACTACAATCATGTTGAGAAGGATGATATCTAGGAACTACTCAAGAAAACAGGTACAATTACACCCCAAATCACCTTTAAATCCGAATTTTAGTGTGTTCTTGAGCATATTTTCATAATTTGAATTTTGTTAATTTTTAGTGTAATTAGTGTTAAATTGTTAGTATATTATGCATGTATAACCTAGATTGATGCTTGTTAACATGATTTGAAGCCAAAAACTTCAAAATTTTTAGAATCTAGGGTTTGTGTTCTTGAGCAAATTTGGGGCTTTTTGATATAAACAGGTTATGGCCGATTTTTGTCATGAATTATTGCTAAATTGAGTAGTGTAACATGTCTAGGTAGTTAAAAGATCCAAACTTTAAGCCTAAACATGATTTTGAGAATTAAAGTGGACTTTTTCAAGTCCAAAATTCATGAACTTGATTTTTGAAAGATAATGCCATTTGAGACTTGTTTATTTGCTAGTAATGATTATTTTGACATGTTATTTGAGTTGAATGCTTATGAACTTGGCGAAAATTTTCGTATATGCTTATTTGAAAAAGTGTAGATTTGATAAAAATGTGAAAATGAGCTTAAGTTTGATATAAATTGATAATGTCATTGTAATTATTTTGATTGATGATTTTGCTGACACTAATGCATATTTGGATGCACAAAATTTGTGTTTGATGTGTTTTGCAGAATGAAAGGGGTGAATCTTCATCCCAAGCCCGTCATGCTCCTGCTGAGAACTTGGAACAACAGGAGGTAGATAACTACTACAAGCAGGATGTACCTCATCCAGTCATGACCTTTTCAGATATGCACTTGGAACAGTTGCACCCGAACCTGAGATTTGACAGACTTTGGATAGATTATCCAAAATATCAACGGGGTTTGCATACTCTTCATTCCAAGGTTGTTGAGGTACCAAGGGTCATAGAATGGGGACCCTTGGAAGCTGTAGAATTGGCCGGGCCAATTAGGGAATTACTGGTACAGAGGTATGGTAATTCTTATTTTAATGACTGGATATGTTTATTCACCATACGCAGACCTGTATATAAAGTATGGTGTGAAGAGTTGTTATGTAGTATAGAGTTGAATGATCGGGTAGCTAGTTTAACCGATCGTTCTTTTATTAGATTTTTGTTAGGCGGTTCGATGCGCCACATGTCTTTACTGGACATGGCTCAGGCTTTACGTATATATACGCCTGAGGAGTTAGCGTCTGCCGATTGTAGAGGATTGATACTAAACGGTAGGAAAATAGATGAAAATTTTGATACACACGGTGTGTGGAGTCAAATGACAAGCCACCACCGTTTCAAAGGGGGAAACTACTCTTATTTGGATATAGATAGAGCCGAATTAAGAGTAATACATAGATTTTTAGCTAACTCGATTACACAAAGGGGTAAAAACAAAGAAAAGGTAAATGAACAAGATTTGTTTTACCATATGTGTATTCGAGACCCACACAGCGCTGTAAGTATACCATATTGTGTGGGTTATTATTTATCAGCTATGGTTCGAGGGATGCGTCCACATAGCATAATAGGGGGTGGTATTTTTATTACTTTGATTGGTGAATATCTCGGTGTGGATATAAGTCGGGGGGGATTATTAGTAGAAGAGCCGGAACCCCGCGACACTATAGGTTTAAATGTGTACCATGGTGCGAAAGTTTTGAAGCGGCGAAACAACGCCGCAGTACGATACAATGGTAGACATCCACAGGTAGAGAGAAACCAGGAACAAGGTAATGTAGGAGGGGGGCAAGAAATGCATAGGTTTATAGCTTCTCAGGAATACGAAAATGCTAGACAGAGAGCATTTGAAGATTGGCAAGTTCATCAGAACCAGATCATAGCGCATTGCCAACATATAGGTAGAAACTATATTCCTACACCGAAACCCGTCTTCCCTCCTTGGTCGATAGAGATGCAGCCACCATATCCTACGTATGACCCTGCCGAGGCATTCTATAGCACTTATGGTTATGCGTGGAACCCCTATTGGTACCAATATCATCCTTAGTTTACTTATTTTTATTTTTATTTTGTAATTTGTAAGTATTGATATGTTTAATATTTTTTGTTAATATTGTAATCATTTTTATAATTATCTAACTTTTATTCTTAGATTTTAATAATTTTTGAATGTGGGGTAATAAACCAAACTTCAAAAATATGTATATATGTTTGCAGTTTATCTTATGTACACAACAGGGTAAAACAACGCATTTTCAAAGACTGGCATTAAGTTCAGCAAAAGCAAGTAATTTTGACGACAATGATGCAAAATATATGTGAAATAACAACAAGACGGAATGAACAAATGACGTGCACCATTTATCATTCAGCAAACAAACGCCAATATATTTGGAAACTTTGGTAAAAATTTAATCATTTTCACACAAATCACCCTCAATAATTTAAATTGTTACTGATTTCTTGCAAATGAGGGCATTGCAAGATCTTAAGTGTGGGAAGAGGTTAAATTCTTTCGGATTTTAAAAATTTTTTATTAAACACTTGGTTACCATTAAAAATACTAGTAAAGCAGTAGTTGTATTAGAATCTAGTGCTCTCTGATAATAAAGAACAGCCCTGGTCTTATATACTGACTACCCAATTCTAGTAAAATTTTTAAAAAAATTTTCAAATAAATGAATTCAAAATCATGTTTAAACATATTTATGAACGATAAAACTAGGTTTTAACACCGAAATTATTGTTACCTCGGAAAGGAAATAAATTGAGAAACAAACTAAAATGTTAAAATTCATTTAAAATGGAATAGAGGACGATAAAAAGAAATAAAAAGCCAAGTGTGGGAAAATTTACCAAGTTATTTTAAACATATGCCACATATATTTGTAACAAATAACTGAAAATACTTTTGCTTTGGACTAAACTAAACTGTTTTACCCAATGAAAGAAAAGAAGAGATGGATCTACACGATGAATCAATTCCATCATTAAAAGGAAGTAAAGTCTTCCGAAAAAGACACACGCTTCTTGATTCAGGTCATGAAGTTGTCGTCCAGACCAGCTGTAGGTTGACGAAAAATCTAGAAAAGTCATCACTAAAATCAGCAGGAAATCCACGGACCTCAGCATTAAACAGGGTCGCCAAGTGGTCAGATTTATCCTAACCATGAGAAGGATTTATCTCGTACAATGGGGAGGCACCGTGCAAATTAGCTGGATAAGACTAATGAATCAGATCCCCAGAAAGGATAATCTCCTTAAAGATTAAAAATCAGCTTTTAAGACTGATATTACTCAATCCTAGAGATTGACCTTAAAGATTGAGAATTCAAACTCATGGAATTCAATGATATCTAAACTCGAGCTTAAACGAAAAAATATTTTGATCAAAATTATAAACCGATTTGTTTTCTGAAAACCCTATTTTCAATGCGTTCATTACCATTGAACGTAAAATCCTAGGAATTCACCTGGAATTCATTAGGTCACCTGAACTAAATCGGGTGTCAACCGTAAGAACGGTGGTTGCATAACATGGTCAAAGACAGGACCTTGTGCCAGACCGACAAATTATAAGGGTGAGCTTTACTATTGCTCCTACCAAGGATAGTAATTGCGTCCGACACGTTATAGACCATAATCAAAAGCATGTCACGGGACATTGCCTTAAACAGTTGCTTGTTCAACGCTTTCCTTTAAAACCGGACGGTAGTTTGCCGAAAGGTAATATACGGGACAAGTAAACTGGACGTGTTGCTTTCCAAATACAAGGTTAGCAAGTGGGTGACACAAAACCGCAAGTTTTGAGCTAAAATTTTCAAATCTGAAACCCACCAAACCCACAAAAATATTTTGCAAACACCGGTAAAGGGTTATTCCGGAAAACTTATCTAGGGTAAAAACTAGATTTAATTTTCAAAAGATCAAATGTTTTCATAAAGATCCAATTTCCTTAATGGATCTAAATTTTTATAGTCATGTGGGACTGTAAACCATATCGTTACTACCATTGTTTATACCGCCGTATAGAAATCACTGATGTACAAAGTGTGAAGAATAAAAAAGTGATTCTAGTATTTCAAGACGATATTGCTTGAGGACAAGCAACGCTCAAGTGTGGGAATATTTGATAATGCTAAAAACGAACATATATTTCATAGCATTATTCCTCAAGAAAGACAAGCTTTTAGTTGCAATTGTTCTATTTACAAGTGATATTCGTTTAAATAATAAAAGGTGAAGACAAAAGACAGATTCGACGATTTGAAGACGCAAACGACCAAAAAGCTCAAAAGAACAAAAGACAATCAAAAAGGTTCCAATTATTGATAAGAAACGTCTCGAAATCACAAGAGTACAAGATTCAAAACGCAAAGTACAAGATATTAAATTGTACGCAAGGACGTTCGAAAAACCGGAACCGGGACCAGAGTCAACTCTTAACGCTCGACGCAACGGACTAAAAATTACAAGTTAACTATGTATATAAATATAATATAATATATAATTAATTATATTAATTATATATATATTATATATATATATTATTAAAACCGTCGGCAGCCAGAAACTCCAAGGGTGTAAAATGAAAATACCTCTCCGCGACTCGCGGAGTTTGAAGGGCTTTTTGCCGCGAGTCGCGGAGCCCCAAAATTCATTTCTGGCTATAAAGCCAACCGAATTCTGATCGAATTTTATCATCATTTTTTTCTTCTCATTCATACGAAGTAATATATTTATATTTATAATTTATATTTTAATTTTAATTATAATTCTAATAATAAGGGTATGTTAGCGAATGTTGTAAGGGTGTAAGTCGAAATTCTGTCCGTGTAACGCTACGCTATTTTTAATCATTGTAAGTTATGTTCAACCTTTTTATATTAATGTCTCGTAGCTAAGTTATTATTATGCTTATTTAAAACGAAGTAATCATGATGTTGGGCTAATTACTGAAATTGGGTAATTGGGCTTTGTACCATAATTGGGGTTTGGACAAAAGAACGACACTTGTGGAAACTAGGCTATGGGCTATTAATGGGCTTTATATTTGTTTAACTAAATGAAAGTTTGTTAATGTTAATATAAAGATTTACAATTGGGCGTCCCTATAAATTACCATATACACTCGATCGGACACGATGGGCGGGGTATTTATATGTACGAATAATCGTTCATTTAACCGGACACGGGAATGGATTAATAGCCACTAGAATAATTAAAACAGGGGTGAAATTACATTCAAGGGTAATTGGTGTAATTGTTAACAAAGTAGTAAAACCTTGGTTTACACGCAGTCGATAACCTGGTGTATTCATTAAACAAAGTATTAAAACCTTGTTACAATTCGAATCCCCAATTAGTTGGAATATTTATCTTCGGGTATAATAATAATTTGACAAGGACACTTGCAATTTATATTTATGACTGATGGACTGTTATGGACAAAAACCAGACGGACATATTGAATAATCCAGGACAAAGGACAATTAACCCATGGGCATAAAACTAAAATCAACACGTCAAACATCATGATTACGGAAGTTTAAATAAGCATAATTCTTTTATATCATATTTTATTTCCTTTATTGTATATTTAATTGCACTTCTAATTATCGCACTTTTATTTATTGTTATTTCATTTTATCGCACTTTTAATTATCGTACTTTTAATTATCGCAATTTAATTTTATCGCATTTTTATTATTCGCAATTTCATTATCGTTATTTACTTTACGTTTTAATTTAAAGTCTTGTATTTATTTTATATTTTACATTAGGTTTTAACTGCGACTAAAAGTTTTAAAATCGACAAACCGGTCATTAAACGGTAAAAACCCCCCTTTATAATAATAATATTACTTATATATATATTTGTATTTTTATAAAAGTAAACTAATATAGCGTTGAGCTTTGCTTAAAGATCTCCCTGTGGAACGAACCGGACTTACTAAAAACTACACTACTGTACGATTAGGTACACTGCCTATAAGTGTTGTAGCAAGGTTTAAGTATATCCATTCTATAAATAAATAAATATCTTGTGTAAAATTGTATCGTATTTAATAGTATTTCCTGCTAAAAATTAATAGTATTTTATACCCCTCTGCTTTGACATCAATCTTCCCTGTTCCAGGATGTATTGAGTATCTGGTTTTATGAGCTTCTCTAAGTACCATTTCTCTCATATCTCCAAATTTTGGTACCCAAATCCTTTCAGCCCTATACCGGGTTCCGTCTTCCCGAATATTAAGATGCTTCTCCGATCCTTTGGGTATTTCATCCTTTAAATTTCCCTCTTTTAAAACTCCTTGTTGCGCCTCCTTTATTTGAGTAGTAATGTTATTATGAATCATTATATTCATAGATTTTACTCGAATGGGTTCTCTGTCGTTCCTGCTCAAGGCATCGGCTACCACATTTGCCTTCCCCGTGTGGTAACGAATCTCAAAGTCGTAATCATTCAATAATTCAATCCACCTACGCTGCCTCATATTCAGTTGTTTCTGATTAAATATGTGTTGAAGACTTTTTTGGTCGGTATATATAATACTTTTGACCCGATATAAGTAGTGCCTCCAAGTCTTTAATGCAAAAACAACCGCGCCTAATTCCAAATCATGCGTCGTATAATTTTGTTCGTGAATCTTCAATTGTCTAGACGCATAAGCAATCACCTTCGTTCGTTGCATTAATACACAACCGAGACCTTGCTTTGATGCATCACAATAAATCACAAAATCATCATTCCCTTCAGGCAATGACAATATAGGTGCCGTAGTTAGCTTTTTCTTCAATAACTGAAACGCTTTCTCTTGTTCATCATTCCATTCAAATTTCTTCCCTTTATGCGTTAATGCAGTCAAGGGTTTTGCTATTCTGGAAAAGTCTTGGATGAACCTTCTGTAGTAACCAGCTAGTCCTAAAAACTGGCGTATGTGTTTCGGAGTTTTCGGGTTTTCCCACTTTTCAACAGTTTCTATCTTTGCCGGATCCACCTTAATACCTTCTTTGTTCACTATGTGACCGAGGAATTGAACTTCTTCCAACCAAAATGCACACTTTGAAAACTTAGCGTACAATTTTTCCTTCCTCAATACTTCTAACACCTTTCTCAAATGTTCACCGTGTTCTTGGTCATTCTTTGAGTAAATAAGTATGTCATCAATGAAAACAATGACAAACTTGTCAAGGTATGGTCCACACACTCGGTTCATAAGGTCCATGAACACAGCTGGTGCATTAGTTAAACCAAACGGCATGACCATAAACTCGTAATGACCGTAACGTGTTCTGAAAGCAGTCTTTGGAATATCATCTTCTTTCACCCGCATTTGATGATACCCGGAACGTAAGTCAATCTTTGAATAAACAGACGAGCCTTGTAGTTGATCAAATAAGTCGTCGATTCTCGGTAGTGGGTAGCGGTTCTTGATGGTAAGTTTGTTCAACTCTCGGTAGTCGATACACAACCTGAATGTACCATCTTTCTTCTTGACAAACAAAACAGGAGCTCCCCACGGTGATGTGCTTGGTTGAATGAAACCACGCTCTAAAAGTTCTTGTAATTGGCTTTGCAGTTCTTTCATCTCGCTGGGTGCGAGTCTGTAAGGAGCACGAGCTATTGGTGCAGCTCCTGGTACAAGATCTATTTGAAATTCAACGGATCGATGTGGGGGTAATCCCGGTAATTCTTTCGGAAATACATCGGGAAATTCTTTTGCAATGGGAACATCATTGATGCTCTTTTCTTCAGTTTGTACTTTCTCGACGTGTGCTAGAACAGCATAGCAACCTTTTCTTATTAGTTTTTGTGCCTTCAAATTACTAATAAGATGTAGCTTCGTGTTGCCCTTTTCTCCGTACACCATTAAGGGTTTTCCTTTTTCTCGTATAATGCGAATTGCATTTTTGTAACAAACGATCTCCGCTTTCACTTCTTTCAACCAGTCCATACCGATTATCACATCAAAACTCCCTAACTCTACTGGTATCAAATCAATCTTAAATGTTTCGCTAACCAGTTTAATTTCTCGATTCCGACATATATTATCTGCTGAAATTAATTTACCATTTGCTAATTCGAGTAAAAATTTACTATCCAAAGGCGTCAATGGACAACTTAATTTAGCACAAAAATCTCTACTCATATAGCTTCTATCCGCACCCGAATCAAATAAAACGTAAGCAGATTTATTGTCAATAAGAAACGTACCCGTAACAAGCTCCGGGTCTTCCTGTGCCTCTACCGCATTAATATTGAAAACTCTTCCACGGCCTTGTCCATTCGTGTTCTCCTGGTTCGGGCAATTTCTAATAATGTGGCCTGGTTTTCCACATTTATAACAAACTACGTTGGCATAACTTGCTCCGACACTACTTGCTCCGCCATTACTCGTTCCGACACCATTTGTTCCTTTCGTTCTATTAACCCCTGGTCCGTAGACCTCACACTTCGCCGCGCTATGACCATTTCTTTTACACTTGTTGCAAAATTTGGTGCAGAACCCCGAGTGATTCTTTTCACACCTTTGGCATAGCTGCTTCTGATTGTTGTTGTTGTTGCGGTTATTATTGTTGTTGGGATGATTGTTGTAGTTGCTGTTGTTGTTGTTGTTGTTGTTGTTGGGCCGTTTGTTGTAGTTGCGATTGATGTTGCGATTGTTGGGATAATTGTTGCGATTATTGTTGTAATTGCTGTTGTTGTTGTATTGGTGATTCTTATCACCGTTTTCCTCCCACTTTCTTTTGACTTGCTTCACATTGGCCTCTTCAGCAGTCTGTTCTTTAATTCTTTCTTCAATCTGGTTCACTAGTTTGTGAGCCATTCTACATGCCTGTTGTATGGAGGCGGGCTCGTGTGAACTTATATCTTCTTGGATTCTTTCCGGTAATCCTTTCACAAACGCGTCGATCTTCTCTTCCTCATCTTCGAATGCTCCCGGACACAATAGGCACAATTCTGTGAATCGTCTTTCGTACGTGGTAATATCAAATCCTTGGGTTCGTAACCCTCTAAGTTCTGTCTTGAGCTTATTGACCTCGGTTCTGGGACGGTACTTCTCGTTCATCAAGTGCTTGAATGCTGACCACGGTAGTGCGTACGCATCATCTTGTCCCACTTGCTCTAGATAGGTATTCCACCATGTTAACGCAGAACTTGTGAAGGTATGCGTAGCGTACTTCACTTTGTCCTCTTCAGTACACTTACTTATGGCAAACACCGATTCAACCTTCTCGGTCCACCGTTTCAATCCGATCGGTCCTTCGGTTCCATCAAATTCCAAAGGTTTGCAGGCAGTGAATTCTTTGTAGGTGCATCCTACACGATTTCCTGTACTGCTAGATCCAAGGTTATTGTTGGTATGTAGCGCAGCCTGTACTGCGGCTATGTTTGAAGCTAGAAAAGTACGGAATTCCTCTTCATTCATATTCACGGTGTGTCGAGTAGTCGGTGCCATTTCCTTCAAAATAGTTAAATGGAACAAGTTAATCATACAGAATATTAAGAGTAGTTAATAGTATTTTGTAGCATAATATGAACTCATTTATAAAAGCTTTTTCTTCATATTAGCGTTTTATAAGTTTAAATTCGGGTAGTACCTACCCGTTAAGTTCATACTTAGTAGCTAATATACAATTCAACTACTACAATTCTATATGAAAAACTGATTATAATAATATTTCGCGTTCAAACTTTTATACAATATTTTACAAACTTACAATACCGCTTATTTTACATAAAGCATGAAATATAGCACACAATAACTTTGATACAAGATAGTTGTGAAGACAATTCTAGCTAGTACACAAGTCGTTCAGCAAAGGCAATAAAGACACGTAATTCATACGTCCAGAAACAAGTCATGCATTCTGGTTTTACTAGGACTACTTCCCATCCTTGGTATTGTGCAACATAACCGTTATGGCCGTTGATAAGACAGCGTGTTGTAACGTCATCAAAGGGACGAGGGTTACGTAATGTCCAACAGTCCCGTAATAATCTAAAAACCTCATTTCTTACCCCAATTACCGACTCCGTCACTTGTGGAAACGTTTTGTTTAATAGTTGTAGCCCAATGTTCTTGTTCTCACTTTGGTGAGAAGCGAACATTACTAATCCGTAAGCATAACATGCTTCTTTATGTTGCATGTTAGCCGCTTTTTCTAAATCACGAAGTCCAATATTCGGATATATTGAGTCAAAATAATTTCTTAACCCGTTGCGTAAAATAGCATTTGGGTTCCCCGCAATATATGCGTCAAAGTAAACACATCGTAACTTATGGGTTTCCCAATGTGATATCCCCCATCTTTCAAACGAAAGTCTCTTATAAACCAAGACATTCTTGGAACGTTCTTCGAATGTCTTACAAACTGATCTCGCCTTAAATAGTTGTGCCGAAGAATTCTGGCCGACTCTAGACAAGATTTCATCAATCATGTCTCCGGGTAGGTCTCTTAAAATATTGGGTTGTCTATCCATTTTGTGTTTTTAAACTGTAAAATAGACAAGAGTTAGATTCATAAAAAAATACTTATTAATACAAGCAATTTTTACATATATCATAAAGCATAAGAACACTATATTACATATATTACACCACACGAATACAACTATCTTATTCCGACTCGCTCGTTTCTTCTTCTTCGGTTTTAGTTCGTTTTGCCAAGTTTCTAGGGATATATGATGTTCCCCTAATACGAGCCGTCGTTGTCCACATTGGTTTAGAAAAACCTGGTGGTTTAGAGGTTCCCGGGTCATTGTTACAACTTAAGGACTTCGGGGGTTGACGATACATATAAAGTTCATCGGGGTTGGAATTAGATTTCTCTATTTTTATGCCCTTTCCCTTATTATTTTCTTTTGCCTTTTTAAATTCAGTTGGGGTAATTTCTATAACATCATCGGAATTCTCGTCGGAATCCGATTCATCGGAGAATTGGTAATCCTCCCAATATTTTGCTTCCTTGGCGGAAACACCATTGACCATAATTAACTTTGGTCGGTTGGTTGAGGATTTTCTTTTACTTAACCGTTTTATTATTTCCCCCACCGGTTCTATTTCTTCATCCGGTTCCGATTCTTCTTCCGGTTCCGATTCTTCTTCCGGTTCCGACTCTTCTTCCGGTTCCTCTTCGGGAACTTGTGAATCAGTCCACAAATCATTCCAATTTACATTTGACTCTTCATTATTATTAGGTGAGTCAATGGAACTTGTTCTAGAGGTAGACATCTATCACATAATATCAAACACGTTAAGAGATTAATATATCACATAATATTCATATGTTAAAAATATATAGTTTCCAACAAAAATGTTAAGCAATCATTTTTAAAGAAAACACGGTCGAAGTCCAGACTCACTAATGCATCCTAACAAACTCGATAAGACACACTAATGCAAATTTTCTGGTTCTCTAAGACCAACGCTCTGATACCAACTGAAATGTCCCGTTCTTATTGATAAAAAACGTTCCATATTAATTGATTTCGTTGCGAGGTTTTGACCTCTATATGAGACATTTTTCAAAGACTGCATTCCTTTTTTAAACAAACCATAACCTTTATTTCATAAATAAAGGTTTAAAAAGCTTTACGTAGATTATCAAATAATGATAATCTAAAATATCCTGTTTACACACGACCATTACATAATGGTTTACAATACAAATATGTTACATCGAAATCAGTTTCTTGAATGCAGTTTTTACACAATATCATACAAACATGGACTCCAAATCTTGTCCTTATTTTAGTATGCAACAGCGGAAGCTCTTAATATTCACCTGAGAATAAACATGCTTTAAACGTCAACAAAAATGTTGGTGAGTTATAGGTTTAACCTATATATATCAAATCGTAACAATAGACCACAAGATTTCATATTTCAATACACATCCCATACATAGAGATAAAAATCATTCATATGGTGAACACCTGGTAACCGACAATAACAAGATGCATATATAAGAATATCCCCATCATTCCGGGACACCCTTCGGATATGATATAAATTTCGAAGTACTAAAGCATCCGGTACTTTGGATGGGGTTTGTTAGGCCCAATAGATCTATCTTTAGGATTCGCGTCAATTAGGGTGTCTGTTCCCTAATTCTTAGATTACCAGACTTAATAAAAAGGGGCATATTCGATTTCGATAATTCAACCATAGAATGTAGTTTCACGTACTTGTGTCTATTTTGTAAATCATTTATAAAACCTGCATGTATTCTCATCCCAAAAATATTAGATTTTAAAAGTGGGACTATAACTCACCTTCACAGATTTTTACTTCGTCGGGAAGTAAGACTTGGCCACTGTTGATTCACGAACCTATAACAATATATACATATATATTAAAGTATGTTCAAAATATATTTACAACACTTTTAATATATTTTGATGTTTTAAGTTTATTAAGTCAGCTGTCCTCGTTAGTAACCTATAACTAGTTGTCCACAGTTAGATGTACAGAAATAAATCGATAAATATTATCTTGAATCAATCCACGACCCAGTGTATACGTATCTCAGTATTGATCACAACTCAAACTATATATATTTTGGAATCAACCTCGACCCTGTATAGCTAACTCCAACATTCACATATAGAGTGTCTATGGTTGTTCCGAAATATATATAGATGTGTCGACATGATAGGTCGAAACATTGTATACGTGTCTATGGTATCTCAAGATTACATAATATACAATACAAGTTGATTAAGTTATGGTTGGAATAGATTTGTTACCAATTTTCACGTAGCTAAAATGAGAAAAATTATCCAATCTTGTTTTACCCATAACTTCTTCATTTTAAATTCGTTTTGAGTGAACCAAATTGCTATGGTTTCATATTGAACTCTATTTTATGAATCTAAACAGAAAAAGTATAGGTTTATAGTCGGAAAAATAAGTTACAAGTCGTTTTTGTAAAGGTAGTCATTTCAGTCGAAAGAACGACGTCTAGATGACCATTTTAGAAAACATACTTCCACTTTGAGTTTAACCATAATTTTTGGATATAGTTTCATGTTCATAATAAAAATCATTTTCTCAGAATAACAACTTTTAAATCAAAGTTTATCATAGTTTTTAATTAACTAACCCAAAACAGCCTGCGGTGTTACTACGACGGCGTAAATCCGGTTTTACGGTGTTTTTCGTGTTTCCAGGTTTTAAATCATTAAGTTAGCATATCATATAGATATAGAACATGTGTTTAGTTTATTTTAAAAGTCAAGTTAGAAGGATTAACTTTTGTTTGCGAACAAGTTTAGAATTAACTAAACTATGTTCTAGTGATTACAAGTTTAAACCTTCGAATAAGATAGCTTTATATGTATGAATCGAATGATGTTATGAACATCATTACTACCTTAATTTCCTTGGATAAACCTACTGGAAAAGAGAAAAATGGATCTAGCTTCAATGGATCCTTGGATGGCTCGAAGTTCTTGAAGCAGAATCATGACACGAAAACAAGTTCAAGTAAGATCATCACTTGAAATAAGATTGTTATAGTTATAGAAATTGAACCAAAGTTTGAATATGATTATTACCTTGTATTAGAATGATAACCTACTGTAAGAAACAAAGATTTCTTGAGGTTGGATGATCACCTTACAAGATTGGAAGTGAGCTAGCAAACTTGAAAGTATTCTTGATTTTATGAAACTAGAACTTTTGGAATTTATGAAGAACACTTAGAACTTGAAGATAGAACTTGAGAGAGATCAATTAGATGAAGAAAATTGAAGAATGAAAGTGTTTGTAGGTGTTTTTGGTCGTTGGTGTATGGATTAGATATAAAGGATATGTAATTTTGTTTTCATGTAAATAAGTCATGAATGATTACTCATATTTTTGTAATTTTATGAGATATTTCATGCTAGTTGCCAAATGATGGTTCCCACATGTGTTAGGTGACTCACATGGGCTGCTAAGAGCTGATCATTGGAGTGTATATACCAATAGTACATACATCTAAAAGCTGTGTATTGTACGAGTACGAATACGGGTGCATACGAGTAGAATTGTTGATGAAACTGAACGAGGATGTAATTGTAAGCATTTTTGTTAAGTAGAAGTATTTTGATAAGTGTATTGAAGTCTTTCAAAAGTGTATAAATACATATTAAAACACTACATGTATATACATTTTAACTGAGTCGTTAAGTCATCGTTAGTCGTTACATGTAAGTGTTGTTTTGAAACCTTTAGGTTAACGATCTTGTTAAATGTTGTTAACCCAATGTTTATAATATCAAATGAGATTTTAAATTATTATATTATCATGATATTATCATTTATGAATATCTCTTAATATGATATATATACATTAAATGTCTTTACAATGATAATCGTTACATATATGTCTCGTTTAAAAATCATTAAGTTAGTAGTCTTGTTTTTACATATGTAGTTCATTGTTAATATACTTTATGATATGTTTTCTTATCATAGTATCATGTTAACTATATATATATATATCCATATATATGTCATCATATAGTTTTTACAAGTTTTAACGTTCGTGAATCACCGATCAACTTGGGTGGTCAATTGTCTATATGAAACATATTTCAATTAATCAAGTCTTAACAAATTTGATTGCTTAACATGTTGGAAACATTTAATCATGTAAATATCAATCTCAATTAATATATATAAACATGGAAAAGTTCGGGTCACTACAAATATGCCCCTTTTTATTAAGTATGGTAATCTAAGAATTAGGGAACAGACACCCTAATTGACGCGAATCCTAAAGATAGATCTATTGGGTCTAACAAACCCCATCCAAAGTACCGGATGCTTTAGTACTTCGAAATTTATATCATATCCGAAGGGTGTCCCGGAATGATGGGGATATTCTTATATATGCATCTTGTTAATGTCGGTTACCAGGTGTTCACCATATGAATGACTTTTATCTCTATGTATGGGATGTGTATTGAAATATGAAATCTTGTGGTCTATTATTATGATTTGATATATAGGTTAAACCTATAACTCACCAACATTTTTGTTGACGTTTTAAGCATGTTTATTCTCAGGTGATTATTAAGAGCTTCCGCTGTCGCATACTTAAATAAGGACGAGATTTGGAGTCCATGCTTGTATGATATTGTGTAAAAACTGCATTCAAGAAACTTATTTTGTTGTAACATATTTGTATTGTAAACCATTATGTAATGGTCGTGTGTAAACAGGATATTTTAGATTATCATTATTTGATAATCTACGTAAAGCTTTTTAAACCTTTATTGATGAAATAAAGGTTATGGTTTGTTTTAAAATGAATGCAGTCTTTGAAAAACGTCTCATATAGAGGTCAAAACCTCGCAACGAAATCAATTAATATGGAACGTTTTTAATCAATAAGAACGGGACATTTCAGTTGGTATCCGAGCGTTGGTCTTAGAGAACCAGAATTTTGCATTAGTGTGTCTTATCGAGTTTGTTAGGATGCATTAGTGAGTCTGGACTTCGACCGTGTTTACTTGAAAAATGATTGCTTAACAAATTTTGTTGGAAACTATATATTTTTAACATGTGAATATTATGTGATATATTAATCTCTTAACGCGTTTGATATTATGTGATAGATGTCTACCTCTAGAACAAGTCCCATTGACTCACCTAATAATAATGAAGAGTCAAATGTAAATTGGAATGATTCGTGGACTGATTCACAAGTTCCCGAAGAGGAACCGGAAGAAGAGTCAGAACCGGAAGAAGAATCGGAACCGGAAGAAGAATCGGAACCGGATGAAGAAATAGAACCGGTGGGGGAAATAATAAAACGGTTAAGTAAAAGAAAATCCTCAACCAACCGACCAAGGTTAATTATGGTCAATGGTGTTTCCGCCAAGGAAGCAAAATATTGGGAGGATTACCAATTCTCCGATGAATCGGATTCCGACGAGAATTCCGATGATATTATAGAAATTACCCCAACTGAATTTAAAAAGGCAAAAGAAAATAATAAGGGAAAGGGCATAAAAATAGAGAAATCTAATTCCAACCCCGATGAACTTTATATGTATCGTCAACCCCCGAAGTCCTTAAGTTGTAACAATGACCCGGGAACCTCTAAACCACCAGGTTTTTCTAAACCAATGTGGAAAATTACGGTTCGTATTAGGGGAACATCATATATCCCTAGAAACTTGGCAAAACGAACCAAAACCGAAGAAGAAGAAACAAGCGAGTCGGAATAAGATAGTTGTATTCGTGTGGTGTAATATATGTAATATAGTGTGCTTATGCTTTATGATATATGTAAAAATTGCTTGTATTAATAAGTATTTTTTTTATGAATCTAACTCTTGTCTATTTTACAGTATAAAAACACAAAATGGATAGACAACCCAATATTTTAAGAGACCTACCCGGAGACATGATTGATGAAATCTTGTCTAGAGTCGGTCAGAATTCTTCGGCACAACTATTTAAGGCGAGATCAGTTTGTAAGATATTCGAAGAACGTTCTAAGAATGCCTTGGTTTATAAAAGGCTTTCGTTCGAAAGATGGGGGATATCACATTGGGAAATCCATAAGTTACGATGTGTTTACTTTGACGCATATATTGCGGGGAACCCAAATGCTATTTTACGCAATGGGTTAAGAAATTATTTTGACTCAATATATCCGAATATTGGACTTCGTGATTTAGAAAAAAGCGGCTAACATGCAACATAAAGAAGCATGTTATGCTTACGGATTAGTAATGTTCGCTTCTCACCAAAGTGAGAACAAGAACATCGGGCTACAACTATTAAACAAAACGTTCCCACAAGTGACGGAGTTGGTAATTGGGGTAAGAAATGAGGTTTTTAGATTGTTACGGGACTGTTGGACATTACGTAACCCTCGTCCCTTTGACGACGTTACAACACGCTGTCTTATCAACGGCCATAACGGTTATGTTCCACAAGACCAAGGATGGGAAGTAATCCTAGTAAAACCAGAATGCATGACTTGTTTCTGGACGTATGAATTACGTGTCTTTATTGCCTTTGCTGAACGACTTGTGTACTAGCTAGAATTATCTTCACAACCATCTTGTATCAAATTTATTGTGTGCTATATTTCATGCTATATGTAAAATAAGCGGTATTGTAAGTTTGTAAAATATTGTGTGAAAGTTTGAACGCGAAATATTATTATAATCAGTTTTTCATATAGAATTGTAGTAGTTGAATTGTATATTAGCTACTAAGTATGAACTTAACGGGTAGGTACTACCTGAATTTAAACTTATAAAACGCTAATATGAAGAAAAAGCTTTTATAAATGAGTTCATATTATGCTACGAAATACTATTAACTACTCTTAATATTCTGTATGATTAACTTGTTCCATTTGACTATTTTGAAGGAAATGGCACCGACTACTCGACACACCGTGAATATGAATGAAGAGGAATTCCGTACTTTTCTAGCTTCAAACATAGCCGCAGTACAGGCTGCGCTACATACCAACAATAACCTTGGATCTAGCAGTACAGGAAATCGTGTAGGATGCACCTACAAAGAATTCACTGCCTGCAAACCTTTGGAATTTGATGGAACTGAAGGACCGATCGGATTGAAATGGTGGACCGAGAAGGTCGAATCGGTGTTTGCCATAAGCAAGTGTACTGAAGAGGACAAAGTGAAGTACGCTACGCATACCTTCACAGGTTCTGCGTTAACATGGTGGAATACCTATCTAGAGCAAGTGGGACAAGACGATGCGTACGCACTACCGTGGTCAGCATTCAAGCACTTGATGAACGAGAAGTACCGTCCCAGAACCGAGGTCAATAAGCTCAAGACAGAACTTAGAGGGTTACGAACCCAAGGATTTGATATTACCACGTACGAAAGACGATTCACAGAATTGTGCCTATTGTGTCCGGGAGCATTCGAAGATGAGGAAGAGAAGATCGACGCATTTGTGAAAGGATTACCGGAAAGAATCCAAGAAGATATAAGTTCACACGAGCCCGCCTCCATACAACAGGCATGTAGAATGGCTCACAAACTAGTGAACCAGATTGAAGAAAGAATTATAGAACAGACTGCTGAAGAGGCCAATGTGAAGCAAGTCAAAAGAAAGTGGGAGGAAAATGGTGATAAGAATCACCAATACAACAACAACAGCAATTACAACAATAATCGCAACAATTATCCCAACAATCGCAACATCAATCGCAACTACAACAAACGGCCCAACAACAACAACAACAACAACAACAACAACAACAACAACAACTACAACAATCATCCTAACAACAATAATAACCGCAACAACAACAACAATCAGAAACCGCTATGCCAAAGGTGTGAAAAGTATCACTCGGGGTTCTGCACCAAATTTTGCAACAAGTGTAAAAGAAATGGTCATAGCGCGGCGAAGTGTGAGGTTTATGGACCAGGGGTTAATAGAACGAAAGGAACAAATGGTGTCGGAACGAGTAATGGCGGAGCAAGTAGTGTCGGAGCAAGTTATGCCAATGTAGTTTGTTATAAATGTGGAAAACCGGGCCACATTATTAGAAATTGCCCGAACCAGGAGAACACGAATGGACAAGGCCGCGGAAGAGTTTTCAATATTAATGCGGCAGAGGCACAGGAAGACCCGGAGCTTGTTATGGGTACATTTCTTATTGACAATAAATCTGCTTACGTTTTATTTGATTCGGGTGCGGATAGAAGCTATATGAGTAGAGATTTTTGTGCTAAATTAAGTTGTCCATTGACGCCTTTGGATAGTAAATTTTTACTCGAATTAGCAAATGGTAAATTAATTTTAGCAGATAATATATGTCGGAATCGAGAAATTAAACTGGTTAGCGAAACATTTAAGATTGATTTGATACCAGTAGAGTTAGGGAGTTTTGATGTGATAATCGGTATGGACTGGTTGAAAGAAGTGAAAGCAGAGATCGTTTGTTACAAAAATGCAATTCGCATTATACGAGAAAAAGGAAAACCCTTAATGGTGTACGGAGAAAAGGGCAACACGAAGCTGCATCTTATTAGTAATTTTAAGGCACAAAAACTAATAAGAAAAGGTTGCTATGCTGTTCTAGCACACGTCGAGAAAGTACAAACTGAAGAAAAGAGCATCAATGATGTTCCCGTCGCAAAAGAATTTCCCGATGTATTTCCGAAAGAATTTCCGGGATTACCCCCACATCGATCCGTTGAATTTCAAATAGATCTTGTACCAGGAGCTGCACCAATAGCTCGTGCTCCTTACAGACTCGCACCCAGCGAGATAAAAGAACTGCAAAGCCAATTACAAGAACTTTTAGAGCGTGGTTTCATTCGACCAACCACATCACCGTGGGGAGCTCCTGTTTTGTTTGTCAAGAAGAAAGATGGTACACTCAGGTTGTGTATCGACTACCGAGAGTTGAACAAACTTACCATCAAGAACCGCTACCCACTACCGAGAATCGACGACTTATTTGATCAACTACAAGGCTCGGCTGTTTATTCAAAGATTGACTTACGTTCCGGGTATCATCAAATGCGGGTGAAAGAAGATGATATTCCAAAGACTGCTTTCAGAACACGTTACGGTCATTACGAGTTTATGGTCATGCCGTTTGGTTTAACTAATGCACCAGCTGTGTTCATGGACCTTATGAACCGAGTGTGTGGACCATACCTTGACAAGTTTGTCATTGTTTTCATTGATGACATACTTATTTACTCAAAGAATGACCAAGAACACGGTGAACATTTGAAAAAGGTGTTAGAAGTATTGAGGAAGGAAGAATTGTACGCTAAGTTTTCAAAGTGTGCATTTTGGTTGGAAGAAGTTCAATTCCTCGGTCACATAGTGAACAAAGAAGGTATTAAGGTGGATCCGGCAAAGATAGAAACTGTTGAAAAGTGGGAAACCCCGAAAACTCCGAAACACATACGCCAGTTTTTAGGACTAGCTGGTTACTACAGAAGGTTCATCCAAGACTTTTCCAGAATAGCAAAACCCTTGACTGCATTAACGCATAAAGGGAAGAAATTTGAATGGAATGATGAACAAGAGAAAGCGTTTCAGTTATTGAAGAAAAAGCTAACTACGGCACCTATATTGTCATTGCCTGAAGGGAATGATGATTTTGTGATTTATTGTGACGCATCAAAGCAAGGTCTCGGTTGTGTATTAATGCAACGAACGAAGGTGATTGCTTATGCGTCTAGACAATTGAAGATTCACGAACAAAATTATACGACGCATGATTTGGAATTAGGCGCGGTTGTTTTTGCATTAAAGACTTGGAGGCACTACTTATATGGGGTCAAAAGTATTATATATACCGACCATAAAAGTCTTCAACACATATTTAATCAGAAACAACTGAATATGAGGCAGCGTAGGTGGATTGAATTATTGAATGATTATGACTTTGAGATTCGTTACCACCCGGGGAAGGCAAATGTGGTAGCTGATGCCTTGAGCAGGAAGGACAGAGAACCCATTCGAGTAAAATCTATGAATATAATGATTCATAATAACCTTACTACTCAAATAAAGGAGGCGCAACAAGGAGTTTTAAAAGAGGGAAATTTAAAGGATGAAATACCCAAAGGATCGGAGAAGCATCTTAATATTCGGGAAGATGGAACCCGGTATAGGGCTGAAAGGATTTGGGTACCAAAATTTGGAGATATGAGAGAAATGATACTTAGAGAAGCTCATAAAACCAGATACTCAATACATCCTGGAACGGGAAAGATATACAAGGATCTCAAGAAACATTTTTGGTGGCCGGGTATGAAAGCCGATGTTGCTAAATACGTAGGAGAATGTTTGACGTGTTCTAAGGTCAAAGCTGAGCATCAGAAACCATCAGGTCTACTTCAACAACCCGAAATCCCGGAATGGAAATGGGAAAATATTACCATGGATTTCATCACTAAATTGCCAAGGACTGCAAGTGGTTTTGATACTATTTGGGTAATAGTTGATCGTCTCACAAAATTAGTACACTTCCTGCCAATAAGAGAAGATGACAAGATGGAGAAGTTAGCACGACTGTATTTGAAGGAAGTCGCCTCCAAACATGGAATACCAATCTCTATTATCTCTGATAGGGATGGCAGATTTATTTCAAGATTCTGGCAGACATTACAGCAAGCATTAGGAACTCGTCTAGACATGAGTACTGCCTATCATCCACAAACTGATGGGCAGAGTGAAAGGACGATACAAAAGCTTGAAGACATGCTACGAGCATGTGTTATTGATTTTGGAAACAGTTGGGATCGACATATACCGTTAGCAGAATTTTCCTACAACAACATCTACCATTCAAGCATTGAGATGGCGCCGTTTGAAGCACTTTATGGTAGAAAGTGCAGGTCTCCGATTTTTTGGAGTGAAGTGGGGGATAGACAGATTACGGGTCCGGAGATTATACAAGAAACTACCGAGAAGATCATCCAAATTCAACAACGGTTGAAAACCGCCCAAAGTCGACAAAAGAGCTACGCTGACATTAAAAGAAAAGATATAGAATTTGAAATTGGAGAGATGGTCATGCTTAAAGTTGCACCTTGGAAAGGCGTTGTTCGATTTGGTAAACGAGGGAAATTAAATCCAAGGTATATTGGACCATTCAAGATTATTGATCGTGTCGGACCAGTAGCTTACTGACTTGAGTTACCTCAACAACTCGCGGCTGTACATAACACTTTCCACGTCTCGAATTTGAAGAAATGTTTTGCTAAAGAAGATCTCACTATTCCGTTAGATGAAATCCAAATCAACGAAAAACTTCAATTCATCAAAGAACCCGTCGAAATAATGGATCGAGAGGTTAAAAGACTTAAGCAAAACAAGATACCAATTGTTAAGGTTCGATGGAATGCTCGTAGAGGACCCGAGTTCACCTGGGAGCGTGAAGATCTGATGAAGAAGAAATACCCGCATCTATTTCCAGAAGATTCCTCAACACCTTCAACAGCTTAAAATTTCGGGACGAAATTTATTTAACGGGTAGGTACTGTAGTGACCCGAACTTTTCCATGTTTATATATATTAATTGAGATTGATATTTACATGATTAAATGTTTCCAACATGTTAAGCAATCAAACTTGTTAAGACTTGATTAATTGAAATATGTTTCATATAGACAATTGACCACCCAAGTTGACCGGTGATTCACGAACGTTAAAACTTGTAAAAACTATATGATGACATATATATATGGATATATATATAGTTAACATGATACTATGATAAGTAAACATATCATTAAGTATATTAACAATGAACTACATATGTAAAAACAAGACTACTAACTTAATGATTTTTAAACGAGACATATATGTAACGATTATCGTTGTAAAGATATTTAATGTATATATATCATATTAAGAGATATTCATACATGATAATATCATGATAATATAATAATTTAAAATCTCATTTGATATTATAAACATTGGGTTAACAACATTTAACAAGATCGTTAACCTAAAGGTTTCAAAACAACACTTACATGTAACGACTAACGATGACTTAACGACTCAGTTAAAATGTATATACATGTAGTGTTTTAATATGTATTTATACACTTTTTAAAGACTTCAATACACTTATCAAAATACTTCTACTTAACAAAAATGCTTACAATTACATCCTCGTTCAGTTTCATCAACAATTCTACTCGTATGCACCCGTATTCGTACTCGTACAATACACAGCTTTTAGATGTATGTACTATTGGTATATACACTCCAATGATCAGCTCTTAGCAGCCCATGTGAGTCACCTAACACATGTGGGAACCATCATTTGGCAACTAGCATGAAATATCTCATAAAATTACAAAAATATGAGTAATCATTCATGACTTATTTACATGAAAACAAAATTACATATCCTTTATATCTAATCCATACACCAACGACCAAAAAAACCTACAAACACTTTCATTCTTCAATTTTCTTCATCTAATTGATCTCTCTCAAGTTCTATCTTCAAGTTCTAAGTGTTCTTCATAAATTCCAAAAGTTCTAGTTTCATAAAATCAAGAATACTTTCAAGTTTGCTAGCTCACTTCCAATCTTGTAAGGTGATCATCCAACCTCAAGAAATCTTTGTTTCTTACAGTAGGTTATCATTCTAATACAAGGTAATAATCATATTCAAACTTTGGTTCAATTTCTATAACTATAACAATCTTATTTCAAGTGATGATCTTACTTGAACTTGTTTTCGTGTCATGATTCTGCTTCAAGAACTTCGAGCCATCCAAGGATCCGTTGAAGCTAGATCCATTTTTCTCTTTTCCAGTAGGTTTATCCAAGGAACTTAAGGTAGTAATGATGTTCATAACATCATTCGATTCATATATATAAAACTATCTTATTCGAAGGTTTAAACTCGTAATCACTAGAACATAGTTTAGTTAATTCTAAACTTGTTCGCAAACAAAAGTTAATCCTTCTAACTTGACTTTTAAAATTAACTAAACACATGTTCTATATCTATATGATATGCTAACTTAATGATTTAAAACCTGGAAACACGAAAAACACCGTAAAACCGGATTTACGCCGTCGTAGTAACACCGCGGGCTGTTTTGGGTTAGTTAATTAAAAACTATGATAAAATTTGATTTAAAAGTTGTAATTGTGAGAAAATTATTTTTATTATGAACATGAAACTATATCCAAAAATTATGGTTAAACTCAAAGTGGAAGTATGTTTTCTAAAATGGTCATCTAGACGTCGTTCTTTCGACTGAAATGACTACCTTTACAAAAACGACTTGTAACTTATTTTTCCGACTATAAACCTATACATTTTCTGTTTAGATTCATAAAATAGAGTTCAATATGAAACCATAACAATTTGATTAACTCAAAACGGATTTAAAATGAAGAAGTTATGGGTAAAACAAGATTGGATAATTTTTCTCATTTTAGCTACGTGAAAATTGGTAACAAATCTATTCCAACCATAACTTAATCAACTTGTATTGTATATTATGTAATCTTGAGATACCATAGACACGTATACAATGTTTCGACCTATCATGTCGACACATCTATATATATTTCGGAACAACCATAGACACTCTATATGTGAATGTTGGAGTTAGCTATACAGGGTTGAGGTTGATTCCAAAATATATATAGTTTGAGTTGTGATCAATACTGAGATACGTATACACTGGGTCGTGGATTGATTCAAGATAATATTTATCGATTTATTTCTGTACATCTAACTGTGGACAACTAGTTGTAGGTTACTAACGAGGACAGCTGACTTAATAAACTTAAAACATCAAAATATATTAAAAGTGTTGTAAATATATTTTGAACATACTTTGATATATATGTATATATTGTTATAGGTTCGTGAATCAACCAGTGGCCAAGTCTTACTTCCCGACGAAGTAAAAATCTGTGAAAGTGAGTTATAGTCCCACTTTTAAAATCTAATATTTTTGGGATGAGAATACATGCAGGTTTTATAAATGATTTACAAAATAGACACAAGTACGTGAAACTACATTCTATGGTTGAATTATCGAAATCGAATATGCCCCTTTTTATTAAGTCTGGTAATCTAAGAATTAGGGAACAGACACCCTAATTGACGCGAATCCTAAAGATAGATCTATTGGGCCTAACAAACCCCATCCAAAGTACCGGATGCTTTAGTACTTCGAAATTTATATCATATCCGAAGGGTGTCCCGGAATGATGGGGATATTCTTATATATGCATCTTGTTATTGTCGGTTACCAGGTGTTCACCATATGAATGATTTTTATCTCTATGTATGGGATGTGTATTGAAATAAGAAATCTTGTGGTCTATTATTATGATTTGATATATATAGGTTAAACCTATAACTCACCAACATTTTTGTTGACGTTTAAAGCATGTTTATTCTCAGGTGATTATTAAGAGCTTCCGCTGTCGCATACTTAAATAAGGACGAGAGTTGGAGTCCATGCTTGTATGATATTATGTAAAAACTGCATTCAAGAAACTTATTTTGTTGTAACATATTTGTATTGTAAACCATTATGTAATGGTCGTGTGTAAACAGGATATTTTAGATTATCATTATTTGATAATCTACGTAAAGCTTTTTAAACCTTTATTGATGAAATAAAGGTTATGGTTTGTTTTAAAATGAATGCAGTCTTTGAAAAACGTCTCATATAGAGGTCAAAACCTCGCAACGAAATCAATTAATATGGAACGTTTTTAATCAATAAGAACAGGACATTTCATTAAGAACCTATTTTGACTTAACATATCCCAACGTAGGACTTCGTGAGTTAGAAAGAGCTTCTTACACGCAACATAAAGAAGCATGTTATGCTTACGGGTTAGTGATGTTTGCTTCTCACCAAAGTGAGAAAAAGAACATCGGATTACAACTTTTAAATAAAACGTTCCCACAAGTGACGGATTCGGTAGTTGGGGTGAGAAACAAGGTCTTTAGATTATTACGGGGCTGTTGTACATTACGAAACCCTCGTCCCTTTGACGACGTTACAACATGCTGTCTTGTCAATAGCCACAACGGTTATGTTCCACAAGACCAAGGATGGGAAGTAGTCTTAGTAAAACCAGAATGCATGACTTGTTTCTGGACTTATGAATTACGTGGCCTTTGCTGAACGACTTGCGTATTAACTAGGATTATTGTCACAACTATTTTGTATCAAAGTTATTGTGTGCTATATTTCATGCTATATGTATAATAGCGGTATTGTAAGTTTGAAAAATATTGTATAAAAGTTTGAACGCGAAATATTATTATAATCATTTTTTGTATAGAATTGTAGTAGTTGAATTGTATGTTAGCTACTAAGTATGAACTTAACGGGTAGGTACTACCCGAATTAAAAATTATAAAACGCTAATATGAAGAAAAAGCTTTTATAAATAAGTTCATATTATGCTATGAAATACTATTGACTACTCTTAAAATTCTATATGATTAACTCAATTCTTTGGGCTATTTTTGAAGGAAATGGCACCGACTACTCGTCAAAATTTGAATATGAGTGAGGAAGATTTCCGTGCATTCCTTGCTGCAAACATAGCCGCAGTTCAGGCTGCGATGCAAAACAACAACAATAACTCTGGGTCTAGCAGTGGAGTTAACTCCACAGGAAACCGTGTAGGATGCTCCTACAAGGCTTTCACTACCTGTAAACCTCTAGAATTTGATGGAACTGAAGGACCAGTCGGACTAAAATGATGGACCGAGAAGGTCGAATCTGTGTTTACTATAAGCAAATGTGCCGAAGAAGATAGGGTTAAGTACGCCACGCATACTTTCACAGGTACTGTGTTAACATGGTGGAACACCTACCTCGAACAGGTGGGACAAGATGCTGCTTAGGCACTACCGTGGCCAGTATTCAAACACTTGATGAATGAGCAGTATCGTCCCAGAAATGAAGTCAATAAGCTCAAGACAGAGCTTAGAGAATTACGAGCGCAAGGATTCGATATTACCACATACGAACGACGATTCACAGAGTTGTGTTTATTGTGTCCAAGAGTGTTCGAATATGAAGAAGAGCAGATCGATGCGTTTGTAAAAGGGTTACCAGAGAGAATTCAGGAGGATGTGAGTGCGAGCGCGCCTACCTTAATGCAAAAGGCAAGTCGAATGGCTCACAAACTTATAAATCAGATCGAGGGGAGGATTAAAGAGCAGGCGGCCGAGGAGGCCAAAATGAAACAAGTCAAGAGGAAGTGGGAAGAAAACAGTGACAAGGGTCACCAACACAACAACAGTAACTATCGCTTCAACAGTCAGCCCAACAATCACAACTACAATCGCACCATTTTTCACAAAAACAAACGCAACAATAACCATCTCAACAACAACAACTACAACAACCGTTCCAACAACAATACCAACCACAACAACAACAATCCCAGCAATAACAACAAGGGGCAGAAACCGTGCTAGAGGTGTGAAGGATACCATCTGAATGGATTCTGCACGACATTTTGCACCAAGTGTAAGAGAAATGGTCATAGTGTGATGAAGTGTGAAGTCTACGGACCAATGACCAACAGAATTAAAAGAACAAATAATGTCAGAACAAATAATGTCGAACAAATAATGCCGCCATTATTTGTTATGGATGTGGGAAACCGGGCCACTTCAGGACTAACTGCCCGAACCAAGGGAATACTAATGAGCAAGGCCACGGAAGAGTCTTCATTATTAATGCGGCAGAAGCACAGGAAGACCCGGAGCTTGTTACGGGTACGTTTCTTATTGATGAAAAACCTTCTTATGTTTTATTTGATTCGGGTGCGGATAGAAGCTATATGAGTAGAGATTTTTGTGCTAAATAGAATTTTCCATTAACGCCTTTGGATAATAAGTTTTTACTCGAATTAGCAAACGGTAAATTTATTACAGCGGATAAAATATGTCAGAACCGAGAAATTAAATTAGTTGGTGAAACGTTTAAGATTAAATTAATACCAGTAGAGTTAGGGAGTTTTGATGTGATAATTGGCATGAATTGGATGAAAAAGGAGAGAGCACAGGTTGTATGTTACAAAAAAGTGATTCGCATTGTACGCGAAAAAGGAAAACCCATAATGGTGTATGGAGAAAAGAGCAACGCGAAGTTAAATCTTATTAGTAGCTTGAAGGCGCAAAAACTAATAAGAAAAGGTTGCTATGTCATTTTAGCACACATCGAGGAAGTCAAAACTGAAGAAAAGAACATCAGTGATGTTCCCGTCGCAAAAGAATTTCCCGATGTATTTCCGAAAGAATTACCGGGACTACCTCCACATCGATCCGTTGAATTTTAAATAGATCTTTTACCCGGAGCTGCACTAATAGCTCGTGCTCCATACAGACTCGCACCCAGCGAAATGAAGGAATTACAAAGCCAATTAGAAGAACTTTTGGAACGTGATTTCATTCGAAAAAGCACATCACCATAGAGAGCTCTTGTTTTGTTTGTCAAGAAGAAAGATGGTACATTTAGATTGTGTATCAACTACCGAGAGTTGAACAAATTTACCATCAAGAACCGTTATCCATTACCGAGAATCGACCATTTATTCGATCAACTGCAAGGTTCGTCGGTTTATTCGAAGATCGATTTACATTCTGGGTATCATCAAATGCGGGTGAAGGAGGATGATATTCCAAAGACTGCATTTAGAACATGTTATGGTCATTATGAGTTTATGGTAATACCATTTGGTTTAACTAATGCACCAGCCGTGTTCATGGACCTCATAAACCGAGTGTGTGGACCATACCTTGACAAGTTTGTCATTGTTTTCATCGATGACATACTCAACTACTCAAAGAATGATCAAGAGCACGAAGAACATTTGAGAAAAGTGCTAGAGATGCTAAGGAAAGAAAAACTGTACGCTAAGTTTTCAAAGTGTGCATTTTGGTTGGAAGAAGTTTAATTCCTCGGTCACATAGTGAACAAAGAAGGTATTCAGGTGGATCTGGCAAAGATTGAAACCGTTGAAAAATGGGAAACCCCAAAAACTCCGAAGCATATACGTCAATTTTTAGGATTGGCTGGTTACTACAGAAGATTCATCCAAGATTTTTCTAAAATAGCAAAACCCTTAACTGCATTAACGCATAAAGGGAAAAAATTTGAATGAAAGGATGAGCAGGAGAAAGCGTTTCAATTGTTGAAGAAAAAGTTAACTACGGCACCTATATTGTCATTGCCTGAAGGGAATGATGATTTTGTGATATATTGTGACGCCTCAAAGCAAGGCCTCGGTTGTATATTAATGCAACGAACAAAGGTAATTGCTTATGCGTCTAGACAATTGAAGATTCAAGAGCAGAATTATACGACACATGATTTGGAATTAGGCGCGGTTGTTTTTGCATTAAAAACTTAGAGGCACTAATTATATGGGGTCAAAAATATTATATATACCGATCACAAAAGTCTTCAACATATATTTAATCAGAAACAACTAAATATGAGGCAGCGTAGGTGGATTGAATTGTTAAATGATTACGATTTTGAGATTCGTTACCACCTGGGAAAAGCGAATGTGGTAGACGACACTTTGAGTAGAAAAGACAGAGAACCTATGCGGCTAAAAGCTATGAATATAATTATTCGTACTAACCTTACTACTTAAATAAAGGAGGCGCAATAGGGAGTTTTAAAAGAGAGAAATTTGAAAAATGAAATACCCAAAGGATCGAAAAAACATCTTAATATTTGGGAAGACGGAACCCGGTATAAGGCTGAAAGAATTTGGGTACCAAAATTTGGAGATGTGAGAGAAATAGTACTTAAGGAAGCACATAAAACCAGATATTTAATGCATCCCGGAATGGGGAAGATGTACAAAGATCTCAAGAAACACTTTTGGTGGCCGGGTATGAAAGCCGATATTGCTAAATACGTAGGAGAATATTTGACATGTTCTAAGGTCAAAGCTGAACATCAGAAACCATCAGGTCTACTTCAACAACCTGAAATCCCGGAATGGAAATGGGAAAACATTACCATGGATTTCATTACTAAATTGCCAAGGACTGCAAGTGGTTATGATACTATTTGGGTAATAGTCGATCGTCTCACCAAGTCAGCACACTTTCTGCCAATGAGAGAAGATGATAAAATGGAGAAGTTAGCACGACTATACTTGAAGGAAGTTGTCTCCAGACATGGAATACCAATCTCTATTATCTCTGATAGGGATGGCAGATTTGTCTCAAGGTTTTGGCAAACGTTACCACAAGCATTCGGGACTCATCTAGACATGAGTACTGCCTATCATCCACAAACTGATAGGCAAAGTGAAAGGACGATACAGACTCTTGAAGACATGCTACGAGCATGTGTTATTGATTTTAGAAACAGTTGTGATCGACATCTATCATTAGCAAAATTTTCCTACAACAACAGTTACCACTCGAGTATTGAGATAGCACCATTTGAGGCACTTTATTGCAGAAAGTGCAGGTCTCCGATTTGTTGGAGTGAAGTGGGGGATAGACAAATTACGGGTCCAGAAATTATACAAGAAACTACCGAGAAAATCATTCAAATTCAATAACGGTTGAAAACCGCTCAAAGTCGACAAAAGAGCTACGCGGACAGTAAAAGAAAGGATATAGAATTTGAAATTGGTGACATGGTCATGCTTAAGGTTTCACCTTGGAAAGGCGTTGTTCGATTTGGTAAATGGGGAAAATTAAATCCGAGGTACATTGGACCATTCAAGATTATTGATCGTGTCATACCAGTAGCTTACCAACTTGAGTTACCTCAACAACTCGTGGGTGTACATATAACCTTCCACGTCTCGAATTTGAAGAAATGCTTTGCTAAAGAAGATCTCACCATTCCATTAGACGAGATTACTGATAGTGCTCCAAATGAACATATATTTAGTATCAATATCCTTCCAATATGTAAAGTTTTCAGTTGCAAATGTTCTATTTTCAAGTAATATTCGTTTAAATAAATAAGTGCGAGGACAAAAGGCAAAAATGAAGATTTGAAGACGCAAACATCCAAAAAGCTCAAATGTACAAGATACAATCCAAGTGGTTTAATTTATTGGTAAGAAACGTCTAAAAATGACAAGCGTACAAGTTGCGAAATGCAAAGTACAAGATATTAAATTATACGAAAGGACGTTCGAAAATCCGGAACCGGGACCTGAGCCAACTATTAACGCGCGACGCAACGGACTAAAAATTATGAGTCAACTATGAACAAGAATATAATATAATATTTAAATAATTATATAAATTATTTATATATTATATATATTTAAATATAACGTCGACAAGCAAATGGCCAAAATTTGGTGAGCTGAATTCCTGACCTCCGCACTCGCGGAGCATTTAGCCTATAAACCTCCACGATCGCGGAGCACACCAGGATCAAAATTTCCTATAAAAGGCACGAGCTTGCTGCCGAGTTCAACACACCAAAAAAAATCAATCTCTCTCTCTGATATAATATATATATATATATATATATATATATATATATATATATATATATATATATATATATATATATATATATATATATATATATATATATATAATATAAATTAGTTTAGTTTTATATTAGATTACTGTAGTTAATGTAATGGTTAATTACGGGTTTTAAAGTCGGAGCTGTGTCCGTGTAACACTACGCGATAAATAATCAATGTAAGCTATGTTCTCCTTTTTAAATTAATGTTTCGTACTTAAGTTATTATTATGCTTATTTAAGACGAAGTAATCATGATGTTGGGCTAAAATACTAAAATTGGGTAATTGGGCTTTGTACCATAATTGGGGTTTAGACAAAAGAATGACACTTGTGGAAATTAGACTATGGTCTATTAATGGGCTTTATATTTATTTAACCAAATGATTGTTTGTTAATTTAATATGAAGATTTACAATTGGACGTACCTATAAATAACCACATACACTCGATCGGACACGATGGGCGGGATATTTATATGTACGAATAATCGTTCATTTAACCGGACAAGGGAATGAATTAATAGTCACTAGAATTATTAAAACAGGGGTGAAATTATATACAAGGACACTTGGTGTAATTGTTATCAAAGTATTAAAACCTTGGGTTACACGCAGTCGATATCCTGGTGTAATTATTAAACAAAGTATTAAGACCTTGTTACAGTTTAAGTCCCCAATTAGTTGAAATATTTGACTTCGGATATAAGGATAATTTGACAAGGACACTCGCACTTTATATTTATGACTGATGGACTGTTATGGACAAAAACCATACTGGCATATTAAATAATCCAGGACAAAGAACAATTAACCCATGGAAATAAACTAAAAATCAACACGTCAAACATCATGATTACGGAAGTTTAAATAAGCATAATATATTTTATTTCATATTTCCTTGTACTTTTATTTATTGTCATTTTAATTATTGTTATTTATTTTATATTGTTAGTTAAATATCGTCATTTACTTTACGCTTCACTTAAAATATAAAATCGACAAACCGGTCATTAAACGGTAAACCCCCTTTTATATATTATTATATATAATTATATATATTTTGTACAAATATAGTTAATTAAAATATTGTGTGAAATAAGCCAGCTCCCTGTGGAACGAATCGGACTTACTAAAAACTATACTACTCTACGATTAGGTACACTGCCTATAGTGTTGTAGCAAGGTTTAGGTATATCCCATCTGTAAATAAATAATTAAAACTTGTGTAATTTGTAACGTATTTCGTAGTAAAAATAATACTATTTCGTACCCCACCTCGCACACATCAAGTTTTTGGCGCCGCTGCCGGGGACTCGGCGAAACGCTATAATTTTAATATATATTTGTATAAATATATTTTTAGAAAAACAATATAAAATTTAAAAAAAAAAAAAAGTAAACCTGTCAAATGAATTTTCACCCTCCGCGACTCGCGGAGTTTGTTGCCAGCTAGGATCCGCACTCGCGGAGTTTGGCCTGACACGCCTGATCAACCTAATTCAGCATTAATTACGGAGTATTAATTATTATTATTTATTATAAACCCTAATTACTTTATTATTATTATAATTTAGTTTAATTTTTTTATTAATTAGTTATAATTAGTTTTAATTAGTTTTAATATATATAAAAATTAATACTTTTATTAAATAAATATAAAAATAATATTTTTATAAAAATAAATAAATTTTTCATTTTTAGCTTCTTTTTATAAATTGTAACCTTTTAATCTTTTAATCGTAAAATTTGTATTTTTATCGTTCGTAGCTAGTTTTAAGTTCTAGTATTTTGCCGTAGCTTATTTTTATTTCTAGATTTTTAGGCTTTGCCGTAAAATCCCTTAAGTGCTTTTTCTTTAGAATTAAGATTTAGGCGCTTTAGAATTTTGCGACGCCGTTATAGATTTTAGTGCCCAATAACGTAATTACCAATTTTCTATAGAATTGCATTCAAGTTTTAATACCTTTAGGCGCAACTTTTTAGATATAGTTTTTAGACTTTTAAGTTTCGACGTTTTTCTTTCTCATTTTTATTTTTCGACGTTTTTCGACGCTACTCTTTTTCTTTCTTATTTCTCGCCGCTCTAGTTTTTAGGACTTAGAATTTTCTCTATTTCTTCTCTAATAATTCAAAACGAAGAATTATTTTAAGCGGTTAAATTGATAGACATCCAAATTTCTGCTTCGTAGTAATAGTTGGATTTGTTAGTGGCTGAGTTGTGAGCTTCCGATTTAAAGGGTTCTGGCTCCCTGCTGCATCTATTGGCTATTCGAAACGTGGACAAAAGCAGAAAAGTCTATTAATTTGATAACTTATATAATTTTTATTTTTATAACTAATAGGATAATTAAGTAAATGCACCACATTGTAGCTAAAATTTGGTAATAAGCGCATTATGGAAAATCTCGAGGATATTTTGGAAACTCTTTATGACATCCGAAATCAATTTAATCAATACTCTCAAACGGGTGTTGATGACAATTCGTTCGGTCAATCTTGGATCACGAATGACGAAACAATAACTGGTTGTGAAATCTGTGGAGATTATCACTCAACATGGGAATGTTATTATTACGTTCCTATGGAAAATTAAGAACCCATGGAACCTGAATGGAACGATTATGAAGAGTACAATTCAAATTGGGATTATTCCCAAGAATATTTCCAAACTCAACAATAAGAGGACGAGGAAAATTATGTGTCTGAAAATTCTTTAGATTATATGAAAATCAAACTGGAAGAACTTGATGCTCAAAATGAAAAATGAGAGAGTTTGTAAATAGGCAAGCTGAAACTCTATCAGATTACACACCTATTAATCTGAGGAGTATTGTGCAAGAAAATCTCATATTATCGAATTTTGATGAATTCGAGAGCTCCCAAATCACCAATTATCCCGATTATACTTTTTATTCAGCTTTACCAAATTCACAACATAACGACACTTTAGCCTCTACCGACGAAATCATCAATCCATCAATGGATGAAGAAGAAGTAAGGGAGACAAATTGGTACTCTTGGGAAAACGATAACGTTGAAAATTTTACCCCCGAGACCAAAGTGGTGGGACCGATAAGTACCGTTAATAAAGAAGAATCTACTTCGATCCAGAAATTCACCATTCCACAACCTTCCAACCCAATATTCTCAATAGACGAGTCATCTACCGAAGATGAACTACGAGTTGTAATAGATAATGACACCTCGAATTTCACCCAATTGGGTAATAGAGGTGAAACCTTTGATCCCGAGAATGAACGGAAGGAAATGTTAGGAATTGTCCACCCTATAGAAATATGTATTTCGGTGTATATCGATCCATTTGACCAAGAACCAGAAAAGAGACATTTCCATTTACTAAAAGCTACATTTAAAAAAGAATTAAGTAGTGATGATCGGGTGGTTCTAAACTTTAAACCCATTGATATATTATACACCACCCGAGATATAAATAACTGGCTCACTATTTTAATTCGTGGAACTTATTCTACCGACTTCACATGTCATCAGCTAAGTGTGGGGAAGTCTAACCCCACTTAACGTTAAATTAGGAGTTCGGGTTAGTGCATAACTCGATAATAAAAATGCATGATGAGTTAGGGTAAAAGACGTATTTTCAAATATTAGATAACAGTTCAGAAAAGCAACCGTTTTTGAAGAAAAACATGTGTGATAAAACAAGAAGGAATGAACGATGAGGCGCGTCATCTATCATTCGACGAGCTTTGTAATTACAAACTGGGTATTTTCAATCACTTTTCTACACTAATCACCCTCATGAATTTATAATTAGAGTCTGATTTCATGCAAATGAGGGCATTGCATGATCTCAAGTGTGGGGAAGGGTTATAAATTCTCTCGGGTTTGCACTTGGTTTATTTTCTAAATTTTATGAAAATTTTAAAAAAAATTTCAACTAAATGAATTCAAAATCATGTTTATACATATTTATGAACGATGAAAACTAGGTATTAATACCGAAATTATCGTTACCTCGGAAAGGACATAAATTGAGAAACACCCTAAAACGCTTTAATTCATTTAAAATGGAATAAAAGAGGATAAAAAGGCAAAGAAAGAAACTAAGTGTGGGGAGAATGTACCAAGTTATTCAATTAAAAACTATCTATCACATGTTTCTGTAAAGTTATTGCAGGTGCTTTTATTTTGGACTAAATTAACTGTTTTACCCGGTTTATTGTAATACATTTGAAAGAAAAGATGGATCTACACGATGAATCAATTCCATCATTAAAAGGAAGTAAAGTCTTCCGAAAAAGACACGCGCTTCTTGGTTTAGGTCAGGAAGTTGTCATCCAGACCAGCTGTAGGTTGACGAAAAATCTAGAAAAGTCATCTCTAAAATCAGTAGGAAATCCACAGACCTCAGCATCAAACAGGGTCGCCAAGTGGTCAGACTTATCCTAACCATGAGAAGGATCTATCTTGTACAATGGGGGGGGCACCGTGCAAATTAGCTTGATAAGAGTAATGAATCAGATCCCCAGAAAGGATAATCTCCTTAAAGATTAAAAATCAGCTTTTAAGCCTGATATTACTCAATCCTTGAGATTGACTTTTAAAGATTGAGAATTACAAACTCATGGAATTCGGGAGCTTGAACGAGAAAATATTTTGATCAAAATTAAAACCGATTTGTTTTCTGAAAACCTATTTTCAATGCGTTCATTACCATTGAACGTAAAATTCTAGGAATTCACCTGGAATTCATTAGGTCATCTGAACCAAATCGGGTGTCAACCGTAAGAACGGTGGTTGCATAGCATGGTCGGAGACAGGACCTTGTGCCAGACCGAAAAATTATAGGATGATCTTTACTATTTCTCCTACAAAGGATAGTACTAGCATCCGACACGTTTTAGACCATGAACATCTGCATGTCATTAGACATTGCCTTAACAGTTTCTTGTTCATCGCTTTCCTTTACAACCGAACGGCAGTTTGCTGAAAGGTAATATACGGAACAAGTAAACTGGATGTGTGCTTTCCGATACAGGGATATCAGTGGATTACACGAACCTAAATGTTTTTAGCCAAAATATTGATCCACAAATATATTTTGCAACACCGATGGTGGGTCAAATCAGAAAACTTATCTAGGGTAAAAGCTAGAATGAAATTTTTAAAAGATCAAATGTTTTCATAAAGATCCAATTTCCTTAAAGGATCTAAATTTTTATAGTCATGTGGGACTGTAAACCACATCGTTACTATCATTGTTTATACCGCCGTATCAAAATCACCGATGTATAACGTGTGAAGAATAAAGAAGTGATTCGTGTGATGTAATTTCAAGTTCTGTATTGCTTGAGGACAAGCAACGTTCAAGTGTGAGGATATTTGATAGTGCTCCAAATGAACATATATTTAGTATAAATATCCTTCCAATATGTAAATTTTTCAGTTGCAAATGTTCTATTTTCAAGTAATATTCGTTTAAATAAATAAGTGCGAAGACAAAAGGCGAAAACGAAGATTTGAAGACGCAAACATCCAAAAAGCTCAAATGTACAAGATACAATCCAAGTGGTTCAATTTATTGGTAAGAAACGTCTAAAAATGAAAAGAGTACAAGTTGCGGAACGCAAAGTACAAGATATTAAATTATACGAAAGGACGTTCGAAAATCCAGAACCGGGACCTGAGCCAACTAAAAATTATGAGTCAACTATGCACAAGAATATAATATAATATTTAAATAATTATATAAATTATTTATATATTATATATATTTAAATATAACGTCGACAAGCAAATGGCCAAAATTTGGTGAGCTGAATTCCTGACCTCCGCACTCGCGGAGCATTTAGCCTATAAACCTCCACGATCGCGGAGCACACCAGGATCAAAATTTCCTATAAAAGGCACGAGCTTGCTGCCGAGTTCATCACACACAAAAAATCAATCTCTCTCTGTGATATATATAATATATATATATATATATATATATATATATATATATATATATATATATATATATATATATATATATATATATATATATATATATATATATATAATATAATATAAATTAGTTTAGTTTTATATTAGATTAGTTTAGTTAATGTAATGGTTAATTACGGGTTTTAAAGTCGGAGCTGTGTCCGTGTAACACTACGCGATAAATAATCAATGTATGCTATGTTCTCCTTTATAAATTAATGTTTCGTACTTAAGTTATTATTATGCTTATTTAAGACGAAGTAATCATGATGTTGGGCTAAAATGCTAAAATTGGGTAATTGGGCTTTGTACCATAATTGGGGTTTAGACAAAAGAACGAGACTTGTGGAAATTAGACTATGGGCTATTAATGGGCTTTATATTTGTTTAACTAAATGATAGTTTGTTAATTTAATATGAAGAGTTACAATTGGAAGTACCTATAAATAACCACATACACTCGATCGGACACGATGGGCGGGATATTTATATGTACGAATAATCGTTCATTTAACCGGACACGGGAATTAATTAATAGTCAGTAGAATTATTAAAACAAGGGTGAAATTATATACAAGGACACTTGGTGTAATTGTTAACAAAGTATTAAAAGCTTGGGTTACACGCAGTCGATATCCTGGTGTAATTATTAAACAAAGTATTAAGACCTTGTTACAGTTTAAGTCCCCAATTAGTTGGAATATTTGACTTCGGATATAAGGATAATTTGACGAGGACACTCACACTTTATATTTATGACTGATGGACTGTTATGGACAAAAACCAGACGGGCATATTAAATAATCCAGGACAAAGAACAATTAACCCATGGGAATAAACTAAAAATCAACACGTCAAACATCATGATTACGGAAGTTTAAATAAGCATAATATATTTTATTTCATATTTCCTCGTACTTTTATTTATTTTCATTTTAATTATTGTTATTTATTTTATATTGTTAGTTAAATATCGTCATTTACTTTACGCTTCGCTTAAAATATAAAATCGACAAACCGGTCATTAAACGGTAAACCCCCTTTTATATATTATTATATATAATTATATATATTTTGTACAAATATAGGTAATTAAAATATAGTTTGAAATAAGCCAGCTCCCTGTGGATCGAACCAGACTTACTAAAAACTATACTACTCTACGATTAGGTACACTGCCTATAGTGTTGTAGCAAGGTTTAGGTATATCCCATCGGTAAATAAATAATTAAAACTTGTGTAAATTGTAACGTATTTCGTAGTAAAAATAATACTATTTCGTACCCCACCTCGCACACATCAATTACAATTAATGAAAAACTACAATTCATTGAAGAACCCGTCGAAATAATGGATCATGAGGTTAAAAGACTTAAGCGAAATAAAATACCAATTGTTAAGGTTCGATGAAATGCTCGTAGAGGACCCGAGTTCACCTGGGAGTGTGAAGATCAAATGAAGCTGAAATACCCGCACCTATTTCCAGAAGATGCGTCAACACCTTCAACAACTTAAAATTTTGGGACGAAATTTATTTAACGGGTAGGTACTGTAGTGACCCGAACTTTTCCATGATTAAATATTAAATGAAATTGATATTTACATGATTAAATGTTTCCAACATGTTAAGCAATCAAACTTGTTAAGACTTGGTTATTTGAAAAGAGTTTCATGTAGACAATTTACCACCCAGTCTGCCTAATGATTCACGAACGTCATAACTTGTGATAATTATATAATCGTTTTATTTTTTTATTTTATATATATATATATATATATATATATATATATATATATATATATATATATATATATATATAAGAAGAAATACAATTAAATCAAAGATGTACAAGTAAAACACTATTTGCAACAGTAAAACACTATTTGCTACAGTAAAACACTATTTGCTACAGTAACTTTCGCTTTGCTACAGCAAAATACTATTTGCTACAGTAAACGCAATTTACTCGTATTCAATCCGTATTCGTACTCGTACAATACCCAGCCTCTAGACGTATATACTATTGGTATATACACTTCAATGATCAGCTCTTATGTAACGACCCGTCAAAATCGCTATTGACGCGGCACGTTAATCATTGATTCCACAGTGAGGTTTTGACCTCTATATGATACGTTTTGATAAAATATTGCATTCATTAAAATAAGTGACTTTCTAAACATAGAAAGTTATAAACATGTGGGCGAGTGCTTAGGTATAAGCAAAACCCCGAAATACATAAGTCTTTAATTTACAGGTTGACATCACAGTCCAATTATTTATTACACAACGCAGTTTTATTTTGAATGCAATAAACTTTGTACAAAGCATGAGAGACTCCATGCAGGCAACAAGCACATCACAGCGGAAGCATTCTAAGGACCTGAGAATAAAACATGCTAAAAAGTCAACACGAATGTTGGTGAGTTATAGGTTTAATTGCTCGAGTCATAAACATATATAAAGATAGACCACAAGATTTCATCAAAAGTTTATCAATAGATTCTACGTAACAGAGCACCCTGGTAACTAAACTTAACGCTATAGTAATAATTACCTCATTCGTTTTAATACACGTAAACCAACGTGTCTTAAACTCAAATAACATACGTCCGTTAAAAGGCTAGTGCTCTAGCTCAGACGGGGATGTCAAGCCCTATGGATCCATATACAATTATTCGCGCCCACCAGTCCATATCCTATGTACTGGCAGCTACTAGTTACCAAAGCTAAGGGATTTTCGGTTTAACTCAGTGTAGAATTTAGTATGTACTTGTGTCTTTTCGTGTTTAAAATAAATTGCATGTATTCTCAGCCCAAAAATATTTAAAGTATTTAAAAAGGGAGACTATAAAATCACAGTTCAATATTGAGACTCAATATTGTAGGCAAATTGCGTAAACGTAATGATGGTAGACGACTGTATGGTTGGTCTTGGATTCAAGAACAATACCCCGAACAATACCCAATATTTCTTTAGTTTAAAACGGTTTGAAACCCGAATTAAAAATACTCGTTCATAACCTCTTTTCAATATATTACCACTTATAAAAATATAACATCAAAATATGTAAAAGTATATATGCATGTGTAGTTTAAAAGCAAGAACGAATTCTCAATTTATAGATGAAAAACTTTGATCCTATCATGCATATTTTATTTAAATAATAATATAATAATTAAAGCCGCCATCACTTTTTATGTCGACAAACTTTTTATGTCGACAAACATTACGCGTTTCGCGTAGATAGGTACGCGGTCCGCGTATGGTGTCTTCATGAAAGTTGTAGATTTTTGAGTTACGGACGTCTGGACACCAGAATCACCCTTTTTCGAGTCAGTATGATTTAATTATGATTTTTCTCGTGAAAGTACGCAGGTTTAGTGATTTCCATCATTTTAACTTGAAATCTTGATACAAAATGTTGTAGTCTTTTGTTGCTCATTAGAAATCTTTATTTTATATTTAACAAAATTTAAATGAGACTAATTATATACACACACATCAGCTTGCATGATCAAATGTCTAGCTACATTAAATTTTGTCCTCGTCTAATTTCGAATTTATATAGATATGCATGTTTATCAAAAGTGAAAAATAGAAAGTCCCATATTTTTGTCCAAATACAACCTTGCCATTTTCAATGATATATATATCGAGTTACTTATATAAAATATATAATTACATTATTTATTTAAATCATTATATATATATATATATATATATATATATATATATATATATATATATGTGTGTATTAATGTGGAATTTTCTGGATCATTACAGTACCTCTCCGTTAAAGAAAATTTCGTCCCGGAATTTTGAGTAGTACCTGTTTTATGAGTGATATCAGTGAACAAATGTGGATACTTTTGCTTCATTTGATCTTCACGTTCCCAAGTAAACTCGGGTCCTCGTCTAGCGTTCCAACGAACTCTAACTATCGGTATTTTGCTTTGTTTTAATTGTTTGACCTCACGGTCCATGATTTCAACAGGTTCTTCGATAAAATGGAGTTTATCATTGATTCGTATTTCGTCAAGAGGAATTACGACATCCTCTTCAGCTAAACATTTCTTCAAATTTGACACGTGAAATGTGTCGTGAACACTACTAAGTTCTTGCGGTAGCTTTAATCGATAAGCAACTGTTCCAATTCTTTCGGTGATTTCAAAGGGTCCTACGTACCTAGGACTTAGCTTTCCTCGTTTACCGAATCGTACAACGCCTTTCCAGGGTGACACTTTCAACATGACTTTGTCGCCCACTTGAAATTCTAGCGGTTTTCTTCTTACATCAGCATAACTCTTTTGGCGACTCATGGCCGTTTTCAATCGCTGTTGTATTTGAATGATCTTTTCGGTGGTTTCGTGAATAATTTCTGGTCCAGTAAGTTGTCTTTCTCCTACTTCACTCCAACATATAGGAGATCTGCACTTTCTACCGTAAAGTGCTTCAAATGGCGCTGCGTTGATGCTCGTATGATAGCTGTTATTGTATGAAAATTCTGCCAACGGTAAGTGTCGATCCCAACTGGTTCCAAAGTCAATCACACATGCCCGTAACATGTCTTTCAATGTTTGTATTGTTCTTTCACTTTGACCATCTGTCTGTGGGTGATAAGCGGTGCTCATATCTAATCGAGTTCCCAATGCTTTTTGTAATGACTGCCAGAAACGTGATGTGAATCGGGTGTCGCGATCAGATATGATAGAGATGGGTACTCCATACTGTCTGTCTCCTTTATTGGTAGAAAGTGAGCTGATTTAGTTAGACGATCAACTATCACCCAAATAGTATCATGACTACTTGCAGTCCTTGGCAATTTCGTAATGAAACCCATAGTTATTCTTTCCCATTTCCACTGCGGAATTTCTGGTTGTTGCAGTAATCCTGACGGCTTTTGGTGCTCAGCTTTGACCTTTGCACACGTCAAACATTTGCTTACATAAGTAGCAATTTCTGTCTTCATATTAGGCCACCAATAAAACTTCTTGAGATCGTGGTACATTTTCCCGTTTCCTGGGTGAATTGAGTACCTCGTTTTGTGTGCTTCATCTAGTACTAGTTGCCTTAGATTACCATATTTTGGTACCCATATCCTATCAGCAAAATACAGGGTTCCATCGGCTTTTACCTCAAGCTGTTTTTCTAACCCTCTGCTCATTTCGCCTTTTTCATTTTCTTCTTTTAAAGCTTCTAACTGTGCTGCTTGAATTTGCTTTGTGAGATCGGTACGAATTGTAATATTCAAAGCTCGGACCCTAAGAGGTTTTACTCTTTCTTTTCGACTTAGGGCATCAGCTACAACATTAGCCTTTCCGGGGTGGTAACGGATTTCACAATCGTAATCGTTTAACAACTCTACCCAGCGACGTTGTCTCATATTGAGTTGTTTTTATCAAAAATATGCTGAAGACTCTTATGGTCAGTGTACACTGTACACTTGGTGCCATATAGATAGTGTCTCCATATTTTGAGTGCAAAAACTACAGCTCCAAGTTCCAAATCGTGTGTTGTATAGTTCTTTTCATGAATTTTTAGTTGTCGTGAGGCATATGCGATAACTTTTGTGCGTTGCATTAATACACATCCTAAACCTTGGCGCGAAGCGTCACAATAGATCACGAAATCATCATTTCCTTCTGGTAATGACAAAATGGGTGCAGACGTTAACTTCTTCTTTAACAACTGGAATGAGGATTCCTGTTCCGTGGACCAATCATACTTCTTTCCCTTTTGAGTCAATGAAGTTAAGGGTTTGGCGATTCTAGAGAAATCTTGAATGAATCTTCGGTAGTAACCAGCAAGACCAAAAATTGGCGGATTTGTGTTGGAGTCTTCGGTGTTTCCCATTTACTAATGGCTTCGATCTTGGCAGGGTCAACTTTAATTCCATGTTTACTGACAACATGTCCCAAAAATTGTACTTCTTGTAACCAGAAATCACACTTCGAAAATTTTGCGTACAATTCTTCTTTCTTGAGTATCTCTAGTACCAGTCTTAAGTATTGCTCATGTTCTTCCTTGTTCTTCGAGTAAATCAATATGTCGTCGATAAAAACAATGACAAATTTGTCTAAATACGGTCTACAGATGCGATTCATTAGATCCATGAATACTGCTGGAGCATTAGTCAATCCAAAAGGCATGACTAGAAATTCATAGTGACCGTAACGGGTTCTGAACGCGGTTTTAGGAACATCTTCTTCCTTCACTCTCAGTTGATGATATCCGGAGTGTAGATCAATCTTGGAATAAACACTTGATCCTTGCAATTGATCAAACAAATCATCAATCCTCGGTAATGGGTACCGATTCTTGATCGTTAATTTGTTTAATTCTCGGTAATCTATGCACATTCTCATAGATCCATCCTTCTTCTTGACGAACAGAATAGGAGCACCCCAAGGTGAAAAACTAGGACGAATAAATCCACGGTCCGATAATTCTTGTAACTGGTCTTGTAATTCTTGCATTTCTGAAGGTGCAAGTCTATATGGAGATCGGGCTACAGGTGCAGCTCCTGGTATGAGATCAATCTGGAATTCTACACATCTGTGTGGAGGTAGCCCCGGTAATTCTTCTGGAAATACTCCAGGGTATTCTCTTACAACCGGCATGTCATTAATGCTTCTTTCTTCAGTATCGATCTTCTTTACATGTGCCAAAATAGCATAACAACCTTTTCTTATAAGTTTCTGGGCCTTCATACAGCTGATAAAGTTCAGCTTTGAGTTGCTCTTCTCCCCATAAATCATTAATGACGTTTCATCCTTACGAGGGATGCGAATTGCTTTCTCAGCGCAAACAACTTCCGCTCTTGTTTTGGACATCCAGTCCATGCCAACGATTACGTCAAAACTTCCTAATTCTACGGGTATCAAATCGATTTTGAAGGTTTCACCAGCGAGATTCATTTCGCAGCCATGGCAAATTTTATCGGCTTTTATCAGTTTACCATTAGCTAATTCAATAGTATATTTATCGTCTAGAGGTAATGATGCACATTTTAGTTTAAAACTAAAGTCTTTACACATATAACTTCTATCAGCACCTGTATCAAACATAATAGAAGCTAGTTGATTATTAACGGTAAACGTACCCGTGACAAGATTAGGATCCTCACGTGCTTTACTGGCACTAACATTAAATGCCCTCCCACGTGCGGGTTCTTTGTTCTTCTCCTTATCAGGGCATTGATTTATAAAGTGACCAGACTTCCCGCATCCAAAACATTTCTTGACATCGGTCCGTTTTGTCTTTACTTCAGAAACGGTGGCATAACAATCTTTCGCCACATGTCCTTTCTTGTTGCACTTATCACAGACCACTTGACAATAACCTGCATGATGTGTGTAACATCTTTTGCAGAACGGATGGGGTCCCTTATAGTTTGGACTTGCATTTGCCCCATCTTGTTTACCTTTAAAAGTTTCTTGTTTCTTCAGGTGAGTACTTTTGCCCTTATAGTCTTCCCATTTCCTCTTTCCTTCAGTTGTCTTGACTTCGGTAATTGGTGCCTTAATCGAACTCTCTGTGATCTGGTCCATGAGTTGGTGTGCCATTGTCATGGCTTCCTGCATCGTATTTGGTTTGGACGATGTAACATTTCCTTTGATATTGATCGATAAACCGTCAATATACATTTCTATCTTTCGTTTCTCGTTTGGCACCAATTCGGGACACAACAAGGCTAGTTTCATGAAACGCTTTTCATAGTTATTGAGATTCGCGCCGATAACCTTCAGATTACGTAACTCAGATTCCATTTTTCTGATCTCGTTTCGAGGACAGTACTCCTCGATTAGCATCTTTTTCAGTTCTTCCCAAGAGATATCATATGCCGTATCTATTCCTTCTGCTTTATCATAGTTGTTCCACCAAGTAAGTGCACCATCTTGCAAAGTGCACGAAGCATACTTTGACTTGTCTCGGTTCGCACAATTACTGATTTTGAAAACGGACTCCATCTTTTCAAACCATCGGGTTAGACCGACTGGTCCCTCGGTTCCACTAAACGTCTGTGGTTTGCATCCTTGAAAAGTTTTGTATGAGCATCCGTTTCGTGAGTTTGTGTTTACGGCTGCTGCTTTGGCTGCTGCTTCGGCTGTTGCTTTTGCTGCTTCGGTTGCAGTAATTCTTTCATTCACACGTTTCTTGACTAGTTGCTCAAACTCATCATCCGACATTTGAGACATGTTTCTTCAATAAACACAACAGATATAATTTAATCATATAGAATATTATAGGTAAAATGAGTTGTCAATAGTTAATCGTAGCATATTAATAATATGAACCAATTATTATAAAAGCCTTTTCTTCTTATTAGCATTTTATAATTATTTCTAGGGTATTACCTACCCGTTAAGTTCATACATAATAGCTAGTACAAGGAATTAACTACTAAAATCCTAATAATATTCCACTATAAAAAATTATAGCGAGTTACTACATTATTATGTAATAATAATAATAATAAGAAGTAGTAATAATACAAATAATCATTCCATGCATTTATTATTAATAAACCAAAATAATACAATACCATACAATACTGATATTTTACATATGCTTATTTTACATAACAAGATAGAGTAGCACACATAAGCAATAAAATAGCGCATGGAAGATTTATGGTTGCGAGGTCGTTCATTCAGAACTATCAGAAACTTCTTCCCATTTGGTTCTCTCTGCCAATTGTTTGTGTGCACATGGTCCGACAGGCATTCTGGCAGTGTATTTTATTTTTAGTTGGGGTTTTGAGGTACCCGTTGCCTCAGTGGGTTTAATACAATAAGGGTGTTTACGGATCGAATGGTCCTGTTCTTTTTTAATAATTAAGGACATTTTATTATTGTGGTTGTTTTTATTATCTATAGCAAGTTGGAATTTCTCCTTAGTGATCTCTTTTATTTCATTAGCGAAATCCTCCTCCTTACTGATCTCGTCTGATGACGAACTGTCTGAGTCATGTGTAGGAGAATATGATGACGAACTGCAAGAATATGTACCGGTGGTCATGAACCGAAATCTGCCAGGCGTAATCGGCACAACCCGCCCGTCGGCGGTATATCTGGACCAATGTCCATATTTGTTTAGAAATGGACGATCCTCTTTTACTCCAGGGATCATGGGTCCATGCCAACGATACTGTGGCTCCGGAAAACTAAAGCTGGGTGGAGCTGGAACCTCCTCTGGGTTTACCGGGAGTTGAGATTCCCCGGCTAACACAATTTCTTCTTTAATAGGTATTGGAACGCCCTTTTCAGTTGTGGATAGAATATATTCAGTGTCCGATTCCGAGTCGTACAAAATGATAGGATTAGAAGAAGTCATCTATCACATAATTGAAACAACAATTACGTTAGCATATAAATATATCACATATAATGTTTTTGACCAAATAATAAGCAAAAATTAGGAAAAACAGATATGGTCATAGTCCAGACTCACTAATGCATCCTAACAATTACCAGTTAAACACAATAATGTAATTTCTGGTTCCCTATGACCTCAAGCTCGGATACCAACTGTAACGACCCGTCAAAATCGCTATTGACGCGGCACGTTAATCATTGATTCCACAGTGAGGTTTTGACCTCTATATGATACGTTTTGATAAAATATTGCATTCATTAAAATAAGTGACTTTCTAAACATAGAAAGTTATAAACATGTGGGCGAGTGCTTAGGTATAAGCAAAACCCCGAAATACATAAGTCTTTAATTTACAGGTTGACATCACAGTCCAATTATTTATTACACAACGCAGTTTTATTTTGAATGCAATAAACTTTGTACAAAGCATGAGAGACTCCATGCAGGCAACAAGCACATCACAGCGGAAGCATTCTAAGGACCTGAGAATAAAACATGCTAAAAAGTCAACACGAATGTTGGTGAGTTATAGGTTTAATTGCTCGAGTCATAAACATATATAAAGATAGACCAAAAGATTTCATCAAAAGTTTATCAATAGATTCTACGTAACAGAGCACCCTGGTAACTAAACTTAACGCTATAGTGATAATTACCCCATTCGTTTTAATACACGCAAACCAACGTGTCTTAAACTCAAATAACATACGTCCATTAAAAGGCTAGTGCTCTAGCTCGGACGGGGATGTCAAGCCCTATGGATCCATATACAATTATTCGCGCCCACCAGTCCATATCCTATGTACTGGCAGCTACTAGTTACCAAAGCTAAGGGATTTTCGGTTTAACTCAGTGTAGAATTTAGTATGTACTTGTGTCTTATCGTGTTTAAAATAAATTGCATGTATTCTCAGCCCAAAAATATTTAAAGTATTTAAAAAGGGAGACTATAAACTCACAGTTCAATATTGAGACTCAATATTGTAGGCAAATTGCGTAGACGTAATGATGGTAGACGACTGTATGGTTGGTCTTGGATTCAAGAACAATACCCCGAACAATACCCAATATTTCTTTATTTAAAACGGTTTGAAACCCGAATTAAAAATACTCGTTCATAACCTCTTTTCAATATATTACCACTTATAAAAATATAACATCAAAATATGTAAAAGTATATATGCATGTGTAGTTTAAAAGCAAGAACGAATTCTCAATTTATAGATGAAAAACTTCGATCCTATCATGCATATTTTATTTAAATAATAATATAATAATTAAAGCCGCCATCACTTTTTATGTCGACAAACTTTTTATGTCGACAAACATTACGCGTTTCGCGTAGATAGGTAAGCGGTCCGCGTATGGTGTCTTCATGAAAGTTGTAGATTTTTGAGTTACGGACGTCTGGACACCAGAATCACCCTTTTTCGAGTCAGTATGATTTAATTATGATTTTTCTCGTGAAAGTACGCAGGTTTAGTGATTTCCATCATTTTAACTTGAAATCTTGATACGAAATGTTGTAGTCTTTTGTTGCTCATTAGAAATCTTTATTTTATATTTAACAAAATTTAAATGAGACTAATTATATACACACACATCAGCTTGCATGATCAAATGTCTAGCTACATTAAATTTTGTCCTCGTCTAATTTCGAATTTATATAGATATGCATGTTTATCAAAAGTGAAAAATAGAAAGTCCCATATTTTTGTCTAAATACAACCTTGCCATTTTCAATGATATATATATCGAGTTACTTATATAAAATATATAATTACATTATTTATTTAAATCGTTATATATATATATATATATATATATATATATATATATATATATATATATATATATATATATATATATATATATATATATATATATGTGTGTGTGTGTGTGTGTGTGTGTATTAATGTGGAATTTTCTGGATCATTACATCTTAGCAGCCTTAATGAGTCACCTAAACATGTGGGAACCATCGTTTGGCAACTAGCATGAAATATCTAACAAAAATACAAACTAATGGAACCTTATATTCAAGGGTAGGATCACATTTTTTATTCACCAACCATAAAACTTTCATTTGTCAACTTTCATGCATCAAACTTAACTCTCTCTTGTTATCTCTTGATGTTCTAAGTGTTCTTCATCACCTTCATTAAAATCAAGCTCAATCTAGCTCATAAATCCTAACCTAGATCAACTTACAAAACAACTACTCAAGAACACACCAAAAACACTTTCAAGTTTACTAGCTTACTGCCAATCCTGCAAATCCATTTTAAGTGATCATCCAATCTCAAGAAATCTTTCTTATTTACAGTAAGATATCTTTCTAATTCAAGGTAATACTCATATTCAAACTTTTATTCAATTTCTATAACTATAACAATCTTATTTCGAGTGGAAATCTTACTTGAACTTGTTTTCGTGTCATGATTCTGCTTTAAGAACTTTCAAGCCATCCAAGGATCCTTTTGTAGTGACCTGAACTTTTCCATGTTTATATATATTAAATGAAATTGTTATTTACATGTTTAAGTGTTTCCAACATGTTAAGCAATCAAACTTGTTAAGACTTGATCAATTGAAATAGGTTTCATATAGACAATTGACCACCCAAGTTGACCGGTGATTCACGAACGTTAAAACTTGTAAAAACTACATGATGACATATATATATGATTATATATATAGTTAATATGATATTATGATAAGTAAGTATCTCATTAGGTATTTTAACAATGAGTTATATGTAGTGACCCGAACTTTTCCATGTTTATATATATTAATTGAGATTGATATTTACATGATTAAATGTTTCCAACATGTTAAGCAATCAAACTTGTTAAGACTTGATTAATTGAAATATGTTTCATATAGACAATTGACCACCCAAGTTGATCGGTGATTCACGAACGTTAAAACTTGTAAAAACTATATGATGACATATATATGGATATATATATAGTTAACATGATACTATGATAAGAAAACATATCATAAAGTATATTAACAATGAACTACATATGTAAAAACAAGACTACTAACTTAATGATTTTTAAACGAGACATATATGTAACGATTATCGTTGTAAAGACATTTAATGTATATATATCATATTAAGAGATATTCATACATGATAATATCATGATAATATAATAATTTAAAATCTCATTTGATATTATAAACATTGGGTTAACAACATTTAACAAGATCGTTAACCTAAAGGTTTCAAAACAACACTTACATGTAACGACTAACGATGACTTAACGACTCAGTTAAAATGTATATACATGTAGTGTTTTAATATGTATTTATACACTTTTGAAAGACTTCAATACACTTATCAAAATACTTCTACTTAACAAAAATGCTTACAATTACATCCTCGTTCAGTTTCATCAACAATTCTACTCGTATGCACCCGTATTCGTACTCGTACCATACACAGCTTTTAGATGTATGTACTATTGGTATATACACTCCAATGATCAGCTCTTAGCAGCCCATGTGAGTCACCTAACACATGTGGGAACCATCATTTGGCAACTAGCATGAAATATCTCATAAAATTACAAAAATATGAGTAATCATTCATGACTTATTTACATGAAAACAAAATTACATATCCTTTATATCTAATCCATACACCAACGACCAAAAACACCTACAAACACTTTCATTCTTCAATTTTCTTCATCTAATTGATCTCTCTCAAGTTATATCTTCAAGTTCTAAGTGTTCTTCATAAATTCCAAAAGTTCTAGTTTCATAAAATCAAGAATACTTTCAAGTTTGCTAGCTCACTTCCAATCTTGTAAGGTGATCATCCAACCTCAAGAAATCTTTGTTTATTACAGTAGGTTATCATTCTAATACAAGGTAATAATCATATTCAAACTTTGGTTCAATTTCTATAACTATAACAATCTTATTTCAAGTGATGATCTTACTTGAACTTGTTTTCGTGTCATGATTCTGCTTCAAGAACTTCGAGCCATCCAAGGATCCATTGAAGCTAGATCAATTTTTCTCTTTTCCAGTAGGTTTATCCAAGGAAATTAAGGTAGTAATGATGTTCATAACATCATTCGATTCATACATATAAAGCTATCTTATTCGAAGGTTTAAACTTGTAATCACTAGAACATAGTTTAGTTAATTCTAAACTTGTTCGCAAACAAAAGTTAATCCTTCTAACTTGACTTTTAAAATCAACTAAACACATCTTCTATATCTATATGATATGCTAACTTAATGACTTAAAACCTGGAAACACGAAAAACACCGTAAAACCGGATTTACGCCGTCGTAGTAACACCGCGGGCTGTTTTGGGTTAGTTAATTAAAAACTATGATAAACTTTGATTTAAAAGTTGTTATTCTGAGAAAATGATTTTTATTATGAACATGAAACTATATCCAAAAATTATGGTTAAACTCAAAGTGGAAGTATGTTTTCTAAAATGGTCATCTAGACGTCGTTCTTTCGACTGAAATGACTACCTTTAAAAAAAACGACTTGTAACTTATTTTTCCGACTATAAACCTATACTTTTTCTGTTTAGATTCATAAAATAGAGTTCAATATGAAACCATAGCAATTTGATTCACTCAAAACGGATTTAAAATGAAGAAGTTATGGGTAAAACAAGATTGGATAATTTTTCTCATTTTAGCTACGTGAAAATTGGTAACAAATCTATTCCAACAATAACTTAATCAACTTGTATTGTATATTATGTAATCTTGAGATACCATAGACACGTATACAATGTTTCGACCTATCATGTCGACACATCTATATATATTTCGGAACAACCATAGACACTCTATATGTGAATGTTGGAGTTAGCTATACAGGGTTGAGGTTGATTCCAAAATATATATAGTTTGAGTTGTGATCAATACTGAGATATGTATACACTGGGTAGTGGATTGATTCAAGATAATATTTATCGATTTATTTCTGTACATCTAACTGTGGACAACTAGTTGTAGGTTACTAACGAGGACAGCTGACTTAATAAACTTAAAACATCAAAATATATTAAAAGTGTTGTAAATATATTTTGAACATACTTTGATATACATGTATATATTGTTATAGGTTCGTGAATCAACCAGTGGCCAAGTCTTACTTCCCGACGAAGTAAAAATCTGTGAAAGTGAGTTATAGTCCCACTTTTAAAATCTAATATTTTTGGGATGAGAATACATGCAGGTTTTATAAATGATTTACAAAATAGACACAAGTACGTGAAACTACATTCTATGGTTGAATTATCGAAATCGAATATGCCCCTTTTTATTAAGTCTGGTAATCTAAGAATTAGGGAACAGACACCCTAATTGACGCGAATCCTAAAGATAGATCTATTGGGCCTAACAAACCCCATCCAAAGTACCGGATGCTTTAGTACTTCGAAATTTATATCATATCCGAAGGGTGTCCCGGAATGATGGGGATATTCTTATATATGCATCTTGTTATTGTCGGTTACCAGGTGTTCACCATATGAATGATTTTTATCTCTATGTATGGGATGTGTATTGAAATAAGAAATCTTGTGGTCTATTATTATGATTTGATATATATAGGTTAAACCTATAACTCACCAACATTTTTGTTGACGTTTAAAGCATGTTTATTCTCAGGTGATTATTAAGAGCTTCCGCTGTCGCATACTTAAATAAGGACGAGAGTTGGAGTCCATGCTTGTATGATATTATGTAAAAACTGCATTCAAGAAACTTATTTTGTTGTAACATATTTGTATTGTAAACCATTATGTAATGGTCGTGTGTAAACAGGATATTTTAGATTATCATTATTTGATAATCTACGTAAAGCTTTTTAAACCTTTATTGATGAAATAAAGGTTATGGTTTGTTTTAAAATGAATGCAGTCTTTGAAAAACGTCTCATATAGAGGTCAAAACCTCGCAACGAAATCAATTAATATGGAACGTTTTTAATCAATAAGAACGGGACATTTCAGTTGGTATCAGAGCGTTGGTCTTAGAGAACCAGAAAATTTGCATTAGTGTGTCTTATCGAGTTTGTTAGGATGCATTAGTGAGTCTGGACTTCGACCGTGTTTTCTTTAAAAATGATTGCTTAACATTTTTGTTGGAAACTATATATTTTTAACATATGAATATTATGTGATATATTAATCTCTTAACGTGTTTGATATTATGTGATAGATGTCTACCTCTAGAACAAGTCCCATTGACTCACCTAATAATAATGAAGAGTCAAATGTAAATTGGAATGATTTGTGGACTGATTCACAAGTTCCCGAAGAGGAACCGGAAGAAGAGTCGGAACCGGAAGAAGAATCGGAACCGGAAGAAGAATCGGAACCGGATGAAGAAATAGAACCGGTGGGGGAAATAATAAAACGGTTAAGTAAAAGAAAATCCTCAACCAACCGACCAAAGTTAATTATGGTCAATGGTGTTTCCGCCAAGGAAGCAAAATATTGGGAGGATTACGAATTCTCCGATGAATCGGATTCCGACGAGAATTCCGATGATGTTATAGAAATTACCCCAACTGAATTTAAAAAGGCAAAAGAAAATAATAAGGGAAAGGGCATAAAAATAGAGAAATCTAATTCCAACCCCGATGAACTTTATATGTATCGTCAACCCCCGAAGTCCTTAAGTTGTAACAATGACCCGGGAACCTCTAAACCACCAGGTTTTTCTAAACCAATGTGGACAACGACGGCTCGTATTAGGGGAACATCATATATCCCTAGAAACTTGGCAAAACGAATCAAAACCGAAGAAGAAGAAACGAGCGAGTCGGAATAAGATAGTTGTATTCGTGTGGTGTAATATATGTAATATAGTGTTCTTATGCTTTATGATATATGTAAAAATTGCTTGTATTAATAAGTATTTTTTTATGAATCTAACTCTTGTCTATTTTACAGTTTAAAAACACAAAATGGATAGACAACCCAATATTTTAAGAGACCTACCCGGAGACATGATTGATGAAATCTTGTCTAGAGTCGGCCAGAATTCTTCGGCACAACTATTTAAGGCGAGATCAGTTTGTAAGACATTCGAAGAACGTTCCAAGAATGTCTTGGTTTATAAGAGACTTTCGTTTGAAAGATGGGGGATATCACATTGGGAAACCCATAAGTTACGATGTGTTTACTTTGACGCATATATTGCGGGGAACCCAAATGCTATTTTACGCAACGGGTTAAGAAATTATTTTGACTCAATATATCCGAATATTGGACTTCGTGATTTAGAAAAAGCGGCTAACATGCAACATAAAGAAGCATGTTATGCTTACGGATTAGTAATGTTCGCTTCTCACCAAAGTGAGAACAAGAACATCGGGCTACAACTATTAAACAAAACGTTTCCACAAGTGACGGAGTCGGTAATTGGGGTAAGAAATGAGGTTTTTAGATTGTTACGGGACTGTTGGACATTACGTAACCCTCGTCCCTTTGACGATGTTACAACACGCTGTCTTATCAACGGCCATAACGGTTATGTTCCACAAGACCAAGGATGGGAAGTAGTCCTAGTAAAACCAGAATGCATGACTTGTTTCTGGACGTATGAATTACGTGTCTTTATTGCCTTTGCTGAACGACTTGTGTACTAGCTAGAATTATCTTCACAACTATCTTGTATCAAAGTTATTGTGTGCTATATTTCATGCTTTATGTAAAATAAGCGGTATTGTAAGTTTGTAAAATATTGTATAAAAGTTTGAACGCGAAGTATTATTATAATCAGTTTTTCATATAGAATTGTAGTAGTTGAATTGTATATTAGCTACTAAGTATGAACTTAACGGGTAGGTACTACCCGAATTTAAACTTATAAAACGCTAATATGAAGAAAAAGCTTTTATAAATGAGTTCATATTATGCTACGAAATACTATTAACTACTGTTAATATTCTGTATGATTAACTTGTTCCATTTGACTATTTTGAAGGAAATGGCACCGACTACTCGACACACCGTGAATATGAATGAAGAGGAATTCCGTACTTTTCTAGCTTCAAACATAGCCGCAGTACAGGCTGCGCTACATACCAACAATAACCTTGGATCTAGCAGTACAGGAAATCGTGTAGGATGCACCTACAAAGAATTCACTGCCTGCAAACCTTTGGAATTTGATGGAACCGAAGGACCGATTGGATTGAAACGATGGACCGAGAAGGTCGAATCGGTGTTTGCCATAAGTAAGTGTACTGAAGAGGACAAAGTGAAGTACGCTACGCATACCTTCACAGGTTCTGCGTTAACATGGTGGAATACCTATCTAGAGCAAGTGGGACAAGACGATGCGTACGCACTACCGTGGTCAGCATTCAAGCACTTGATGAACGAGAAGTACCGTCCCAGAACCGAGGTCAATAAGCTCAAGACAGAACTTAGAGGGTTACGAACCCAAGGATTTGATATTACCACGTACGAAAGACGATTCACAGAATTGTGCCTATTGTGTCCGGGAGCATTCGAAGATGAGGAAGAGAAGATCGACGCGTTTGTGAAAGGATTACCGGAAAGAATCCAAGAAGATATAAGTTCACACGAGCCCGCCTCCATACAACAGGCATGTAGAATGGCTCACAAACTAGTGAACCAGATTGAAGAAAGAATTAAAGAACAGACTGCTGAAGAGGCCAATGTGAAGCAAGTCAAAAGAAAGTGGGAGGAAAACGGTGATAAGAATCACCAATACAACAACAACAGCAATTACAACAATAATCGCAACAATTATCCCAACAATCGCAACATCAATCGCAACTACAACAAACGGCCCAACAACAACAACAACAACAACAACAACAGCAACTACAACAATCATCCCAACAACAATAATAACCGCAACAACAACAACAATCAGAAGCAGCTATGCCAAAGGTGTGAAAAGAATCACTTGGGGTTCTGCACCAAATTTTGCAACAAGTGTAAAAGAAATGGTCATAGCGCGGCGAAGTGTGAGGTCTACGGACCAGGGGTTAATAGAACGAAAGGAACAAATGGTGTCGGAACGAGTAATGGCGGAGCAAGTAGTGTCGGAGCAAGTTATGCCAATGTAGTTTGTTATAAATGTGGAAAACCGGGCCACATTATTAGAAATTGCCCGAACCAGGAGAACACGAATGGACAAGGCCGCGGAAGAGTTTTCAATATTAATGCGGCAGAGGCACAAGAAGACCCGGAGCTTGTCACGGGTACGTTTCTTATTGACAATAAATCTGCTTACGTTTTATTTGATTCGGGTGCGGATAGAAGCTATATGAGTAGAGATTTTTGTGCTAAATTAAGTTGTCCATTGACGCCTTTGGATAGTAAATTTTTACTCGAATTAGCAAATGGTAAATTAATTTCAGCAGATAATATATGTCGGAATCGAGAAATTAAACTGGTTAGCGAAACATTTAAGATTGACTTGATACCAGTAGAGTTAGGGAGTTTTGATGTGATAATCGGTATGGACTGGTTGAAAGAAGTGAAAGCAGAGATCGTTTGTTACAAAAATGCAATTCGCATTATACGAGAAAAAGGAAAACCCTTAATGGTGTACGGAGAAAAGGGCAACACGAAGCTACATCTTATTAGTAATTTGAAGGCACAAAAACTAATAATAAAAGGTTGCTATGCTGTTCTAGCACACGTCGAGAAAGTACAAACTGAAGAAAAGAGCATCAATGATGTTCCCATTGCAAAAGAATTTCCCGATGTATTTCCGAAAGAATTACCGGGATTACCCCCACATCGATCCGTTGAATTTCAAATAGATCTTGTACCAGGAGCTGCACCAATAGCTCGTGCTCCTTACAGACTCGCACCCAGCGAGATGAAAGAACTGCAAAGCCAATTACAAGAACTTTTAGAGCGTGGTTTCATTCGACCAAGCACATCACCGTGGGGAGCTCCTGTTTTGTTTGTCAAGAAGAAAGATGGTACATTCAGGTTGTGTATCGACTACCGAGAGTTGAACAAACTTACCATCAAGAACCGCTACCCACTACCGAGAATCGATGACTTATTTGATCAACTACAAGGCTCGTCTGTTTATTCAAAGATTGACTTACGTTCCGGGTATCATCAAATGCGGGTGAAAGAAGATGATATTCCAAAGACTGCTTTCAGAACACGTTACGGTCATTATGAGTTTATGGTCATGCCGTTTGGTTTAACTAATGCACCAGCTGTGTTCATGGACCTTATGAACCGAGTGTGTGGACCATACCTTGACAAGTTTGTCATTGTTTTCATTGATGACATACTTATTTACTCAAAGAATGACCAAGAACACGGTGAACATTTGAGAAAGGTGTTAGAAGTATTGAGGAAGGAAGAATTGTACGCTAAGTTTTCAAAGTGTGCATTTTGGTTGGAAGAAGTTCAATTCCTCGGTCACATAGTGAACAAAGAAGGTATTAAGGTGGATCCGGCAAAGATAGAAACTGTTGAAAAGTGGGAAACCCCGAAAACTCCGAAACACATACGCCAGTTTTTAGGACTAGCTGGTTACTACAGAAGGTTCATCCAAGACTTTTCCAGAATAGCAAAACCCTTGACTGCATTAACGCATAAAGGGAAGAAATTTGAATGGAATGATGAACAAGAGAAAGCGTTTCAGTTATTGAAGAAAAAGCTAACTACGGCACCTATATTGTCATTGCCTGAAGGGAATGATGATTTTGTGATTTATTGTGACGCATCAAAGCAAGGTCTCGGTTGTGTATTAATGCAACGAACGAAGGTGATTGCTTATGCGTCTAGACAATTGAAGATTCACGAACAAAATTATACGACGCATGATTTGGAATTAGGCGCGGTTGTTTTTGCATTAAAGACTTGGAGGCACTACTTATATGGGGTCAAAAGTATTATATATACCGACCACAAAAGTCTTCAACACATATTTAATCAGAAACAACTGAATATGAGGCAGCGTAGGTGGATTGAATTATTGAATGATTACGACTTTGAGATTCGTTACCACCCGGGGAAGGCAAATGTGGTAGCCGATGCCTTGAGCAGGAAGGACAGAGAACCCATTCGAGTAAAATCTATGAATATAATGATTCATAATAACCTTACTACTCAAATAAAGGAGGCGCAACAAGAAGTTTTAAAAGAGGGAAATTTAAAGGATGAAATACCCAAAGGATCGGAGAAGCATCTTAATATTCAGGAAGACGGAACCCGGTATAGGGCTGAAAGGATTTGGGTACCAAAATTTGGAGATATGAGAGAAATGGTACTTAGAGAAGCTCATAAAACCAGATACTCAATACATCCTGGAACGGGGAAGATGTACAAGGATCTCAAGAAACATTTTTGGTGGCCGGGTATGAAAGCCGATGTTGCTAAATACGTAGGAGAATGTTTGACGTGTTCTAAGGTCAAAGCTGAGCATCAGAAACCATCAGGTCTACTTCAACAACCCGAAATCCCGGAATGGAAATGGGAAAACATTACCATGGATTTCATCACTAAATTGCCAAGGACTGCAAGTGGTTTTGATACTATTTGGGTAATAGTTGATCGTCTCACCAAATCAGCACACTTCCTACCAATAAGAGAAGATGACAAGATGGAGAAGTTAGCACGACTGTATTTGAAGGAAGTCGTCTCCAGACATGGAATACCAATCTCTATTATCTCTGATAGGGATGGCAGATTTATTTCAAGATTCTGGCAGACATTACAGCAAGCATTAGGAACTCGTCTAGACATGAGTACTGCCTATCATCCACAAACTGATGGGCAGAGCGAAAGGACGATACAAACGCTTGAAGACATGCTACGAGCATGTGTTATTGATTTCGGAAACAGTTGGGATCGACATCTACCGTTAGCAGAATTTTCCTACAACAACAGCTACCATTCAAGCATTGAGATGGCGCCGTTTGAAGCACTTTATGGTAGAAAGTGCAGGTCTCCGATTTGTTGGAGTGAAGTGGGGGATAGACAGATTACGGGTCCGGAGATTATACAAGAAACTACCGAGAAGATCATCCAAATTCAACAACGGTTGAAAACCGCCCAAAGTCGACAAAAGAGCTACGCTGACATTATAAGAAAAGATATAGAATTTGAAATTGGAGAGATGGTCATGCTTAAAGTTGCACCTTGGAAAGGCGTTGTTCGATTTGGTAAACGAGGGAAATTAAATCCAAGGTATATTGGACCATTCAAGATTATTGATCATGTCGGACCAGTAGCTTACCGACTAGAGTTACCTCAACAACTCGCGGCTGTACATAACACTTTCCACGTCTCGAATTTAAAGAAATGTTTTGCTAAAGAAGATCTCACTATTCCGTTAGATGAAATCCAAATCAACGAAAAACTTCAATTCTTCGAAGAACCCGTCGAAATAATGGATCGTGAGGTTAAAAGACTTAAGCAAAACAAGATACCAATTGTTAAGGTTCGATGGAATGCTCGTAGAGGACCCGAGTTCACCTGGGAGCGTGAAGATCAGATGAAGAAGAAATACCCGCATCTATTTCCAGAAGATTCGTCAACACCTTCAACAGCTTAAAATTTCAGGACGAAATTTATTTAACGGGTAGGTACTGTAGTGACCCGAACTTTTCCATGTTTATATATATTAATTGAGATTGATATTTACATGATTAAATGTTTCCAACATGTTAAGCAATCAAACTTGTTAAGACTTGATTAATTGAAATATGTTTCATATAGACAATTGACCACCCAAGTTGATCGGTGATTCACGAACGTTAAAACTTGTAAAAACTATATGATGACATATATATGGATATATATATAGTTAACATGATACTATGATAAGAAAACATATCATAAAGTATATTAACAATGAACTACATATGTAAAAACAAGACTACTAACTTAATGATTTTTAAACGAGACATATATGTAACGATTATCGTTGTAAAGACATTTAATGTATATATATCATATTAAGAGATATTCATACATGATAATATCATGATAATATAATAATTTAAAATCTCATTTGATATTATAAACATTGGGTTAACAACATTTAACAAGATCGTTAACCTAAAGGTTTCAAAACAACACTTACATGTAACGACTAACGATGACTTAACGACTCAGTTAAAATGTATATACATGTAGTGTTTTAATATGTATTTATACACTTTTGAAAGACTTCAATACACTTATCAAAATACTTCTACTTAACAAAAATGCTTACAATTACATCCTCGTTCAGTTTCATCAACAATTCTACTCGTATGCACCCGTATTCGTACTCGTACCATACACAGCTTTTAGATGTATGTACTATTGGTATATACACTCCAATGATCAGCTCTTAGCAGCCCATGTGAGTCACCTAACACATGTGGAAACCATCATTTGGCAACTAGCATGAAATATCTCATAAAATTACAAAAATATGAGTAATCATTCATGACTTATTTACATGAAAACAAAATTACATATCCTTTATATCTAATCCATACACCAACGACCAAAAACACCTACAAACACTTTCATTCTTCAATTTTCTTCATCTAATTGATCTCTCTCAAGTTATATCTTCAAGTTCTAAGTGTTCTTCATAAATTCCAAAAGTTCTAGTTTCATAAAATCAAGAATACTTTCAAGTTTGCTAGCTCACTTCCAATCTTGTAAGGTGATCATCCAACCTCAAGAAATCTTTGTTTATTACAGTAGGTTATCATTCTAATACAAGGTAATAATCATATTCAAACTTTGGTTCAATTTCTATAACTATAACAATCTTATTTCAAGTGATGATCTTACTTGAACTTGTTTTCGTGTCATGATTCTGCTTCAAGAACTTCGAGCCATCCAAGGATCCATTGAAGCTAGATCCATTTTTCTCTTTTCCAGTAGGTTTACCCAAGGAAATTAAGGTAGTAATGATGTTCATAACATCATTCGATTCATACATATAAAGCTATCTTATTCGAAGAATTAAACTTGTAATCACTAGAACATAGTTTAGTTAATTCTAAACTTGTTCGCAAACAAAAGTTAATCCTTCTAACTTGACTTTTAAAATCAACTAAACACATCTTCTATATCTATATGATATGCTAACTTAATGACTTAAAACCTGGAAACACGAAAAACACCGTAAAACCGGATTTACGCCGTCGTAGTAACACCGCGGGCTGTTTTGGGTTAGTTAATTAAAAACTATGATAAACTTTGATTTAAAAGTTGTTATTCTGAGAAAATGATTTTTATTATGAATATGAAACTATATCCAAAAATTATGGTTAAACTCAAAGTGGAAGTATGTTTTCTAAAATGGTCATCTAGACGTCGTTCTTTCGACTGAAATGACTACCTTTAAAAAAACGACTTGTAACTTATTTTTCCGACTATAAACCTATACTTTTTCTGTTTAGATTCATAAAATAGAGTTCAATATGAAACCATAGCAATTTGATTCACTCAAAACGGATTTAAAATGAAGAAGTTATGGGTAAAACAAGATTGGATAATTTTTCTCATTTTAGCTACGTGAAAATTGGTAACAAATCTATTCCAACCATAACTTAATCAACTTGTATTGTATATTATGTAATCTTGAGATACCATAGACACGTATACAATGTTTCGACCTATCATGTCGACACATCTATATATATTTCGGAACAACCATAGACACTCTATATGTGAATGTTGGAGTTAGCTATACAGGGTTGAGGTTGATTCCAAAATATATATAGTTTGAGTTGTGATCAATACTGAGATATGTATACACTGGGTCGTGGATTGATTCAAGATAATATTTATCGATTTATTTCTGTACATCTAACTGTGGACAACTAGTTTGAGGTTACTAACGAGGACAGCTGACTTAATAAACTTAAAACATCAAAATATATTAAAAGTGTTGTAAATATATTTTGAACATACTTTGATATACATGTATATATTGTTATAGGTTCGTGAATCAACCAGTGGCCAAGTCTTACTTCCCGACGAAGTAAAAATCTGTGAAAGTGAGTTATAGTCCCACTTTTAAAATCTAATATTTTTGGGATGAGAATACATGCAGGTTTTATAAATGATTTACAAAATAGACACAAGTACGTGAAACTACATTCTATGGTTGAATTATCAAAATCGAATATGCCCCTTTTTATTAAGTCTGGTAATCTAAGAATTAGGGAACAGACACCCTAATTGACGCGAATCCTAAAGATAGATCTATTGGGCCTAACAAACCCCATCCAAAGTACCGGATGCTTTAGTACTTCGAAATTTATATCATATCCGAAGGGTGTCCCGGAATGATGGGGATATTCTTATATATGCATCTTGTTATTGTCGGTTACCAGGTGTTCACCATATGAATGATTTTTATCTCTATGTATGGGATGTGTATTGAAATAAGAAATCTTGTGGTCTATTATTATGATTTGATATATATAGGTTAAACCTATAACTCACCAACATTTTTGTTGACGTTTAAAGCATGTTTATTCTCAGGTGATTATTAAGAGCTTCCGCTGTCGCATACTTAAATAAGGACGAGAGTTGGAGTCCATGCTTGTATGATATTATGTAAAAACTGCATTCAAGAAACTTATTTTGTTGTAACATATTTGTATTGTAAACCATTATGTAATGGTCGTGTGTAAACAGGATATTTTAGATTATCATTATTTGATAATCTACGTAAAGCTTTTTAAACCTTTATTGATGAAATAAAGGTTATGGTTTGTTTTAAAATGAATGCAGTCTTTGAGAAACGTCTCATATAGAGGTCAAAACCTCGCAACGAAATCAATTAATATGGAACGTTTTTAATCAATAAGAACGGGACATTTCATTATATACATAAAATTGAGTGTATTGAATTAAGAAACTCGAAACGGTATATATAACGATTATCGTTATAACAACGTCTTACTAAATACATATGAATCATATTAAGATATTGATACACTATGTTTAATCATGATAAGTAAACATGTCATTAAGTGTATTAACAATGAACTACATATGTAAAAACAAGACTACTAACTTAATGATTTCGAAACGAGACATATATGTAACGATTATCGTTGTAATAACATTTAACTGTAGATATATCATACTAAGATATATTAATATATCATAATATCATTATAATGTAATAATTTAACATCTCATTAGATATAATAAACATTGGGTTAACAACATTTAACAAGATCGTTAACCTAAACGTTTCAAAACAACATTTACACGTAACGACTAACGATGACTTAACGACTCAGTTAAAATATATATACATGTAGTGTTTTAATATGTATTCATACACTTTTGAAAGACTTCAAGACACTTATCAAAATACTTCTACTTAACAAAAATGCTTACAATTACATCCTCGTTCAGTTTCATCAACAATTCTACTCTTATGCACCCGTATTCGTACTCGTACAATACACAGCTTCTAAATGTATGTACTATTGGTATATACACTCCAATGATCAGCTCTTAGCAGCCCATGTGAGTCACCTAACATATGTGGGAACCATCATTTGGCAACTAGCATGAAATATCTCATAAAATTACAAAAATATTAGTAATCATTCTTGACTTATTTACATGAAAACAAAATTACATATCCTTTATATCTAATCCATATACCAACGACCAAAAACACCTATAAACACTTTCATTCTTCAATTTTCTTCATTTAATTGATCTCTCTCAAGTTCCATCTTCAAGTTCTAAGTGTTCTTCATAAATTCTACAAGTTCTTGTTTCATAAAATCAAGAATACTTCCAAGTTTACTAGCTCACTTCCAATCTTGTAAAGTGATCATCCTACCTCAAGAAATCCTTATTGTTTACAGTAAGATATCATTCTAAATCAAGGTAATACTCATATAAAAACTTTGATTCAATTCCTATAACTATAACTATCTTAATTCGAGTGATAATCTTACTTGAACTTGTTTTCGTGTCATGATTCTACTTCAAGAACTTTCAAGCCATCCAAGATCCTTTGAAGCTAGATCATTTCTTGTCACTTCCAGTAGGTTTACCTACTAAACTTGAGGTAGTAATGATGTTCATAACATCATTCGATTCATACACATAAAACTATCTTATTCGAAGATTTGAACATGTAATCACTAGAACATAGTTTAGTTAATTCTAAACTTGTTCGCAAACAAAAGTTAATCCTTCTAACTTGACTTTTAAAATCAACTAAACACATGTTCTATATCTATATGATATACTAACTTAATGATTTAAAATCGGAAAACACGAAAAACACCGTAAAACCGGATATACGCCGTCGTAGTAACACCGCGGGCTGTTTTGGGTTAGTTAATTAAAAACTATGATAAACTTTGATTTAAAAGTTGTTCTTCTGGGAAAATGATTTTTCTTATGAACATGAAACTATATCCAAAAATCATGGTTAAACTGAAAGTGGATGTATGTTTTTCAAAATGGTCATCAAGACGTCGTTCTTTCGACTGAAATGACTACCTCTTACAAAAACAACTTGTAACTTATATTTCTGACTATAAACCTATAATTTTTCATTTTAGATTCGTAAAATAGAGTTCAATCTGAAACCATAGCAATTTGATTCACTCAAATCGGATTTAAAACGAAGAAGTTATGGGTAAAACAAGATTGGATATTTTTTTATTGTTGTAGCTACGGGAAATATTGTAACAATTCTATACAAATCATATCCTAGCTAACTTATATTGTATTATACATGTATTCTCATATATTATGTAATCTTGGGATACCATAGACACGTATGCAAATATTTTGACATATTATATCGAACCATGTATATATATTATTTGGAACAACCATAGACACTCTATATGCAGTAATGTTGGAGTTAGCTATACAGGGTTGAGGTTGATTCCAAAAATATATATACTTTGAGTTATGATCTAGCCTGAGACGTGTATACCCTGGGTCATGGATTGATTCAAGATAATATATATCAATTTATTTCTGTACATTTAACTATGGACAACTAGTTGTAGGTTACTAACGAGGACAGCTGACTTAATAAACTTAAAACAACAAAATGTATTAAAAGTGTTGTAAATATATTTTGAACATACTTTGATATATATGTACATATTTGTTATAGGTTCGTGAATCGACCAGTGGCCAAGTCTTACTTCCCGACGAAGTAAAAATCTGTGAATGTGAGTTATAGTCCCACTTTTAAAATTTAATATTTTGGGATGAGAATACATGCAGTTTTATAAATGTTTTACGAAATAGACACAAGTAAATGAAACTACATTATATGGGTGAATGATCGAAGCCGAATATGCCCCTTTTGCTTGGTAACCTAAGAATTAGTAAACCGATCTACTAATTGAAGCGAATCCTAAAGATAGATCTATTGGGCCTAACGAACCACATCCAAAGTACCGGATGCTTTAGTACTTCGAATTCGTTTATATCATGTCCGAAGGATTTCCCGGAATGATAGGGGATATTCTTATATGCATCTTGTTAATTTCGGTTACCAGGTGTTCACCATATGAATGAATTTTATCTCTATGTATGGGATGTATATTGAAATATGAAATCTTGTGGTCTATTATTATGATTTGATAATATATAGGTTAAACCTATAACTCACCAACATTTTTGTTGACGTTTTAAGCATGTTTATTCTCAGGTGATTATTAAGAGCTTCCGCTGTTGCGTACTAAAATAAGGACAAGATTTGGAGTCCATGCTTGTATGATATTATGTAAAAACTGCATTCAAGAAACTTATTTTTAATGTAATATATTCTTATTGTAAACCATTATGTAATGGTCGTGTATAAACGGAATATTTTAGATTATCATTATTTGATAATCTACGTAATGCTTTTTAAACCTTTATCGATAAAATAAAGGTTATGGTTGTTTTAAAAATGAATGCAGTCTTTGAAAAACGTCTCATATAGAGGTCAAAACCTGGCGACGAAATCAATTAATATGGAACGTTTATAATCAATATGAACGGGACATTTCAGTTGGTATCTGAGCGTTGGTCTTAGAGAACCAGAAAATTGCATTATTGTGTCTTACCGAGTTTGTTAGGATGCATTAATGAGTCTGGACTTCGACCGTGTTTTTCTTCAAAAACGATTGCTTAACATTTTTTTTTGTTGGAAACTATATATTATTAACATGTAAATATTATGTGATATATTAATCTCTTAATGTGTTTGATATTGTGTGATAGATGTCTACCTCTAGTACAAATCCCATTGATTCACCTAATAATAATGAAGAGTCGAATATATTTTGGGAAGATTCACAAATTCCTGAAGAGGAACCGGAAGAGGAGGAACCGGAAGAGGAGGAACCAAAAGAAGAGGAACTAGAAGAGGAGGAATCGGAAGAGGAGGAACCAGAAGAAGAAAAGGTTCCAGAGGAAGAAATATTGATACCTATAGTAAATCAATTAAATAAAAGAAAATCCTCAACCAACGGACCAAAGTTAATAATGGTCAATGGTGTTTCCACCGAGGAAGCAAAATATTGGAAAGATTACCAATTTTTCGATGAATCAGATCCCAATGAGGATTCCGATGATGTTATAGAAATTACCTCGACCCAATTTAATAAAGCGAAAGAAAATAATAAGGGAAAAGGTATAAAAATAGAGAAAACCGATTCCAACCCCGATGAACTTTATATGTATCGGCAACATCAGTATTTCCTAAAATGTAACAATGACCCGGGAACCTCTAAACCACCAGGTTTTTCTAAACCATTATGGAAAATGATGGCTTGTATTAGAGGAACACCATATATTCCTAGAAAATTAGGAAAACGAACCAAGTCCGAAGAAGAAGAAACCAGTGATTCAGATTAGAGGGTTGTAATCATGTTGTGTATTATATGTATTGTAGTGTGCTTGTACTTTTATGTTCTATGTAAGAATTACTTGTATTGTTTGTTATTACGAATCTAATCCTTGTCTATTTTACAGTATAAAAACAAAATGGACGTTAAGGGTAGACAACCGAATATTTTAGAAGACCTACCAGAGGATATGATTGAGGAAATCATGTCTAGTGTCGGTCAAAATTCATCAGCACATTTAGTTATGGCGAAATTAACTTGTCAAACATTTGAAAGACTTTCCAGAAATGCCTTAGTTTATAAAAGGCTTTCCTTTGATAGGTGGGGTATATCACATTGGGGAGACCATAAGTTACGCCGTGTTTTCTTTAAAGCATTAAATGCGGGGAACCCAAATGCAATTTTACGCTACGGGTTAAGAACCTATTTTGACTCAACATATCCCAACATAGGATTTCGTGAATTAGAAAGAGCTTCTAACATGCAACATATAGAAGCATGTTATGCTTACGGGTTAGTGATGTTTGCTTCTTACCAAAGTGAGAAAAAGAATATCGGATTGAAACTTTTAAATAAAACCTTCCCACAAGTGACGGATTCAGTAGTTGGGGTGAGAAACAAGGGTTTTAGATTATTACGGGGCTGTTGGACATTACGAAACCCTCGTCGTTTTGACAACATTACAACATGCTGCCTAGCCAATAGTCATAACGGTTATTTTCCACAAGACCAAGGATGGGAAGTCGTCTTAGTAAAACCAGAATGCATGACTTGTTTCTGGACTTATGAATTACGTGTCTTTATTTCCTTTGCTGAACAACTTGCGTATTAACTAGATTTATCTTCAAAACTGTCCTGTATCATTGTGTACTATATATATGTTAAATGTAATATAGCGAAGTTGTAAGTTTGAAGAATATTTGTATGTGATATATTATTATAATCAGTTTTTCATATGGAATTGTAGTAGTTGAATTGTATATTAGCTACTAAGTATGAACTTAACGGATAGGTAGTACCCGAATTTAAACTTATAAAACGCCAATATGAAGAAAAAGATTTTATAAATGAGTTCATATTATGCTACGAAATACTATTGACTACTCTTAATATTCTGTATGATTAACTCGATTCATTTGGCTATTTTGAAGGAAATGGCACCGACTACTCGACACACTATGAATATGAGCGAAGAGGAATTTCGTACCTTTCTTGCTGCAAACATAGCCGCAGTACAGGCTGCGCTACATACCAATAATAACTCTGAATCTAGCAATGCAGCTAACGGCGCAAGAAATCGTGTAGGATGCTCCTACAAAGAATTCACTGCCTGCAAACCTTTGGAATTTGATGGAATGGAAGGACCAATTGGATTGAAACGGTGGACCAAGAAAGTCGAATCGGTGTTTGCCATAAGTAAGTGTACTGAAGAGGACAAAGTTAAGTACGCTATGTATACCTACACAGGTAATGCGTTAACATGGTGGAACACCTATCTTGAACAGGTAGGACAAAATGCTGCTTACGCACTACCGTGGTCGGCATTTAAGCAATTGATGAACGAGCAGTACCGTCCTAGAAACGAAGTCAATAAACTCAAGGCAGAACTTAGAGAGTTACGAACACAAGGGTTCGATGTTACCACATATGAACGACGATTCATAGAGTTGTGCCTATTATGTTCGGGAGCATTCGAAGATGAAGAAGAGAAGATCGACGCATTTGTAAACGGGTTACCAGTAATGGTCGTGTATAAACGGTAAACCGATCTACTAATTGACGCGAATCCTAAAGATAGATCTATTGGGCCTAATGAACCCCATCCAAAGTACCGGATGCTTTAGTACTTAGAATTCGTTCATATCATGTCCGAAGGATTTCCCAGAATGATAGGGGATATTCTTATACGCATCTTGTTAATGTCGGTTACCAGGTGTTCACCATATGAATGAATTTTATCTCTATGTATGGGATGTATATTGAAATATTAAATCTAGTGGTCTATTATTATGATTTGATAATATATAGGTTAAACCTAAAACTTACCAACATTTTTGTTGACGTTTTAAGCATGTTTATTCTCAGGTGATTATTAAGAGCTTCCGCTGTTGCATACTAAAATAAGGACAATATTTGGAGTCCATGCTTTTATGATATTATGTAAAAACTGCATTCAAGAAACTTATCTTAATCTTTGAATTGGAAGTTCTTTTTATGGAAAAATGATATTTCATATGAACATGATACTATATCCAAAAATCATGGTTAAACTCAAAGTGGAAGTATGTTTTGCAAAATGGTCATCAAGATGTCGTTCTTTCGACGGAAATGACTACCTCTTTAGTAAATGACTTGTGACCTGTATTTCTGACTATGAACTTATACTTTTTCTATTTAGTTTCATAAATTAGAGTTCATTATGAAACCTTAGCAACTTGAATCACTTAAAACGGATTTAAAACGAAGAAATTATGGGTAAAACAAAATTGGAAAATTTTACTTGTTGTAGCTACGAAAATTTTGGAACAAATCTACACTAATCATATCCTAGCTAACTTATATTGTATTATACATGTATTCTAACATATATTATGTAATCTTAGGATACCATAGACACGTATACAATGTTTTGACATATCATATCGACCCATCTATATATTATTTGGAACAAACATAGACACTCTATATGATATAATGTTCGAGTTCGCTATACATGGTTGAGGTTGATTCCAAAAATATATATACTTTGAGTTGTGATCTATCCTGAGACGTGTATACACTGGGTCGTGGATTGATTCAAGATAATATATATTGATTTATTTATGTACATCTAACTGTGGACAACTAGTTGTAGGTTACTAACGAGGACTGCTAACTTAACAAACTTAAATCATAAAAACGCAATAAAAAATGTTGTGAATATATTTCAATCATACTTTGATATATATGTACACATTTGTTATAGGTTCGTGAATCGACCAGTGGCCAAGTCTTATTTCCAACGAAGGAAAAATCTGTGAAAGTGAGTTATAGTCCCATTTTTAAAATCTAATATTTCTGGGATGAGATTTATAAATGTTTTACGAAATAGACACAAGTAATCGAAACTACATTCTATGGTTGGATTATCTAAATCGTATATGCCCCTTTAGCTTGGTAGCCTAAGAATTAGGGAACAGTACCCCTAATTGACGCGAATCCTAAAGATAGATCTATGGGCCTAACAAACCCCATCCGATGTTCGGATGCTTTAGTACTTCGATTTTTATACAGACGAGAGGATTCCGTTATACAGACGAGAGGATTCTTTTTTAGGGATATTCTATATGCATCTTGTTAATGTCGTTTACCAGGTGTTCATCATATGAATGATTTTACCTTAATGCAGATGAGAGGATTCTGCTTGAGGATTATGTTTATAAAATGAAATCTTGGGGTCTATTATTATTAAAATTTGATATATATATATATATATATATATATATATATATATATATATATATATATATATATATATATATATATATATATATATATATATATATATATATATATATATATATATATAAAACCTATAACTCACCAACATTTTGTTGATGTTTTAAGCATGTTTATTCTCAGGTGATTATTAAGAGTTTCCGCCGTTGCATGCTAAATTAAGGACAAGAATTGGAGTTAGCATGCTTGTATAATATTGTTTAAAAACTGCATTCGAAGACTTAAGTTATTGTGTAATATTATTGTAAACCATTATGTAATGGTCGAGTGAAAATGCTATATTTTAGATTATCATTATTTGATAATCTTCGTAATGTTTTAAACCTTTATCGATAAAATAAAGGTTATGGTTTGTTTTAAAAACGAATGCAGTCTTTAAAAAACGTTTCATATAGAGGTCAAAACCTCGCAACGAAACCAATTAATATGAAACGTTTATAATTGATATGAACGGGACATTTCACCATGTCCTCTTGTTTCTTAGGAAAATTTGCTTGCAAGTTGTCACCTTGATAACAATAAAAGAATAATCGAGATGCACTCGTGCAAGATGATACTAAATGTCCCCGTCTACCACAACGATAACACATCTCATGCCCCATGCGGCACTCCTTCGAGTGCTTCTTCCCACACCTCCTACAAGTCAGCGACTCATTGGTTCCCTTTTTCATTGGTGCGGTAGTTGATTTACCCTTTCGGGCGACCCGGTACCCATCTTCATTTTCTTGAAGGCCCACCCTTGATTCACATTAGATGAGGTTTTACTTTCATATTTTAGTTCCCTATGGATATGAGTTCCAATTCTCGTTCTAAGGCCTAGTTTATAACTTTTGAGAGGGAGTCATAATAGTTAGGATCGATACTATCTTTGATCTTCAGATTCAATTGCCGAATATGGTAACGCCAAAGGTGATCCGTATCCGCCACATAATCCAGTGCAAATTTAGACTTATCATTAAACTTCGTATTAAATTCTGGCACTGACTTATCCCCGTGTTTGATGTACATGAATTCCAATCTCAAATGCTCTCATTCAAGAAATGGAGCAAATTTATCCATGAATATCACATTAAAAGGTTCCCATAAAAATTCCCTAATTGCTTCGGGCCCATTAATCTGACTTTGTAAATCCCACCATTCGGGACCCCTCCATTTCAATTGATGAGCGGCATTGATCACTTTAAGTCACTTGGGGCACTCACTTAGTGCATAAGTTTTCTCAATTTCATTAATCTATCTCGTGCTTCACATAGGATCTATTCTCCCATGAAAATCAGGTGGTTTACACACGGCAAAGTGTTTAAATTTAAACCTTTCTTTATCTCTATTCCCCGTTCATCCACCACTAGACCCACTACCATCACCGGTTTTCAACTCCACAATTTTTTCATCTAATAAAAGTTCCACCCTTCTCAGTAGGATCAAAGTATAGTCTTCAATAGCTGTCCCAACAAAATTTTGATTTGCGGCTTCCATTTCCGCATTGATGATACCCTGGCCCGCATGCGCCTTTCATCACCTCCGATTGTATGATCTGCATTGTCATGCGTTTCAGACATAGCTTCCCAACCCAACTGTTAAACAACATTAATATGCAACCACACAATAAACACAACATAATTAAGGGCACATTCACATAACTTAGTTAATTTCCGTTCATGAGCATTCACTTCCCTCCCTAAATTGTGCCACCTGGGATTATATGTGATCCTTGAGATGTAATTTTGTTGGCCAAACATGTTAACATCACTAGTGTCACATATCCATTCGGATAACCCTAAGGTCGAGAAAATACTTCCTATTGCCTCAACTTCTCTCAAGTCGCCACATTTAACATTTTACGATCCTATTGGTAAATTTCACGATTCAAGGTCCTATTCAATCACATAGTCCCCATTGTTCAATGGTATAAGCCTAGATAATTATAAAGTGAATTATTCATGTCCCTTAAACCACGGCTCTAATACCAACTTGTAATGCCTTTTAAACCCGAAAGGAAATTATTTATTATTATTATTATTATTATTATTATTATTATTATTATTATTATTATTATTATTATTATTATTATTATTATTATTATTATTATTATTATTATTATTTTTATTCTTTTGACTTCCAGATAACAAAGTTGTATTATGTGTCGCCTCACTTTTCTGCGCCGTGCGCAGTACAACTAGGTCCTGACCCCTACACTTGGTTTAAATTCGATCTCTAAAACCTGCTATACTGCACGGTGCGCGGCTAAACTGTGTGGCGCACAGTGCAACTAGGGCCAGATCCCATGCACCAGGTTTAAGCTCGATTACCAAAACCTATTATACTACATGGAGCGCGGCCAAACTGTGTGACGCACAGTAGCATGTAAACCAGACCTTCACATTTTGAGCCAAATTGACCCAAAGTAGCAACATTTTTATAACAGCGGAAAAACATACATACTAATAAGTACTTCAACCCTTAATCGGAACCATCAAGACCTAATTTACATTCACAACATTACAAGCTAAGCGATTCTCAAAACTCTGAACAACAATCACTTGGCCTACACTTTGATTACAAGTTTCATAAGCCCGAATTCAAAAGACTTCAAGTCCCACCCAACAACATATCCCCAAAAGACATAAGACATTTGGGAGAGACACCTCCATAATGATAAGAATTAGGTAGACCTGCTTAAACTTAAATTCCGAACTAGTCCTTTTTCGCTTGCTTCCCCCCCCCCCCCCCCCCGAATATTGTTTGATTCACCGGTACCTAAACCCACAACAAAAACAAAACAAGTAAGCTATATTGCTTATTGAGCACATTGTTAGCAACATAACATAATCATTATAACGTAAAAAAATCGAGCAATAAGTACATGTATATATATTACTTACACGCACCCAAAGTTTACACATATGGGGTTTAAATTACCCACATACCAATCCAAGAATAAAATCATACCTATTATTGCAAGAGCTCAAGGGATGACTCCATTACTCTTTTAATTCGACCTAATGAACTAACCCATTAGTTTCCCACTTAACCGAATGTTCTTAGATGCACTATACCAATCACACCTTCGAAATCCTCATGACTTGATATAGTCTCTTATACGGGTGCAATCCAACCACATGTAGACCTTTTCGTAGGTGATTGTGAATCATATTTATTATTTCAAAATAAAAATCAAAATAACTATACTTACACACTTAGTAACCCAAAGATTGACAGTTTTCTCTTGCACGTGCGCAATCCAACAATCCACAATCCCTTCCCAATAGTGGTGTTACTAACTATAGTACTTGATGAAACATGACTAGGAACTTCGAGATCAACAAGTTTAATTCACACAAAGGTGGAATTAGTGAATCAAACCAATCAAAGTGAATATGGGTAGCTTTTTGGGATTAAATTAGTCAAACCACAACAAGGATTGTGATTAGATTAATGCCTAGAGCTATTATTCACTACCTGGAGTGATTTGGGTTGAGAGAGAATCGGATCAGGTGAACCAGATCTGAGTGATTGTATGTGAGAGAGGCTTAACCTAAAATGAAGAACATAAGACTTTATATACCCCTGTTGTTGACTCACCCGTACGAGTCATCCATCACACGTAAGAGTTGGCTTCATCAGCCGTACGGGTGATCACTCACTCGTGTCTTCTCATTCAGGTTATAATTATGACTTAGCTCCGCATCAACCGTGCGTATGAGCCTGTCAGCCGTACGAGTGATGCTTCACTCGTACGTCTGACTAAGTCTAACATAGTCAAACACTCGTATCGCATTCCTGCGGTACCTGTAACCACATACAAACACAGATATGATAATAACGAGCGATCATGGTATCCCATAAACTGAAGTACTAATCATAAACTTAGACAAGATGTCTAGGGACTTACAGAACATGTATCAACAACTCCCCCTAGGACCTAGAACATCGATTACAATAAAGTAAACGTTCGTGAAATATAAATAACTCCAAAAGTAGCATCAGTCTAATATCAATTACATATCCAGATTCTCTCTTTCTCCAAAATACATCATCATCAAAAACAAAAACAAACAAAATTACTAACTAGCATCACAGTATTCGACACACATCAGCTGGCTTGAACTTGGTTTGTGCTTTGAGCATCACTTTCTTTGTTGAGGTATGCATAGAGGACATCGATCACACGTTGATATCTCATAGCTTCCTCCTTTCGATCATCTCTGAATGTAATGTGATAGCGGTGAAGAGTCTCCACATCAAATCTCGACAAGTTCCTTAGCCATATAGGATCTAGAATCCTCACATTGACGAACTGTATGCTTCTATCATCCTTCTCAATCGCAGTCAAGATCACTGCTTCCTCTGACAATTCATCATAGAACCACCATCTGAAGTTCTTACAAATATCCTTGGGTAAGGGCATCAAAGGAGATTGCTTCATAGACTTAGCTGGACGGAACTTAACAACATGGATAGGTCCTCCCTTAGAATTCTTCTTTATTGGATGAATGGAGAATCTGGCGACTGTTGACTTAAAGATATCCCATTTCCCTATCTTGTACTCATATCTGAGTTTTCTTTGAAACCACTTGGAAAGGTTACTATCTTCAGCATTCAACATCTTCAGCTTAGGAAGTTGCATAATCTTGAAGTAAGGTAGAGTTTTGAAGTGGCTAGAACGTGCCATATAATCAACTCCTCCTTCCCTCTTGATAGCAAAGCAATTAATTTCCTTGAAGTAACCCCAGCTTAGTATTTTACCCTTGGAATACTTCTTGGTTCTCTTTCCTTTCTCATAGAAACTAACAAACTTCGGCTCGAGCTCTGGCTTATCTACTTGATCAGGGTTAACAACTTTATGTCTCCAATAACTCTGGCGATCTTCGTCTTCCTTAACGTTTCTGTTTACCTTAACCCTATCACTTACGAACCATTCCTGAATTTCATTCCATCCCTCAGCCTTGGTTTGTTCGGCTCGGAGCCTCTTCTTTTACAACTTAGTTTCTTTTCTTCTATTCTCCACGAGCAGTTTCTCATGACGGATCTTCTTGTTTCTTTCAATTAAAACATCAACATCTTTCACTTGTTCTTTGTATACCTTCCTCGCTTTTTCCAAATCTTCTAAGTTCTTTCTTTTCACATCACTACTCAACTTCTTCTTCTTGGTCTTCTTCATCATCAGATTCTGTTACAAATTCATCCTCGGATTCAATAATCACATCCTCTTTAACACTTTCCTTACCAACAGAATCCTCACTCTTCTCATCAGCAAACAAATTATCGAAATCCCTTAAGTTGATATTTTGGATTGATTCGGGAGGGATTTCAACATCTGTCTCTTCTTGTGGAGCCTTGCATTCAGCTTCAACTGACTCTGCATTCTCTGTATCGTTTTCACTGTCATATGCCAGAGCAGCAAGCTGTTCCAATGGAAAATCACTTGGTGGAACGTCCCCCTTTTCTGCATCATTAAAAACATTTGAATAATTCATATAATATTCAACAGTAAAGACCTCACCGTATTCATTAAAGCTTCGAATAGGTATCACTAATGGTATCTCAAAAGAGAGTCCTCCAGTTCCAGCATCTTCTTCTTCATCTCTTTCATCACCTTCTCCCAAATCAGAAGAATACTCTTCTCCTTTCTTGGTTATCAACTTGGTTTTACCTGTGGTAAGCTGTTCGATTCTTTCATTCAATTTCTTCATCTTCTCCCTGTTCTCACTCTTAATCACCAAAAACTTCTTCTTCAATTTATCTGTTCTTTCCTTCTGATGGTCCAGTCTATCAGATAACCTCTTGTTCTCTTCCACTAATGAATCAATCTTAGCATTACTGATATTCTTCTCCTCAGTAGCTTGATTCTCCAGATTGGTTATTTTTGTGATCAATGACATCAACAAATTTGCTGTGTCTTGTATTCATCTGATGTGACCTGAGGGGTTGTTGTTGCAGGTTTAGGTGAGGTAACATCAGCTCTTGCATCCTTCATAAACACGGATGGTTTCCTCTGAGCCTGTTGTTTTGAACCTCCCTGTGATGATTTCTGGGGTGAATCATAAGAATATTTCGTTCTTTTCTCCTTCTTTTAGAGTTGCTCTGCGGGCATAGGATCTTTTCCTTTACTCTTCCTTTGAATCAAACTGGTATCCTCCTCAGTTGCTTCATCATCACCCTCGATAATCTCATCATCAACATTACCTCCTCCTTGAACATTACCAGTAGCTTTCTGATTATCACCTTAACCTTCTTCCTCATCAGTAGCTTCATAGTTAGAGTCGAAATTATCATTTCTCCATGCATTACCTGCTGGACATCGATAGTTCTCCTTAAGAAGATGACAAATAAGCTTCCTATTAAAGTCAGGCTTTAAATCCTCATTCCTTGTCTCTTCCATTCTTCGGAAAGTAATTGGAGTCATCGATAAAAGGTGGATAATATCCTCTTCAAGCTTAGGTAAATCAGGTGCAGCATCATTAATGATCATTTATAGAAAACGAGCGTATATCAGATACTTCTGGGAAGAACTGAAGTGGTTTTCCTTGAAATAGTAGAAAACAAAACCCGAAAAATCGTATGGAGCCTTGAGAACAAGTGCCACAAACATACTCTGCACTTTCTCGTTCAGCTTATCAAAACCTGATTTGCGTCCACTCAAGCAATGCATGATCACATGAGCAAAATATCTAAACTGTGGTGGCAGACATGTCTTCACCAGCTCAGATTTACCGCCAATGTAACCAGAATAAGCACATCTTCTGAAACAACCATGGATTCATTCTCTACTGATAGTCATATGGGAGCAGTTCTCGTCATTGAAACCCAAAATCCTTCTAATCACATCCTTAGAAACAGTAATATCATGACCTTGAATCTTACTAACAAGCTTATCTTCATCAACATCTAACACAACATTTCTCTAGAACTCTCTTTGATGACAGTAGTATGCAGTGCATTCAGTAGAAATAGCAGTGTGTATCCTTGATCTCTTAAGAAACTCGACAATCTCCTTAAAGTGAGAACCTCTTTCAAGAGTAGTATCATAAACAGCGACTTGATTATTCAGTTTGCCCATTTCTAATGGAATCTCTTGTTGAGCAGGTGGATTGATAGGATTAGCTTGAGGATTAGCTTGTGGATTAACTTGTTGCTCCCCCTGTCCTTCAATGTTAACAACCAGAACGTTTACCTGTTGTTCTACCATTTGATGATATCTAAACAGAAACTGAAACATTAACAGAGATGTTAGATATATGAATCAATCAACATAAAGCATTAAAGCATTTGCATCAATGTGTCATAAATATGTTAAACAGGATGAAACGTGCGAGTGACATTGTCACATATGCGGCTGAGAGATTAACCGTGCGAGTGATATAGTCACTCGTGTCACTGTTGACACGTTTGAGCAGTAATATGGTTTCAGATAGGGTACACGGCTGATGCATTAAAACATAAGAGAGTGAATCAACCGTGTGGTGACTTGTGCGTGTAATCACACGTGTCAGCTCTTACAAACGAGTGATCAATAAATTCAAGACAAATGAGTGAGCTCAAAGGTCCACACGGTTGATCATCAATCGTGCACTGACTCATGTGAGTCATGTCTCACGCGTGCGCGTGACGTCACTCGTGCATGTCTGATGAAACCCGTATTAAATGCCTTTTTCAAATCATCAAAATCACATAATTGTGCGTTTTATGGACCGATTTACATAACGATAGCATCATAAGGTTCCGTTAAACACAAAACAATTATAGATACACATCAAAACAACCTTCAATTTCACAAAATTTGAGTTATATACCCTTAGGGTTTCGACTCATTAAAACAACAAATTAAGGTATCTAAACTCGATGAAATCATACCTAATAGGTGGGGCCGGATTCGTCTAAAGATGCTTAACGTTCGTTGCAAAGGAATGCTTGATCGGTGATGATCGAATTTAGAGAGAGAAAAAGAGTTGGGTGCACAAGTGTGAGCTGCTGAGCTCATCACCCCTATTTATACTCTCGTGATCAACCGTACGGTTGATCACACGATCCACCATCAAACGCGTGTCTCACCTAAATCACACGTGCGTGTGACCCAATTGTCTTAGGATAAGTTTGATCAGGGTCATCCGTACGGTTAACCTCAAACGTGTGGTCAATCGTACGATTCACACATCAAGCGTGGGTGTGAGCACTTAGGCAATTTCAAAACTTCAAAATTTTACAACCTTAGGATTTCGACTCGTTCGGCAATATTAGATCTAACAAGCACTTTCAACTTGAGTCGAAAATCACTAAACCTTCAAGAAATGACCATTAACACTTAGGCAGATAAATAAAAATCCTAACCTAAACAAGGTTATTACTCTAATCATTCTGTGTTCCAAGAGTAAATCCTACAGTGTAATGTCAACTTAAGTTCATTAGCAATCTAAATCATCAATATCCTTTAAACAGTCACAAGCTCTACAAACTTCTATCTCATGGATTTGGTGGCCCAATATCTTGATCTCAACAAAGTTCTTTCAGATGTCGTTATGCACTCAGAGGATAATCAGAAAAACAAGAAAATGATAGAATCTTTATGAATTTTCTGATGTAAAAAGTCATGCAACTAAAATTATGCAAATGAAAGACATTCTATCATGAAATGCAATAACATGCAAACCAAAATCTTTTTGTTGTTTTATAGTTTTCAATGCAAACAAATTAACAGTACAGATATATAAGACATACAAATCCACATTCTTTTTGTGAGCAAGATGATTAACTATTTTAAAAATGGATCAGAACTGACATATTGAATCAATTTCTGTTGTTCATTCCTAATTATCCAGTCTATGTCTATTATCATGTAATTACTTATATCAATCCTCAATAAACATGAACATATTCATTCCGGACATATCGGCAATCATGTTGGCAGTAATTACTTGAACACTATAAAGCAATGATTTTTGAGATCATGCTAAGTTCATTAATCCTTGATTCTTCCATCACTTATGATTGTGCATTTTTATTAGGTTGTCAATTCATTACACGTAACTTTTCGTTATCTCTTTCCTTGTACTTCATTCAAATTGAACAGGATGGTTCTCAAGGCATTTTGAATAACCCTGTCAGCCTTTGGCTTCTACCAATGTGTTGCCAATCTTCAATCTAGTTGGCTCGGCTGATCTCAGAGTATATTGGATTATCCGAATAGGTGCACTATTTACCGCGGCGATTGGTCTACAGTTAAAGCAGACTTGCCTGATGACCAATCGTCACACGAAATAAATCTCGAAGCCCTTAACTTCTTTATGTTCAAGTTGTCATGGAAAACGGAATCGAAAGTTAAACTTTCATAAATAAGTATTAGAGTATATCTAGGTAAGTAGCTTTCCAACTTACAGTCTTAATGGATATAACTCTATATTGCAGACGACAAGAATCTTGATAGTTCAGTGTGAACGTCGTGATTAAACAATTCAAGCTGTGCGGGGGTGTCACACTAAGAATGATCTGAGTTCTTTATGAGCACATCATGAATCAGCATTCTTTATACTTTCAGGACTTTACCATCTTGATACGTCAATTTTATTAACATTGATTTTCTTTTGATATTTTATTTTTCAGCATATCACTGTCTTTTGATATATTGATTTTGAACGCCATCATGAATGGATTTTCCATTTTTATGCATGAACTCATGTTTCTTTGTTGTGTGCTCAGATCACTCGAAGGTGTTCTCCCTTAAATGCTTGAACGGTCCGCAATAAGGAATTATACTTTTCGACCTTAAGCGAGAAGGGACCCTTTCTTTTGACATAAACTAATTTTCTCTGTATTTTCAGGGTTTAGTTTCGATTATTAAGTCTCAGGCCCGTGACAACGTGGAATGCACCAGCCAAAGAGATAATCCTCAACCCCTTAAATGATCTATTGAATGTCCCATTCATAGCTGTGAAGCTGAATTGGTAGAGCAACGTTGAATATTGCTTGGGGACATCCAACACCAACTTTCTCTAATGATTATCAATTATGATAGGGGATACCCTCAACCGACTGTTGAGTTCCTCAACAACTATCATTTCATACAGTTTCAGAGATAATTAGGTGATTACCTTCAAATGCTACAGATCGTCCATGACTTCTGAATCTTAGATGATCATTATTCTTATTATGATTGTCTAATGCTAAGAATTCATAAGTCACATCTATGAGTACATCACACTACAGATAAACATAAATGTTCAAATCAGTCCTTACTAATCAAAAATATCAATTCTCAGTACAGTAAATTCTTCATCTCCAATATATTAATCAAAACAAGCTCATTTTCGGATTTTTCAACTTTTTAAGATTTTCTGGTGAGGCATTTTTCACTTTTTAGTTATTTTCTGCTGATAACATATACTCCCCCTAAAATGCTGAAATATAAAATATTTTTGTGTTTTTGCATTTTAACCAAATAGAAAATATCTACAGACTAGCATGCAATCATGAAAGAAATTATGTAAAGAAATGCAGACATGAAGCAAAAATATGCAATACAGATAATTAACAACCAAAAATCTACATGTCATGAATCCTACATGCAAAGTCTAAAAGCTTGACTAACCCTCACACACAACATCTGTAATTACTTTGTCTCGATCAACAATGCCATTCATCTCTAGTAGGAGTAAGAACCTAGGTTTATCAAAAGCCTTAGTGAATAGGTCAGCCCTTTGGTCCTTAGTACCTATTCTCTTAACCTCAATAATCTTTTTCTCGTGGCAATCCCTAAGAAAATGATATTTAACACCTATGTGTTTAGTCTTACAATGTTGCACAGGATTCTTAGTAATTGCTATAGAAGCAGTATTATCAATATAAAGAGGAGAGAAAGAGATTCTTAGCCCGTAATCGCGAAGTTGTTGTTGGATCCAAACAACTTGCGAACAACAACTAGCAGCAGCTATATATTCAGCTTCACACGTGGAAAGAGCAACTGCAGTTTGTTTCTTGCATTGCCAGGTTACCAGCCTTTCACCTAGAAATTGACATCCTCCTGATGTAGACTTGTTGTTGATTTTGCAACCAGCATAATCTGAATCGCTATAAGCTACAAGATTAAACTTCTCATCGTTCGAATACCAGATGCCGAGATTTGGCGAATGCAACAGATAACGTAGAATTCTTTTGGCAGCTGTAAGATGAACTGTATTCGGATTAACTTGATAACGAGCACACAGACATGTTGCGAACATAATATCCGGCCTAGACGCAGTGAGATACATGAGCGATCCAATGATTGCTCAATAGTATGTAGGGTCAACAGGCTCTCCTTCGCACTCTAGCTAAATACCATGATTAACAGCTAGCGGAGTTGACAAAGGACGTTCTTGAGTCATGCCGAAACGTTCGAGTATATCATTTACATACTTTGCTTGATGAAGAAAAATACCATTACTAGTCTGTTCGACTTGTAAACCAAGAAAGTAGTGTAAGAGACCCAATTTACTCATTTTGAACTCGTCCTTCATCACCTGTTCGAACTCATCAATGAGTTCCTGCTTAGTAGCACCGAAGATAATATCGTCAACAAAAATCTGGACTAAAATAATATCGTCATTTTGAACTTTTGTGAACAGAGTACAGTCTACCGTGCCCATTTGATATCCTTTTTCAATCAGATAACTCGATAACCGTCCGTACCAAGCTCTAAGAGCTTGATGTAAACCATAAAGGGCTCGACATAATCGGTAAACTTTGTCAGGATGAAGATGATCTTCAAAACCTGGAGGTTGTGAAATGTCCCGTTCATATTGATTATAAACATTCCATATTAATTGATTTCGTCGCGAGGTTTTGACCTCTATATGAGACGTTTTTCAAAGACTGCATTCATTTTTTAAAACAAGCATAACCTTTATTTTATCGATAAAGGTTTAAAAGTATTACGTAGATTATCAAATAATGATAATCTAAAATATACTGTTTACACACGACCATTACATGATGGTTTACAATAAGAATATATTACATCAAAAATAAGTTTCTTGAATGCAGTTTTTACACAATATCATACAAGCATGGACTCCAAATCTTGTCCTTATTTTAGTATGCAACAGCGGAAGCTCTTAATAGTCACCTGAGAATAAACATGCTTAAATTGTCAACAAAAATGTTGGTGAGTTATAGGTTTAACCTATATATTTATCAAATCGCAATAATAGACCACAAGATTTCATATTTCAATATACATCCCATACATAGAGATAAAATTCATTCATATGGTGAACACCTGGTAACCGAAATTAACAAGATGCATATAAGAATATCCCCTATCATTCCGGGAAATCCTTCGGACATGATATAAACGAATTCGAAGTACTAAAGCATCCGGTACTTTGGATGGGGTTCGTTAGGCCCAATAGATCTATCTTTAGGATTCGCGTCAATTAGTAGATCGGTTTACTAATTCTTAGGTTACCAAGCAAAAGGGGCATATTCGGCTTCAATCATTCAACCATATAATGTAGTTTCATTTACTTGTGTCTATTTCGTAAAACATTTATAAAACTGCATGTATTCTCATCCCAAAATATTAGATTTTAAAAGTGGGACTATAACTCACTTTCACAGATTTTTACTTCGTCGGGAAGTAAGACTTGGCCACTGGTCGATTCACGAACCTATACAAATATGGACATATATATCAAAGTATGCTCAAAATATATTTACAACATTTTTTAATACGTTATAATGTTTTAAGCTTATTAAGTCAGTTGTCCTCGTTAATAACCTACAACTAGTTGTCCATAGTTAGATGTACAGAAATAAATATAAATTATCTTGGATCAATCCATGACCCAGTGTATACAAACCTCAGGCTAGATCACAACTCAAACTATATATATTATTTTAGAATCAACCTTAACCCTGTATAGCTAACTCCAATATTACTGCATATAGAGTGTCTATGGTTGTTCCAAAATATATTATATAGATGGGTCGATATGATATGTCAAAACATTGAAAACGTGTCTATGGTATCCCAAGATTACATAATATATATTAGAATATATGAATAATACAATATAAGTTTGTTAAGTTTTGATTTGTATAGAATTGTTACAATATTTCTCGTAGCTACAACAATCAAAAAATATCCAATCTTGTTTTACCCATAACTTCTTCGTTTTAAATCTGTTTTGAGTGAATCAAATTGCTATGGTTTCATATCGAACTATATTTTATGAATCTATACAGAAAACGTATAGGTTTATAGTCGAAAATATAAGTTACAAGTCGTTTTTGTAAAAGGTACTCATTTCAGTCGAAAGAACGACGTCTTGATGACCATTTTGAAAAACATACTTCCACTTTGAGTTTAACCATGATTTTTGGATATAGTTTCATGTTCATAAGAAAAATCATTTTCCCAGAAGAACAACTTTTAAATCAAAGTTTATCATAGTTTTTAATTATCAAACCCAAAATAGTTCGCGGTGTTTTTCGTGTTTCCAGGTTTTAAATCATTAAGTTAGCATATCATATAGATATAGAATATGTGTTTAGTTGATTTTAAAAGTAAAGTTAGAAGGATTAACTTTATTTGCGAACAAGTTTAGAATTAACTAAACTATGTTCTAGTGATTACAAGTTTAAGTCTTCGAATAAGATAGTTTTATATGTATGAATCGAATGATGTTATGAACATCATTACTACCTTAATTTTAGTAGGTAAACCTACTGGAAGTGACAAGAAATGATCAAGATTCAAAGGATCTTGGATGACTTGAAAGTTCTTGAAGTAGGATCATGACACAAAAACAAGTTCAAGTAAGATTTTTACTCGAATTAAGATAGTTTATAGTTATAGAATTGAATCAAAGTTTGAATATGATTATTACCTTGAATAAGAAAGATAACCTACTGTAAACTAGAAGCTGTGTATAATACGGGTATGAATACGACTAGAATTCTTGATGAAAAAAGAATGGGAATGTAACTATACCCATTTTCGTTAAGTATTAGTGTTTTGATATATGTCTTGAAGTCTTACAAAAGTATATTAATACATCTAAATACACTACATGTATATACATTTTAACTGAGTCGTTAAGTCATCGTTAGTCGTTACATGTAAGTGTTGTTTTGAAACCTTTAAGTTAACAATCTCATTTAATGTTGTTAACCCATTGTTTATTATATCTAATGAGATGTTAAATTATTATCTTATCATGATATTATGATATATTAATATATCTTAATATGATATATACATTTAAATGTCGTTACAACGATAATCGTTACATATATGTCTCGTTTCGAAATCCTTAAGTTAGTAGTCTTGTTTTTATGTATATAACTCATTGTTAATATACTTATGGAGATACTCACTTATCATAATCTCATGTTAACTATATGTATATCCATATATATATCGTCATGTCGTTTTTACAAGTTTTAACGTTCGTGAATCGCCGGTCAACTTGGGTGGTCAATTGTCTACATGAAACTCATTTCAAATAATCAAGTCTTAACAAGTTTGATTGCTTAACATGTTGGAAATATTTAATCATGTAAAAACCAATTTCATTTAATATATATAAACTTGGAAAAGTTCGGGTCACTACAGTACCTACCCGTTAAATAAATTTCGTCCCGAAATTTTAAGCAGTTGGAGGTGTTGTCGTATCTTCTGGAAATAAGTGCGGGTATTTCTTCTTCATCTGATCTTCTCGTTCCTAGGTGAACTCGGGTCCTCTACAAGCATTCCATCGAACCTTAATAATTGGTATCTTGTTTTGCTTAAGTCTTTTAACCTCACGATCCATTATTTCGACGGGTTCCTCGATGAATTGAAGTTTTTCGTTGATTTGAATTTCGTCTAACGGAATAGTGAGATCTTCATTAGAAAAACATTTCTTCAAATTCGAGACGTGGAAAGTGTTATGTACAGCCGCGAGTTGTTGAAGTAACTCAAGTCGGTAAGCTACTGGTCCGACACGATCAATAATCTTGAATGGTCCAATATACCTTGGATTTAATTTCCCTCGTTTACCAAATCGAACAACGCCTTTCCAAGGTGCAACTTTAACCATGACCATCTCTCTAATTTCAAATTCTATATCTTTTCTTTTAATGTCAGCGTAGCTCTTTTGTCGACTTTGGGCGGTTTTCAACCGTTGTTGAATTTTGATGATCTTCTCGGTAGTTTCTTGTATAATCTCCGGACCCGTAATCTGTCTATCCCCCACTTCACTCCAATAAATCAGAAACCTGCACTTTCTACCATAAAGTGCTTCAAATGGCGCCATCTCAATGCTTGAATGGTAGCTGTTGTTGTAGGAAAATTCTGCTAACGGCAGATGTCGATCCCAACTGTTTCCGAAATCAATAACACATGCTCGTAGCATGTATTCAAGCGTTTGTATCATCCTTTCACTCTGCCCATCAGTTTGTGGATGATAGGCAGTACTCATGTCTAGACGAGTTCCTAATGCTTGCTGTAATGTCTGCCAGAATCTTGAAATAAACCTGCCATCCCTATCAGAGATAATAGAGATTGGTATTCCATGTCTGGAGACGACTTCCTTCAAATACAGTCGTGCTAACTTCTCCATCTTGTCATCTTCTCTTATTGGCAGAAAGTGTGCTGATTTGGTGAGACGGTCAACTATTACCCATATAGTATCAAAACCACTTGCAGTCCTTGGCAATTTAGTGATGAAATCCATGGTAATGTTTTCCCATTTCCATTCCGGGATTTCGGGTTGTTGAAGTAGACCTGATGGTTTCTGATGCTCAGCTTTGACCTTAGAACACATCAAACATTCTCCTATGTATTTAGCAACGTCGGCTTTCATATCTGGCCATCAAGAAATGTTTCTTGAGATCCTTGTACATCTTCCTCGTTCCAGGATGTATTGAGTATCTGGTTTTATGAGCTTCTCTAAGTACCATTTCTCTCATATCTCCAAATTTTGGTACCCAAATTCTTTCAGCCGTATACCGGGTTCTGTCTTCCCGAATATTAATATGTTTCTCCAATCCTTTGGGTATTTCATCCTTTAAGTTTTCCTCTTTTAAAAGTCCTTGTTGCGCCTCCTTTATTTGAGTAGTAAGGTTAGTGTGAATCATTATATTCATAGATTTTACACGAATGGGTTCTCTGTCCTTTCGGCTCAAGGCGTCGGCTACCACATTTGCCTTCCCTGGGTGGTAACGAATCTCAAAGTCGTAATTATTCAACAATTCAATCCACCTGCGCTGCCTCATGTTCAGTTGTTTCTGATTAAATATGTGTTGAAGACTTTTGTGGTCGGTATATATAATACTTTTGACCCCATATAAGTAGTGCCTCCAAGTCTTTAATGCAAAAATAACCGCGCCTAATTCTAAATCATGCGTCGTATAATTATGTTCGTGAATCTTCAATTGTCTAGACGCATAAGCAATTACTTTCGTTCGTTGCATTAATACACAACCGAGACCTTGCTTTGAGGCGTCACAATATATCACAAAAGCATCATTCCCTTCAGGTAATGACAATATAGGTGCCGTAGTTAACTTTTTCTTTAACAATTGAAACGCTTTTTCTTGTTCATCCTTCCATTCAAATATCCTCCCTTTATGCGTTAATGCACTTAAGGGTTTTGCTATTCTGGAAAAGTCTTGGATGAACCTTCTGTAGTAACCAGCTAGTCATAAAAACTGGCGTATGTGTTTCAGAGTTTTCGGAGTTTCCCACTTTTCAACAGTTTCAATCTTTGATGGATCCACCTGAATACCTTCTTTGTTCACTATGTGACCGAGGAATTGAACTTCTTCCAACCAAAATGCACACTTTGAAAACTTAGCGTACAGTTTTTCCTTTCTTAACAACTCTAGCACTTTTCTCAAATGTTCTTCGTGCTCTTGGTCATTCTTTGAGTAAATAAGTATCTCATCGATGAAAACAATGACAAACTTGTCAAGGTATGGCCCACACACTCGGTTCATGAGGTCCATGAACACAGCTGGTGCGTTAGTTAAACCAAACGGCATAACCATAAACTCATAATGACCGTAACGCATCCCAAAAGCAGTCTTCGGAATATCATCCTCCTTCACCCGCATTTGATGATACCCGAAACGTAAATCGATCTTCGAATAAACCGACGAGCCTTGTAGTTGATCAAATAAGTCGTCAATTCTCGATAGAGGGTAGCGGTTCTTAATGGTAACTTTGTTCAACTCTCGGTAGTCGATACACAACCTAAATGTACCATCCTTCTTCTTGATAAACAAAACAGGAGCTCCCCACGGTGATGTGCTTGGTCGAATGAAACCACGCTCTAAAAGTTCTTGTAATTGGCTTTGGAGTTCCTTCATCTCACAGGGTGTAAGTTTGTATGGAGCACGAGCTATTGGTGCAGCTCCTGGTACAAGATCTATCTGAAATTCAACAGATCGGGGCGGAGGTAGTCCCGGTAATTCTTTCGGAAATACATCGGGAAATTCTTTTGCGACGGGAACATCATTGATGTTCTTTTCTTCAGGTTTAACTTCCTCTATGTGTGCTAGAATGACGTAACAACATTTTCTTATTAGTTTTTGCGCCTTCAAACTACTAATAAGATTTAACTTCGCGTTGCTCTTTGAAATGTCCCGTTCTTATTGATTAAAAACGTTCCATATTAATTGATTTCGTTGCGAGGTATTGACCTCTATATGAGACGTTTTTCAAAGACTGCATTCATTTTAAAACAAACCATAACCTTTATTTCATCAATAAAGGTTTAAAAAGCTTTATGTAGATTATCAAATAATGATAATCTAAAATATCCTGTTTACACACGACCATTACATAATGGTTTACAATACAAATATGTTACATTGAAATCAGTTTCTTGAATGCAGTTTTTACACAATATCATACAAACATGGACTCCAAATCTTGTCCTTATTTTAGTATGCAACAGCGGAAGCTCTTAGTATTCACCTGAGAATAAACATGCTTTAAACGTCAACAAAAATGTTGGTGAGTTATAGGTTTAACCTATATATATCAAATCGTAACAATAGACCACAAGATTTCATATTTCAATACACATCCCATACATAGAGATAAAAATCATTCATATGGTGAACACCTAGTAACCGACATTAACAAGATGCATATATAAGAATATCCCCATCATTCTAGGACACCCTTCGGATATGATATAAATTTCGAAGTACTAAAGCATCCGGTACTTTGGATGGGGTTTGTTAGGCCCAATAGATCTATCTTTAGGATTCGCGTCAATTAGGGTGTCTGTTCCCTAATTCTTAGATTACCAGACTTAATAAAAAGGGGCACATTCGATTTCGATAATTCAACCATAGAATGTAGTTTCACGTACCTGTGTCTATTTTGTAAATCATTTATAAAACCTGCATGTATTCTCATCCCAAAAATATTAGATTTTAAAAGTGGGACTATAACTCACTTTCACAGATTTTTACTTCGTCGGGAAGTAAGACTTGGCCACTGGTTGATTCACGAACCTATAACAATATATACATATATATCAAAGTATGTTCAAAATATATTTACAACACTTTTAATATATTTTGATGTTTTAAGTTTATTAAGTCAGCTGTCCTCGTTAGTAACCTACAACTAGTTGTCCACAGTTAGATGTACAGAAATAAATCGATAAATATTATCTTGAATCAATCCACGACCCAGTGTATACGTATCTCAGTATTAATCACAACTCAAACTATATATATTTTGGAATCAACCTCAACCCTGTATAGCCAACTCCAACATTCACATATAGAGTGTCTATGGTTGTTCCGAAATATATATAGATGTGTCGACATGATAGGTCGAAACATTGTATACGTGTCTATGGTATCTCAAGATTACATAACATACAATACAAGTTGATTAAGTTATGGTTGGAATAGATTTGTTACCAATTTTCACGTAGCTAAAATGAGAAAAATTATCCAATCTTGTTTTAACCATAACTTCTTCATTTTAAATCCGTTTTGAGTGAATCAAATTGCTATGGTTTCATATTGAACTCTATTTTATGAATCTAAACAGAAAAAGTATAGGTTTATAGTCGGAAAAATAAGTTACAAGTCGTTTTTGTAAAGGTAGTCATTTTAGTCGAAAGAACGACGTCTAGAAGACCATTTTAGAAAACATACTTCCACTTTGAGTTTAACCATAATTGTTGGATATAGTTTCATGTTCATAATAAATTTTTTTTTCTCAGAATAACAACTTTTAAATCAAAGTTTATCATAGTTTTTAATTAACTAACCCAAAACAGCCCGCGGTGTTACTACGACGGCGTAAATCCGGTTTTACGGTGTTTTTCGTGTCTCCAGGTTTTAAATCATTAAGTTAGCATATCATATAGATATAGAACATGTGTTTAGTTGATTTTAAAAGTCAAGTTAGAAGGATTAACTTTTGTTTGCGAACAAGTTTAGAATTAACTAAACTATGTTCTAGTGATTACAAGTTTAAACCTTCGAATAAGATAGCTTTATATGTATGAATCGAATGATATTATGAACATCATTACTACCTTAAGTTCCTTGGATAAACCTATGGAAAAGAGAAAAATGGATCTAGCTTCAACGGATCCTTGGATGGCTCGAAGTTCTTGAAGCAGAATCATGACACGAAAACAAGTTCAAGTAAGATCATCACTTGAAATAAGATTGTTATAGTTATAGAAATTGAACCAAAGTTTGAATATGATTATTACCTTGTATTAGAATGATAACCTACTATAAGAAACAAAGATTTCTTGAGGTTGGATGATCACCTTACAAGATTGGAAGTGAGCTAGCAAACTTCAAAGTATTCTTGATTTTATGTAACTAGAACTTGTAGAATATATGAAGAACACTTAGAACTTGAAGATAGAACTTGAGAGAGATCAATTAGATGAAGAAAATTGAAGAATGAAAGTGTTTGTAGGTGTTTTTGGCCGTTGGTGTATGGATTAGATATAAAGGATATGTAATTTTGTTTTCATGTAAATAAGTCATGAATGATTACTCATATTTTTGTAATTTTATGAGATATTTCATGCTAGTTGCCAAATGATGGTTCCCACATGTGTTAGGTGACTCACATGGGCTGCTAAGAGCTGATCATTGGAGTGTATATACCAATAGTACATACATCTAAAAGCTGTGTATTGTACGAGTACGAATACGGGTGCATACGAGTAGAATTGTTGATGAAACTGAACGAGGATGTAATTGTAAGCATTTTTGTTAAGTAGAAGTATTTTGATAAGTGTATTGAAGTTTTTCAAAAGTGTATAAATACATATTAAAACACTACATGTATATACATTTTAACTGAGTCGTTAAGTCATCGTTAGTCGTTATATGTTAGTGTTGTTTTGAAACCTTTAGGTTAACGATCTTGTTAAATGTTGTTAACCCAATGTTTATAATATCAAATGAGATTTTAAATTATTATATTATCATGATATTATCATGTATTAATATCTCTTAATATGATATATATACATTAAATGTCTTTACAACGATAATCGTTACATATATGTCTCGTTTAAAAATCATTAAGTTAGTAGTCTTGTTTTTACATATGTAGTTCATTGTTAATATACTTAATGATATGTTTACTTATCATAGTATCATGTTGACTATATATATATCCATATATATGTCATCATATAATTTTTACAAGTTTTAACGTTCGTGAATCACCTGTCAACTTGGGTGGTCAATTGTCTATATGAAACATATTTCAATTAATCAAGTCTTAGTAAGTTTGATTGCTTAACATGTTGGAAACATTTAATCATGTAAATATCAATCTCAATTAATATATATAAACATGGAAAAGTTCGGGTCACTACAGTACCTACCCGTTAAATAAATTTCGTCCCGAAATTTTAAGCTGTTGAAGGTGTTGACGAATCTTCTGGAAATAGATGCGGGTATTTCTTCTTCATCTGATCTTCATGCTCCCAGGCGAACTCGAGTCCTCTACGAGCATTCCATCGAACCTTAACAATTGGTATCTTGTTTTGCTTAAGTCTTTTAACCTCACGATCCATTATTTCGACGGGTTCTTCGATGAATTGAAGTTTTTCGTTGATTTGGATTTCATCTAACGGAATAGTGAGATCTTCTTTAGCAAAACATTTCTTCAAATTCAAGACGTGGAAAGTGTTATGTACAGCCGCGAGTTGTTGAGGTAACTCAAGTCGGTAAGCTACTGGTCCGACACGATCAATAATCTTGAATGGTCCAATATACCTTGGATTTAATTTCCCTCGTTTACCAAATCGAACAACGCCTTTCTAAGGTGAAACTTTAACCATGACCATCTCTCCAATTTCAAATTCTATATCTTTTCTTTTAATGTCAGCGTAGCTCTTTTGTCGACTTTGGGCGGTTTTCAGCTGTTGTTGAATTTGGATGATCTTCTCGGTAGTTTCTTGTATAATCTCCGGACCCGTAATCTGTCTATCCCCCACTTCACTCCAACAAATCAGAGACCTGCACTTTCTACCATAAAGTGCTTCAAACGGCGTCATCTCAATGCTTGAATGGTAGCTGTTGTTGTAGGAAAATTCTGCTAACGGTAGATGTCGATCCCAACTGTTTCCGAAATCAATAACACATGCTCGTAGCATGTCTTCAAGCGTTTGTATCGTCCTTTCGCTCTGCCCATCAGTTTGTGGATGATAGGCAGTACTCATGTCTAGACGAGTTCCTAATGCTTGCTGTAATGTCTGCCAGAATCTTGAAATAAGTCTACCATCCCTATCAGAGATAATAGAGATTGGTATTCCATGTCTGGAGACGACTTCCTTCAAATACAGTCGTGCTAACTTCTCCATCTTGTCATCTTCTCTTATTGGCAGGAAGTGTACTGATTTGGTGAGACGATCAACTATTACCCAAATAGTATCAAAACCACTTGCAGTCCTTGGCAATTTAGTAATGAAATCCATGGTAATGTTTTCCCATTTCCATTCCGGGATTTCGGGTTGTTGAAGTAGACCTGATGGTTTCTGATGCTCAGCTTTGACCTTAGAACACATCAAACATTCTCCTACGTATTTAGCAATATCGGCTTTCATACCCGGCCACCAAAAATGTTTCTTGAGATCTTTGTACATCTTCCCTGTTCCAGGATGTATTGAGTATCTGGTTTTATGAGCTTCTCTAAGTACCATTTCTCTCATATCTCCAAATTTTGGTACCCAAATCCTTTCAGCCCTATACCGGGTTCCGTCTTCCCGAATATTAAGATGCTTCTCCGATCCTTTGGGTATTTCATCCTTTAAATTTCCCTCTTTTAAAACTCCTTGTTGCGCCTCCTTTATTTGAGTAGTAAGGTTATTATGAATCATTATATTCATAGATTTTACTCGAATGGGTTCTCTGTCCTTCCTGCTCAAGGCATCGGCTACCACATTTGCCTTCCCCGGGTGGTAACGAATCTCAAAGTAATAATTCAATCCACCTACGCTGCCTCATATTCAGTTGTTTCTGATTAAATATGTGTTGAAGACTTTTGTGGTCGGTATATATAATACTTTTGACCCCATATAAGTAGTGCCTCCAAGTCTTTAATGCAAAAACAACCGCGCCTAATTCCAAATCATGCGTCGTATAATTTTGTTCATGAATCTTCAATTGTCTAGACGCATAAGCAATCACCTTCGTTCGTTGCATTAATACACAACCGAGACCTTGCTTTGATGCTTCACAATAAATCACAAAATCATCATTCCCTTCAAGCAATGACAATATAGGTGCCGTAGTTAGTTTTTTCTTCAATAACTGAAACGATTTCTCTTGTTCATCATTCCATTCAAATTTCTTCCCTTTATGCGTTAATGCAGTCAAGGGTTTTGCTATTCTGGAAAAGTCTTGGATGAACCTTCTGTAGTAACCAGCTAGTCCTAAAAACTGGCGTATGTGTTTTGGAGTTTTCGGGGTTTCCCACTTTTCAATAGTTTCTATCTTTGTCGGATCCACTTTAATACCTTCTTTGTTCACTATGTGACCGAGGAATTGAACTTCTTCCAACCAAAATGCACACTTTGAAAACTTAGCGTACAATTCTTCCTTCCTCAATACTTCTAACACCTTTCTCAAATGTTCACCGTGTTCTTGGTCATTCTTTGAGTAAATAAGTATGTCATCAATGAAAACAATGACAAACTTGTCAAGGTATGGTCCACACACTCGGTTCATAAGGTCCATGAACACAGCTGGTGCATTAGTTAAACCAAACGGCATGACCATAAACTCGTAATGACCGTAACGTGTTCTGAAAGCAGTCTTTCGAATATCATCTTCTTTCACCCGCATTTGATGATACCCAGAACGTAAGTCAATCTTTGAATAAACAGACGAGCCTTGTAGTTGATCAAATAAGTCGTCGATTCTCGGTAGTGGGTAGCGGTTCTTGATGGTAAGTTTGTTCAACTCTCGGTAGTCGATACACAACCTGAATGTACCATCTTTCTTCTTGACAAACAAAACAGGAGCTCCCCACGGTGATGTGCTTGGTCGAATGAAACCACGCTCTAAAAGTTCTTGTAATTGGCTTTGCAGTTCTTTCATCTCGCTGGGTGTGAGTCTGTAAGGAGCACGAGCTATTGGTGTAGCTCCTGGTACAAGATCTATTTGAAATTCAACGGATCGATGTGGGGGTAATCCCGGTAATTCTTTCAGAAATACATCGGGAAATTCTTTTGCAATGGGAACATCATTGATGCTCTTTTCTTCAGTTTGTACTTTCTCGACGTGTGCTAGAACAGCATAGCAACCTTTTCTTATTAGTTTTTGTGCCTTTAAATTACTAATAAGATGTAGCTTCGTGTTGCCCTTTTCTCGGTATACCATTAAGGGTTTTCTTTTTTCTCGTATAATGCGAATTGCATTTTTGTAACAAACGATCTCTGCTTTCACTTCTTTCAACCAGTCCATACCGATTATCACATCAAAACTCCCTAACTCTACTGGTATCAAATCAATCTTAAATGTTTCGCTAACCAGTTTAATTTCTCAATTCCGACATATATTATCTGCTGAAATTAATTTACCATTTGCTAATTCGAGTAAAAATTTACTATCTAAAGGCGTCAATGGACAACTTAATTTAACACAAAAATCTCTACTCATATAGCTTCTATCCGCACCCGAATCAAATAAAACGTAAGCAGATTTATTGTCAATAAGAAACGTACCCGTAACAAGCTCCGGGTCTTTCTGTGCCTCTGCCGCATTAATATTGAAAACTCTTCCGCGGCCTTGTCCATTCGTGTTCTCCTGGTTCAGGCAATTTCTAATAATGTGGCCCGGTTTTCCACATTTATAACAAACTACATTGTCATAACTTGCTCCGACACTACTTGCTCTGCCATTACTCGTTCCGACACCATTTGTTCCTTTCGTTCTATTAACCCCTGGTCCGTAGACCTCACACTTCGTCGCGCTATGACCATTTCTTTTACACTTGTTGCAAAATTTGGTGCAGAACCCCGAGTGATACTTTTCACACCTTTGGCATAGCTGCTTCTGATTATTGTTGTTGTTGCGGTTATTATTGTTGTTGGGATGATTGTTGTAGTTGCTGTTGTTGTTGTTGTTGTTGTTGTTGGGCCGTTTGTTGTAGTTGCGATTGATGTTGTGATTGTTGGGATAATTGTTGCGATTATTGTTGTAATTGCTGTTGTTGTTGTATTGGTGATTCTTATCACCGTTTTCCTCCCACTTTCTTTTGACTTGCTTCACATTGGCCTCTTCAGCAGTCTGTTCTTTAATTCTTTCTTCAATCTGGTTCACTAGTTTGTGAGCCATTCTACATTCCTGTTGTATGGAGGCGGGCTCGTGTGAACTTATATCTTCTTGGATTCTTTCCGGTAATCCTTTCACAAACGCGTCGATCTTCTCTTCCTCATCTTCGAATGCTCCCGGACATAATAGGCACAATTCTGTGAATCGTTTTTCGTACGTGGTAATATCAAATCCTTGGGTTCGTAACCCTCTAAGTTCTGTCTTGAGCTTATTGACCTCGGTTCTGGGACGGTATTTCTCGTTCATCAATTGCTTGAATGCTGACCACGGTAGTGCGTACGCATCGTCTTGTCCCACTTGCTCTAGATAGGTATTCCACCATGTTAACGCAGAACCTGTGAAGGTATGCGTAGCGTACTTCACTTTGTCCTCTTCAGTACACTTACTTATGGCAAACACCGATTCGACCTTCTCGGTCCACCGTTTCAATCCGATCGGTCCTTCGGTTCCATCAAATTCCAAAGGTTTGCAGGCAGTGAATTCTTTGTAGGTGCATCCTACACGATTTCCTGTACTGCTAGATCCAAGGTTATTGTTGGTATGTAGCGCATCCTGTACTGCGGCTATGTTTGAAGCTAGAAAAGTACGGAATTCCTCTTCATTCATATTCACGGTGTGTCGAGTAGTCGATGCCATTTCCTTCAAAATAGTCAAATGGAACAAGTTAATCATACAGAATATTAAGAGTAGTTAATAGTATTTCGTAGCATAATATGAACTCATTTATTAAAGCTTTTTCTTCATATTAGCGTTTTATAAGTTTAAATTCGGGTAGTACCTACCCGTTAAGTTCATACTTAGTAGCTAATATACAATTCAACTACTACAATTCTATATGAAAAACTGATTATAATAATATTTCGCGTTCAAACTTTTACACAATATTTTACAAACTTACAATACCGCTTATTTTACATATAGCATGAAATATAGCACACAATAAATTTGATACAAGATGGTTGTGAAGATAATTCTAGCTAGTACACAAGTCGTTCAGCAAAGGCAATAAAGACACGTAATTCATACGTCCAGAAACAAGTCATGCATTCTGGTTTTACTAGGATTACTTCCCATCCTTGGTCTTGTGGAACATAACCATTATGGCTGTTGATAAGACATCGTGTTGTAACGTCGTCAAAGGGACGAGGGTTACGTAATGTCCAACAGTCCCGTAGCAATCTAAAAACCTCATTTCTTACCCCAATTACCGACTCTGTCACATGTGGGAACGTTTTGTTTAATAGTTGTAGCCCGATGTTCTTGTTCTCACTTTGGTGAGAAGCGAACATTACTAATCCGTAAGCATAACATGCTTCTTTATGTTGCATGTTAGCCGCTTTTTCTAAATCACGAAGTCCAATATTCGGATATATTGAGTCAAAATAATTTCTTAACCCATTGCGTAAAATAGCATTTGGGTTCCCCGCAATATATGCGTCAAAGTAAACACATCGTAACTTATGGATTTCCCAATGTGATATCCCTCATCTTTCGAACGAAAGCCTTTTATAAACCAAGACATTCTTGGAACGTTCTTCGAATGTCTTATAAACTGATCTCGCCTTAAATAGTTGTGCCGAAGAATTCTGACCGACTCTAGACAAGATTTCATCAATCATGTCTCCGGGTAGGTCTCTTAAAATATTGGGTTGTCTATCCATTTTGTGTTTTTATACTGTAAAATAGACCAGAGTTAGATTCATAAAAAAAATAAAATACTTATTAATACAAGCAATTTTTACATATATCATAAAGCATAAGCACACTATATTACATATATTACACCACACGAATACAACTATCTTATTCCGACTCGCTTGTTTCTTCTTCTTCGGTTTTGGTTCGTTTTGCCAAGTTTCTAGGGATATTTGATGTTCCCCTAATACGAGCCGTCGTTTTCCACATTGGTTTAGAAAAACCTGGTGGTTTAGAGGTTCCCGGGTCATTGTTACAACTTAAGGACTTCGGGGGTTGACGATACATATAAAGTTCATCGGGGTTGGAATTAGATTTCTCTATTTTTATGCCCTTTACCTTATTATTTTCTTTTGCCTTTTTAAATTCAGTTGGGGTAATTTCTATAACATCATCAGAATTCTCGTCGGAATCCGATTCATCGGAGAATTGGTAATCCTCCCAATATTTTGCTTCCTTGGCGGAAACACCATTGACCATAATTAACCTTGGTCGGTTGGTTGAGGATTTTCTTTTACTTAACCGTTTTATTATTTCCCCCACCGGTTCTATTTCTTCATCCGGTTCCGATTCTTCTTCCGATGCCGATTCTTCTTCCGGTTCCGACTCTTCTTCCGGTTCCTCTTCGGGAACTTGTGAATCAGTCCACGAATCATTCCAATTTACATTTGACTCTTCATTATTATTAGGTGAGTCAATGGGACTTGTTCTAGAGGTAGACATCTATTACATAATATCAAACGCGTTAAGAGATTAATATATCACATAATATTCACATGTTAAAAATATATAGTTTCCAACAAAATTTGTAAAGCAATCATTTTTCAAGTAAACACGGTCGAAGTCCAGACTCACTAATGCATCCTAACAAACTCGATAAGATACACTAATGCAAAATTCTGGTTTTCTAAGACCAACGCTCGGATACCAACTGAAATGTCCCGTTCTTATTGATTAAAAACGTTCCATATTAATTGATTTCGTTGCGAGGTTTTGACCTCTATATGAGACGTTTTTCAAAGACTGCATTCATTTTAAAACAAACCATAACCTTTATTTTATCAATAAAGGTTTAAAAAGCTTTACGTAGATTATCAAATAATGATAATCTAAAATATCCTGTTTACACACGACCATTACATAATGGTTTACAATACAAATATGTTACACCAAAATAAGTTTCTTGAATGCAGTTTTTACACAATATCATACAAGCATGGACTCCAAATCTCGTCCTTATTTAAGTATGCGACAGCGGAAGCTCTTAATAATCACCTGAGAATAAACATGCTTAAAACGTCAACAAAAATGTTGGTGAGTTATAGGTTTAACCTATATATATCAAATCATAATAATAGACCACAAGATTTCATATTTCAATACACATCCCATACATAGAGATAAAAATCATTCATATGGTGAACACCTGGTAACCGACATTAACAAGATACATATATAAGAATATCCTCATCATTCTGGGACACCCTTCGGATATGATATAAATTTCGAAGTACTAAAGCATCCGGTACTTTGGATGGGGTTTGTTAGGCCCAATAGATCTATCTTTAGGATTCGCGTCAATTAGGGTGTCTGTTCCCTAATTCTTAGATTACCAGACTTAATAAAAAGGGGCACATTCGATTTCGATAATTCAACCATAGAATGTAGTTTCACGTACCTGTGTCTATTTTGTAAATCATTTATAAAACCTGCATGTATTCTCATCCCAAAAATATTAGATTTTAAAAGTGGGACTATAACTCACTTTCACAGATTTTTACTTCGTCGGGAAGTAAGACTTGGCCACTGGTTGATTCACGAACCTATAACAATATATACATATATATCAAAGTATGTTCAAAATATATTTACAACACTTTTAATATATTTTGATGTTTTTAAGTTTATTAAGTCAGCTGTCCTCGTTAGTAACCTACAACTAGTTGTCCACAGTTAGATGTACAGAAATAAATCAATAAATATTATCTTGAATCAATCCACGACCCAGTGTATACGTATCTCAGTATTGATTACAACTCAAACTATATATATTTTGGAATCAACCTCAACCCTGTATAGCCAACTCCAACATTCACATATAGAGTGTCTATGGTTGTTCCGAAATATATATAGATGTGTCGACATGATAGGTCGAAACATTGTATACGTGTCTATGGTATCTCAAGATTACATAATATACAATACAAGTTGATTAAGTTATGGTTGGAATAGATTTGTTACCAATTTTCACGTAGCTAAAATGAGAAAAATTATCCAATCTTGTTTTACCCATAACTTCTTCATTTTAAATCCGTTTTGAGTGAATCAAATTGCTATGGTTTCATATTGAACTCTATTTTATGAATCTAAACAGAAAAAGTATAGGTTTATAGTCGGAAAAATAAGTTACAAGTCGTTTTTGTAAAGGTAGTCATTTCAGTCGAAAGAACGACGTCTAGATGACCATTTTAGAAAACATACTTCCACTTTGAGTTTAACCATAATTTTTGGATATAGTTTCATGTTCATAATAAAAATCATTTTCTCAGAATAACAACTTTTAAATCAAAGTTTATCATAGTTTTTAATTAACTAACCCAAAACAGCCCGCGGTGTTACTACGACGGCGTAAATCCGGTTTTACGGTGTTTTTCGTGTCTCCAGGTTTTAAATCATTAAGTTAGCATATCATATAGATATAGAACATGTGTTTAGTTGATTTTAAAAGTCAAGTTAGAAGGATTAACTTTTGTTTGCGAACAAGTTTAGAATTAACTAAACTATGTTCTAGTGATTACAAGTTTAAACCTTCGAATAAGATAGCTTTATATGTATGAATCGAATGATGTTATGAACATCATTACTACCTTAAGTTCCTTGGATAAACCTACTGGAAAAGAGAAAAATGGATATAGCTTCAACGGATCCTTGGATGGCTCGAAGTTCTTGAAGCAGAATCATGACACGAAAACAAGTTCAAGTAAGATCATCACTTGAAATAAGATTGTTATAGTTATAGAAATTGAACCAATGTTTGAATATGATTATTACCTTGTATTAGAATTATAACCTACTATAAGAAACAAAGATTTCTTGAGGTTGGATGATCACCTTACAAGATTGGAAGTGAGCTAGCAAACTTGAAAGTATTCTTGATTTTATGTAACTAGAACTTGTAGAATATATGAAGAACACTTAGAACTTGAAGATAGAACTTGAGAGAGATCAATTAGATGAAGAAAATTGAAGAATGAAAGTGTTTGTAGGTGTTTTTGGTCGTTGGTGTATGGATTAGATATAAAGGATATGTAATTTTGTTTTCATGTAAATAAGTCATGAATGATTACTCATATTTTTGTAATTTTATGAGATATTTCATGCTAGTTGCCAAACGATGGTTCCTACATGTGTTAGGTGACTCACATGGGCTGCTAAGAGCTGATCATTGGAGTGTATATACCAATAGTACATACATCTAAAAGCTGTGTATTGTACGAGTACGAATACGGGTGCATACGAGTAGAATTGTTGATGAAACTGAACGAGGATGTAATTGTAAGCATTTTTGTTAAGTAGAAGTATTTTGATAAGTGTATTGAAGTCTTTCAAAAGTGTATAAATACATATTAAAACACTACATGTATATACATTTTAACTGAGTCGTTAAGTCATCGTTAGTCGTTACATGTTAGTGTTGTTTTGAAACCTTTAGGTTAACGATCTTGTTAAATGTTGTTAACCTAATGTTTATAATATCAAATGAGATTTTAAATTATTATATTATCATGATATTATCATGTATGAATATCTCTTAATATGATATATATACATTAAATGTCTTTACAACGATAATCGTTACATATATGTCTCGTTTAAAAATCATTAAGTTAGTAGTCTTGTTTTTACATATGTAGTTCATAGTTAATATACTTAATGATATGTTTATTTATCATAGTATCATGTTGACTATATATATATCCATATATATGTCATCATATAATTTTTACAAGTTTTAACGTTCGTGAATCACTTGTCAACTTGGGTGGTCAATTGTCTATATGAAACATATTTCAATTAATCAAGTCTTAGTAAGTTTGATTGCTTAACATGTTGGAAACATTTAATCATGTAAATATCAATCTCAATTAATATATATAAACATGGAAAAGTTCAGGTCACTACACTCTTTTCTCCGTACACCATTAAAGGTTTTCCTTTTTCACGCATAATGCGAATCGCATTTTTGTAACAAACAATCTCTGCTCTCACCTTTTTCAACCAGTCCATGCCAATTATTACATCAAAACTCCCTAACTCGACTGGTATTAAATCAATTTTAAACGTTTCATCCCAGTTTAATTTCTCTCTCCCGACATATATTATCTGCTGAAATTAATTTACCGTTTGCTAATTCAAGTAAAAATTTACTATCCAAAGGCGTCAATGGGCAACTTAATTTAGCACAAATTTATCTACTCATATAGCTTTTATCCGCACCCGAATCAAATAAAACATAAGCAGATTTATCGTCAATAAGAAACGTACCCGTAACAAGCTCCGGGTCTTCCTGTGCTTCTGCCGCATTAATATTGAAAACTCTTCCACGGCCCTGCCCATTAGTATTTCCTTGATTCAGGCAATTTCTAATAATGTGGCCCGGTTTTCCACATTTATAACAAACAGCGTTGGTATTACTTGCTCCGACACTATTCGTTTCGGCATTACTTGTTCCGGCATTATTTGTTCCTTTAGTTCTGTTAAACTTTGGTCCGTAGACCTCACACTTTGTCGCGCTATGACCATTTCTTTTACACCTGTTGCAAAATGTCATGCAAAACCCCTGATGATTTTCTTCACACCTATGACATGGCTGTTTTTGGTTTTTGGTGCCGTTGTTGTTATTGAGGTTGTTGTTGGGATTGTTATTGTTGTTGAAACGGTTGTTGTTGTTGTTGGGATGTTTGTTGTAGTTATTGTTAGGATTGCGGTTATTGTTGCGATTGTTGTTGCGATTATTGGGATAGTTGTTGCGATTGTAGTTGTAATTGTTATTGTTGTTGTACTGGTGACTCTTGTCACCGTTTTCCTCCCACTTCCTCTTGAGTTGTTTCGTGTTGGCTTCTTCTTCCGCCTGCTCTTTAATTCTTCCCTCAATCTGATTTATGAGTTTATGAGCCATTCGACTTGCCTTCTGTATAGAAGCGGGCTCGTGTGAACTCACATCTTCTTGAATCCTTATTGGTAACCCTTTTACAAACGCGTCGATCTTCTCTTCTTCATCTTCGAATGCTCCCGGACACAATAGGCACAACTTTGTGAATCGTCGTTCATATGTGGTAACGTCGAACCCTTGTGTTCGTAACTCTCTAAGTTCTGCCTTGAGTTTATTGACTTCGTTTCTAGGACGGTACCGCTCGTTCATCAATTGCTTGAATGCCGACCACGATAGTGTGTAAGCAGCATTTTGTCCTACCTGTTCAAGATAGGTGTTCCACCACGTTAACGCAGTATCTGTGAAGGTATGCGTAGCGTACTTAAATTTGTCCTCTTCAGTACACTTACTTATGGCAAACACCGATTTGACTTTCTCGGTCCACCGTTTCAATCCAATTGGTCATTCGGTTCCATCAAATTCCAAAGGTTTGCAGGCAGTGAATTCTTTGTAGGTGCATCCTACACGATTTCTTACGCCGTTAGTTACATTGCTAGATTCAGAGTTATTGTTGGTATGTAGCGCAGCTTGTACTGCAGCTATGTTTGCAGCAAGAAAAGTACGAAATTCCTCTTCACTCATATTCATGGTTTGTCGAGTAGTCGGTGCCATTTCCTTCAAAATAGCCAACTGAATCGAGTTAATCATACAGAATATTAAGTGTAGTCAATAGTATTTCGTAGCATAATATGAACTTATTTATAAAAGCGTTTTCTTCATATTAGCATTTTATAAGTTTAAATTCGGGTACTACCTACCTGTTAAGTTCATACTTAGTAGCTAATATACAATTTAACTACTACAATTCAATATGAAAAACTGATTATAATAATATATCACATACAAATATTCTTCAAACATACAACTTCGCTATACTACATATAACATGAAATATATTACACTTTGATACATGACAATTTTGAAGATAAATCTAGTTAATACGCAAGTTGTTCAGCAAAGGAAATAAAGACACGTAATTCATAAGTCCAGAAACAAGTCATGCATTCTAGTTTTACTAAGACGACTTCCCATCCTTGGTCTTGTGGAAAATAACCGTTATGACCATTGGCTAGGCAGCATGTTGTAATGTCGTCAAAAGGACGAGGGTTTCGTAATGTCCAACAGCCCCGTAATAATCTAAAAACCTTGTTTCTCACCCCAACTACTGAATCCGTCACTTGTGGAAATGTTTTATTTAAAAGTTATAACCCGATATTCTTTTTCTCACTTTGGTAAGAAGCGAACATCACTAACCCGTAAGTATAACATGCTTCTTTATGTTGCATGTTAGAAGCTCTTTCTAACTCGCGAAATCCTATGTTGGGATATGTTGAGTCAAAATCGGTTCTTAACCCGTAGCGTAAAATTGCATTTGGGTTCCCCGCATTTAATGCTTTAAAGAAAACACAGCGTAACTTACGGTCTCCCCAATGTGATATACTCCACCTATCAAAGGAAAGCCTTTTATAAACTAAGGCATTTCTGGAAAGTCTTTCAAATGTTTAACAAGTTAATTTCGCCATAACTAAATGTGCTGATGAACTCTGACCAACTCTAGACAAGATTTTCTCAATCATATCCTCTGGTAGGTCTTCTAAAATATTCGGTTGTCTACCCTTAACCTCCATTTTGTTTTTATACTGTAAAATAGACAGGGATTAGATTCATAAAAGATAATTAACAAACAATACAAGCAATTTTTATATAGAACATAAAAGTACAAGCACACTATAATACATATAATATACAACATGATTACAACTCCCTAATCTGAATCACTGGTTTCTTCTTCTTCGGACTTGGTTCGCTTTCCTAATTTTCCAGGGATATATGGTGTTCCTCTAATACGAGGCGTCATTTTCCACAATGGTTTAGAAAAACCTGGTGGTTTAGAGGTTCCCTGGTTGTTGTTACACTTTAGGAAATACGGATGTTGCCGATACATATAAAGCTCGTCGGGGTTGGAATCAAGTTTCTCTATTTTTATACCTTTTCCCTTATTATTTTCTTTTGCTATATTAAATTGGGCCGAGGTGATTTCTATAACATCATCGGAATCATCATCAGGATCTGATTCATCGGAAAATTGGTAATCTTCCCAATATTTTGCTTCCTCGGCAGAAACACCATTGACCATTTTTAACTTTGGTCCGTTGGTTGAGGATTTTCTTTTATTTAAACGATTTACTGTAGGTATCACTATTTCTTCCTCTGAAACCTCTTCTTCTTCTGGTTCCTCCTCTTCCGATTCATCCTCTTCTGGTTCCTCTTCTTCCGGTTCCTCTTCTTCCGGTTCCTCTTCGGGAATTTGTGAATCTTCCCAAAATATATTCGACTCTTCATTATTATTAGGTGAATCAATGGGATTTGTACTAGAGGTAGACATCTATCACACAATATCAAACACATTAAGAGGTTAATATATCACATAATATTTACATGTTAATAATATATAGTTTCCAACAAAAGTGTTAAGCAATCGTTTTTTTTAAAGAAAACACGGTCGAAGTCCAGACTCACTAATGTATCCTAACAAACTCGATAAGACACACTAATGCAAATTTCTAGTTCTCTAAGACCAACGCTCGGATACCAACTGAAATGTCCCGTTCATATTGATTATAAACATTCCATATTAATTGATTTCATCGCGAGGTTTTGACCTCTATATGAGACGTTTTTCAAAGACTGCATTCATTTTTTAAAACAACCATAACCTTTATTTTATCGATAAAGGTTTAAAAAGTATTACGTAGATTATCAAATAATGATAATCTAAAATATACTGTTTACACACGACCATTACATAATGGTTTACAATAAGAATATATTACATCAAAAATAAGTTTCTTGAATGCAGTTTTTACACAATATCATACAAGCATGGACTCCAAATCTTGTCCTTATTTTAGTATGCAACAGCGAAAGCTGTTAATAATCACCTGAGAATAAACATGCTTAAAACGTCAACAAAAATGTTGGTGAGTTATAGGTTTAACCCATATATTTATCAAATCGCAATAATAGACCACAAGATTTCATATTTCAATATACATCCCATACATAGAGATAAAAATCATTCATATGGTGAACACCTGGTAACCGACATTAACAAGATGCATATAAGAATATCACCTATCATTTCGGGAAATCCTTCGGACATGATATAAACGAATTCGAAGTACTAAAGCATCCGGTACTTTGGATGGGGTTCGTTAGGCCCAATAGATCTATCTTTAGGATTCGCGTCAATTAGTAGATCGGTTTACTAATTCTTAGGTTACCAAGCAAAAAGGGCATATTTGGCTTCGATCATTCAACCATATAATGTAGTTTCATTTACGTGTGTCTATTTCGTAAAACATTTATAAAACTGCATGTATTCTCATCGCAAAATATTAGATTTTAAAAGTGGGACTATAACTCACTTTCACAGATTTTTACTTCGTCGGGAAGTAAGACTTGGCCACTGATCGATTCACGAACCTATACAAATATGTACATATATATCAAAGTATGCTCAAAATATATTTACAACATTTTTTAATACGTTATAATGTTTTAAGCTTATTAAGTCAGTTGTCCTCGTTAATAACCTACAACTAGTTGTCAATAGTTAGATGTACAGAAATAAATATAAATTATCTTGTGTAGCGGCCTGACAAAATCATCATTGACGGCGCCGTCTACTTAGGTCCCGTTACGTGGTCATAAGTCTTTAAAACAACATTTGACCAAAAGATATGTCGCATTCATTTCAAATGTAAAGATTGTTCAAAGTTTACGAGAATAGTTCCACCACAAGTTACGTTACAAAGTTATAAGTACAAATGAAACTTATGCGACACAATTTAAAAGTAGCCAAAAGACGCTCCATGTATGCATAAATACTCGACATCCAATGCAAGTATCAAAATAATGAGCGGAAGCATGTATCATGTATCGTTCAAGGACCTGAGAAAAACATAGAAATCTGTCAACGAAAACGTTGGTGAAATCATAGGTTTAAGTAAGAAAGTACAAGTGAACCACAAGATTTGCAACAATGAGATAATAGTAATACATTGCAAAAGTTTGTTTCACGAGCACCCAATTATCAATGCTTAACATTCCTTCCATAGAACCCCATCACAATAGTGTTAGAACATACACTGTTTCTCGAAAATACATTTCATTCGTAAACGATAGTGAACCCTTTGAATGAGGGTTTGTCAAACCCATATGGCCATATAACATAAGTTCTCGCTTACACCCGGCAAGTGTAACTAATGATAATTGAATTGAGGATTTTTGTTCAAACTCGTATGTAGAATTTTTGTTTTCCTGTACTTGTGTTCACTTAGTTAAAAAGGAACGTTTATGTTTTCTCATCCCAAATGTAAGTTTCAAAAGAGTAAAAGTGGGACTATAATCTCACCTTGAGTGCACGAGTAGTAAAGTACTTCAACAGTAAACGTGTGCAAAGAACAATGCTAGTCTTGACCTAAACAAATAGGTTGTATCAATAACGATAGTTACGATTGGTCAAAGATGTTCAATTAGTCCTATGGCTCGTTAAGACTCGATCATAATAGCATGTGAATCAAATTGTCATGTTTCATGCAAGGTACAAGTATAAAAGCATGTTAGAACGATTGCACAAACATTTGGTTAAGTTTGATTAAAAGTCAACTTGGTCGGGTCAAAGTTAACGAAAAAGTCAACACGTTCGGGTCGGGTCCCGAACTATTTTTCTGAGGTTTTTAATCATATATGAGCATGTTAGAACAAGTTACATGTGAATCGGAGGTCCATAGCATGGCAAACATTTTTCGTAAAATGACCAACGAAGACAGAGTCTGTCAGTGTATCTGGACGGCGTCCAGATTATCTGGACGGCGTCCAGCTTTGAAGGCTGGGACGGCGTCCAAATATCTGGACGGCATCCAGCTTTGAAGTCTGGGACGGCGTCCAAGGGTCTGGACGGCGTCCAGATTGGTATTCCAGTCTGATGCAGTAAGCTTCTAAGTACACGAACCAAAAACTAAATAAACACAATTTATGATCCGCAAATAATCAAGTCAAGTATTTTATACCGTTGGGATGGTAATTTGACGAGGAAGACAACTAAACACATTTCACCAATCAATCTACCTATTATAACAACCAAAACCGCATCTAATGCTCAACATTAATCGCATACAAGTTCATAAATGCAATTCAATGATTCGGGCAATCAATTTACATGAATGATATGCCGTTTCGAAGGTAATCAAGCATACAATCCAACTAAACACTTACCAACAATAATCCATGGCATTCAATGCATCAAAAGTCCATTTCAAGTTCATCAAACCCTAACCCAAATTCACCAAAATCATAAATCAAGTTCATGAACTTTTCTAAAGCAACCTACACATCAAATTGAAGCTAGTGATACTAGGAACACAACTAGAACATGAACTTTTAACATCTAACAACATATGATCATCCAAAATTCAAGAACAACACACCAAAATTCTAGTTCATGCTAGTTACACTAAAACAACGAGATCGAGTATATAAATCATATAATCATGTTAGACTTGAGCCATAGAAACTAATTAACACTTTTATAAGTTAAAAACATAAAGAACACAAAATTTAGTGATTTTAGGAAGTTACCCAAATGTAATGAAATCGGTATGGAATCGAAGAGGAAGATGCAAGGATCACGAATTTGTAATTTGTTTTGTTGCTAGCTTCCTAATCCGAATTTAGATGATGAATTCTTGTTGGTGTTCTTAAGAGAAAAAGGGAGTAGAAGAAAGATGGAGATGTTGAAATGAGAGGAGGAGGTTGAAGGTTTGACTAGTTGACCTAGTCAAATCTTTGGCCTCTTGGCAAGTTTAGTCCCTCTAATTTGAATCGGGTGCGTGAATTACCTAAACGAGATAATTTAAAACGCGTATCAACGGGAGATGTTATAAACATATAACAGAGTTTAAATTAGTATAACGGAAAAGTAAATGGAAAAAGGCGGGATGTTACATCTTGGATCAATCCACGACCCAGTGTATACCAGCCTCAGGCGAGATCACAACTCAAACTATATATATTATTTTGGAATCAACCTCAACCCTGTATAGCTAACTCCAACATTACTGCATCTAGAGTGTCTATGGTTGTTCCAAAATATATTATATAGATGGGTCGATATTATATGTCAAAACATTGTATACGTGTCTATGGTATCCCAAGATTACATAATATATATTAGAATACATGAATAATACAATATAAGTTTGTTAAGTTATGATTTGTATAGAATTGTTACAATATTTCCTGTAGCTACAACAATCAAAAAATATCCAATCTTGTTTTACCCATAACTTCTTCGTTTTAAATCCGTTTTGAGTGAATCAAATTGCTATGGTTTCATATTGAACTCTATTTTATGAATATATACATAAAAAGTATAGGTTTATAGTTAGAAATATAAGTTACAAGTCGTTTTTGTAAGAGGTAGTCATTTCAGTCGAAAGAACGACGTCTTGATGACCATTTTGAAAAACATACTTCCACTTTGAGTTTAACCATGATTTTTGGATATAGTTTCATGTTCATAAGAAAAATCATTTTCCCAGAAGAACAACTTTTAAATCAAAGTTTATCATAGTTTTTAATTATCAAACCCAAAACAGCCCGCGGTGTTACTACGACGGCGTATGTCCGGTTTTACGGTGTTTTTCGTGTTTTCAGGTTTTAAATCATTAAGTTAGCATATCATATAGATATAGAACATGTGTTTAGTTGATTTTAAAAGTCAAGTTAGAAGGATTAACTTTATTTGCAAACAAGTTTAGAATTAACTAAACTATGTTCTAGTGATTACAAGTTTAAATCTTCGAATAAGATAGTTTTATATATATGAATCGAATGATGTTATGAATATCATTACTACCTTAAGTTTAGTAGGTAAACCTTCTAGAAGTGACAAGAAATGATCTAGCTTCAATGGATCTTTGATGGCTTGAAAGTTCTTGAAGTAGGATCATGACACAAAAACAAGTTCAAGTAAGATTTTTACTCGAATTAAGATAGTTTATAGTTATAGAAATTGAATCAAAGTTTGAATATGATTATTACCTTGAGTAAGAAAGATAACCTACTGTAAATAATAAAGGTTTCTTGATCTTAGATGATTACTTGGAATGGATTAGAAAGCTTGGATGTAAACTAGTAAACTTGAAAGGATTTTCGAAGTGTTCTTGAAGTGTTCTTCCTAAGGTGATTATAGCTTGATTCTTGAAGTAATTTTTGATGAAGATGATGATTAGCTACTGGAAAAATTCGTTCATAAGTGTGTGTGTGTGTGTGTGTGTGTGTGTGTTGAGAGAGAATTAGAAAGAGAATTGGAAGTGAAAATGGAGTGAATGATGAGTGGTAAGTGGTGAGTGGTGAGTGGGGTTAAAAGGAGTTCTAGTTAGTTGACTAGTTCATGGTAGAAGTTAAAATTGATTAGTCATACATGACATAATCAAGAGTGGAATCCCATGCTAGTTCCTATTGGTATATACCCACAGTAAGTACGTCTAGAAGCTGTGTATAATACGGGTATGAATACGACTAGAATTCTTGATGAAAAAAGAATGGGAATGTAACTGTACCCATTTTCGTTAAATATTAGTGTTTTGATATATGTCTTGAAGTCTTCCAAAAGTGTATTAATACATCTAAATACACTACATGTATATACATTTTAACTGAGTCGTTAAGTCATCGTTAGTCGTTACATGTAAGTGTTGTTTTGAAACCTTTAAGTAAACAATCTCATTTAATGTTGTTAACCCATTGTTTATTATATCTAATGAGATGTTAATTTATTATCTTATAATGATATTATGATATATTAATATATCTTAATATGATATATATACATTTAAATGTCGTTACAACGATAATCGTTACATATATGTCTCGCTTCGAAATCCTTAAGTTAGTAGTCTTGTTTTTATGTATATAACTCATTGTTAATATACTTATGGAGATACTCACTTATCATAATCTCATGTTAACTATATTTATATCCATATATATATATCGTCATGTCATTTTTACAAGTTTTAACGTTCGTGAATCGCCGGTCAACTTGGGTGGTCAATTGTCTACATGAAACTCATTTCAAATAATCAAGTCTTAACAAGTTTGATGGCTTAACATGTTGGAAACATTTAATCATGTAAAAATCAATTTCATTTAATATATATAAACATGGAAAAGTTCGGGTCACTACAGGTTGACTGACATATACTCTTTCATTTAGTTTGCCATAAAGAAATGCACTCTTAACATCCATTTGATAAACTTTAAACTTCATAAAAGACGCGAAAGTTAAGAAAATGCGAATCACTTCCAATCTGGCAACAGGAGCGAAAACTTCATCGTAATCAAATTCAGGATCTTGCTGATAACCTTTAGCAACTAATCTTGCTTTGTTACGGGTAACATTGCCATCTTCGTCGAATTTTCACTTCCAAACCCATTTGAGGTCGATTACTTTCACACCATGCGGCTTAGTAACTAACTTCCAAATATCTAAACGATGGAACTGCTAAATCTCTTCTTTCATAGCCATCACCCAATCAACATGCTTCAAAGCTTCTTTTGTTGTCTTTGGCTCTATTCTAGAAATATGACATGAGTACTCGTAATATGCAGGAGCGGCTGTCGTATGAGAATCAACTTGACCATCAAACTGAACGTGTCTTCTTGTTCTAACACATGCATTCGGATCTCCAATAATGTTCTCTCTAGGATGAGCAGCTGTAGTTCTGGGAACTGGGTGTGCGGGAACAGGTATTTCTCGATGTAGATTTGTGGTATCTCCATCTTCAGGATTATCAGAATTTCACTCGAAATATCAGATCCGCAGGTATCGTACACTGGATCAACATCTTGATCTGAATCTTGTGCTGGTTCAACGACAGTAGGTAATAGAGTTGAAGTAGGGGCAGACACTTCTGGTTCATTTTGCAAATCAAACAGTATTTGTAACTCTACTTCATTCTCTGTTGGATCGGAACACTTTTCGTATGATTCCTCTGGACATCAACTTCATACCATTCTTTAACACATCTCGTCTCATTGTTGAAAACTCGCTTGTTAGGAGAACTGTAGCTGAGAAATACTCCAGTAACCACTTTTGAATCAAACTTACTTCCTGGTTTTCTTTTCAAAATGGTGCAAGGCAAACCAAATGGTTCTAGATGCTTCAATGATGGTTTTCTCCCATGTAATAACTCATAGCAAGTCTTACCCAGTCGTTTAACAGTTAATACCTGATTCATAGTGTAACAAGTATTTGCAACAGCTTCACCCCAAAAATGAACAGGTAAAGATGAATCAACTAGAATAGTTCTAGCAGTCTCAATCAGAACCCTATTCTTTCTTTCAGCAACACCATTCATCTGTGGAGCATATGCAGAACTGAACTGCATATTGATACCTTTTTCAATACAAAAACCTGCAAGAAACTGATTCTTGAATTCTGTACCGTTGTCGCAACGAATCTTTCTGACTTTCAAATTAAAACTTGTCTCTAATCGATTGATTAGCACTTTCAACTTCTCAAATGTATCGGACTTCTCTTTCAAGAACATTACCCAAGAGAATCTTGAATAATCATCAGTTACCACCAAACAATACTTACTTCCATCAATGCTTTCAAAACGGATTGGACCGAAAAGATCCATATGTAACAATTCAAGTAGAGCAGAGATAGGATTGTACTTCACCAACTTATGAGCTTTCTTTCTCTGCTTACCCTTCTTACACGGAACACATGTTCCTGGAATCTGAAAAGATCAAAGATTAACACCTTCTACAAGATTTTTGTGAACCAGATGGTTCATCTTTCGAAAACTTAAATGACCCATGCGTTTGTGCCATGTAATAGAATCATGTTCAGTCGCTTTAGAAACAAAAGCTTGATGATGTTCAGCAGTTGAAGTAGCAATATTCATATCTAGCATGTATAAATTAGCTTGTCTATGAGCCTTCATCAAAATCATTTCTGGAGGAATCACAAACTCTGGTTTGAAAATGTAGCTGAATTCGTCATCAAATGCTACTTTGAAGGATTTTTCATAGATTTGTGAAACCGACAACAAATTGTTTGCAAGATCTTTACAGTAGTTTACTTTGTCGAATCTAACTTTATCATTCTTCAATAAACCCCGGGCTGAAATGTGACCTCCTTTATCTCCAGCAAATGCAACATAACCTCCCTTAATTGGGTGTACATCCGTGAGAAGAGATAGCTGTCCAGTCATATATCTCGAAGCGCCGCTATCCACTATCCAGGTGTTGTTTGCAGGTATCCTGGTTCCTTGCATATCACATTAAAGGAATTAATTGATAGTGGGAACCCACGCCCGAACGGCAGTAGGTTGTCCATTAACACCCATAGCTTGAACTTCCATCCATTTTCCATTTGATTCAGGTGGAACCTCATCGTCTGAAACCATAAACTTAGACAGTTTAGAAGAAGCAACATTGCTCTTCTAGTTTTTCACATTTTGCTCATCTTCAGAGCGATTCACTCATGGACTGGTACGGGAAAAGTATTTCCTACGACTAGCTTTTTGCGAAGGTGATCGTGCCTTGGATTCATAGGCTTTACCTCGATCACTTAATTCGGCAACTCTTGCCTCGGTATCCTTCTTAGGAACCTTAATCTTCACAGGGGAAATTGACCTATTGAAGTTCTTTCTCTTATAGTCTCCATAGACAACATTTGTCGTATGTCTTCTAGTACGAACTTCATCACGAACAGGTGAACCTGTTCTGTGAGCATGATGTGATCGGTGATCATCATATGTGAGGTCAATCTTATGTCTTGGTGTTCTATACCTTGTAGGACAGTTAGCAGCAATGTGTCCAAACACACCACAACTAAAACATTGTCGAAATTCTCTATATCCTCTAGATTGATATTGATTATTAGAGTTAGAGGAAGAGGGATCTTGTGTTTTTGCAAACACAGGAGAATCGTTTAATCTTTTTCTAGGAACAGGTTTAGATACAGGTTTAGGTGTAATCGGTGGAACCACTCTATTAGCAAACTTTGGATTTTTCATAATCCGAATTGGCTCATCAGGTGTTATCACCTTCCTTTTCTCCGGCTTATCTCCTAGACCAGTTTTCTTATCTTCCTCATGATCTAAAGATCCTTTAGTGGTATCATCAGAAGGTACATTCTTAGTTGAGCTACACTTTTTGTTCTTCTAAACATAGTCCTCATAACTAGGTGGAATACAGTCTTCTGGTAGTCCATCAACAACATTTGCATTAACAAATTTGTTCTGAAATGGTGGAGCTACGGCCTTTAATCCAATACCCTTTCCCTTGGTGTCATTTAATTCCACCATTAATGCATTCCATTGTGACGCACTTGCCCAACATTTCATCTTAATTGACATAGCTTCTAAATCAGCTTTAACACATTCATTTTCTTTCTTCAATTCATTTATTGTGTCAACACGTTTAACTAAAGCTTGATTTATATCAAAGTTATAACATTTAAGATCGTGAAGTTGTTTTTTATAAACTTTGATTTGCTCTTTCAACTCATTTTTAACCTTAGTGGTCACATGGTCAGCATGCCATTTTTCTTTCATCTCCGCATATGCCTTAGTTAAATTATCTATTGTTACCTTAGATTCAGCACATTTAACACATTCAATAACAGTAGATGGATCAGAAGATACCTGTTGAGCATTATTTGATGAGGAAGTCTCAGCCATAAATGCAAAGAAATCTGTCTTCTTCCCATCATCTAGCTCATCTTCTAATTCTGACGAGTCTGTAAGAAACTCTGATGTATCAGCATCTTTACCCAAATGAATCTCTTCAAGTCTATCCCAGATATCCTTAGCTCTTATCAAACCGGAAACCTTTTCAAGATCACTAGCTGATAAGCACATCTTCAATAAGTCTACTGCTTGCTTGTTCAATGCTTCAAAATCAGTTTGATCTACCCTAGTATGAATAGCTTCATCTTCAATCTCTGAGTCTGACTTCTTGTCTGAATCATCAATTTCTGAATTTACACTCTCTAGGTCTGAACCTTCACCCAAAAGAACTAACATCTCCAATTCAACAACAATCATTCTACCCCATTCGTCTAATTCTTTATCAGCATCAACCAATGTTTCTTCACTATGATATGCTTCTAGACTGTCTTCAAACACTGAGGTATCACCATACTTATCCTTCCAACTGTTGAAGTAGTAGTCCTCTAATAATGTCGGTGAAACACTTCCAGATGCACGTGTACGAGGAACCGAATCACGTGCCTTTTTGAATTTGCTCTCAACTTGCTTTTGAACCTTCTCTCTTTGAATGGTTCTTGACAATTCTTCAGCTCTTTCAGCACGAGCAGCTAGCTTCTCAATTATGTTTTGACTAGTGACACAGTCTTCTTCTACTTCGGTGATCTTTGCCATGTTGGCTTTAGGTTGTTGGTCAGCCACATTTAACTTCATATACCAATCATCATCGTCTCCATGAATAACAACCAAAGCTTTGTTCGGACTTTCAGCTGCATCAGCTTCATTTACTTTATCAGTAATGTAGATCTCACATTTAGTTGAATGACTCTGAGAAGTATAATTCTGATTCTTGAACGGATTATGATTACCCTGCTTCTTTTGTTTTGTACACTGCCATGAAAAATGACCTAATTCTCCACAGTTGAAGCAAGTAACAGTATTCATATCAAAACCCAGTTTTGTATCTTTGGTCAGACTGATCGATTTCCCAGTTTGCTCTTCATAATCTCTAGCACGTCTCACAAGATTTGCCATACCCCACATAATATCCATCTTCTCGGCTTCGTTCTTATCAAGTTGATGATAATCTTCAGTTGTTAGATTATTATTACCTACGCGACCATCAAGATAACTATCATAAGAATTAACAAGGCTTGACAGCAAAGCTATATCTTCACTAATCTTTTCTTTCCCAGCTTTCCTCATGTTTTCGATATTAAGTTCAGAAAGGACATCAGATGCAGTCGGTGTAGATGACTCAGTAGTATTCGAAGTAGGCTGTGATTGATTGTTGAGTGAACATGGTGAAACTTGTGGTGGATACGAAGTTTGTTGAATATGTGCACTACTAATATTCAAACCATACATATTCTGATTGTTCGTAGCAAAAGCTGTTTGAAATGGTGCATGAGCCGAATTAGGCGGTGTGTAACCATTTGGACAGTACATTTTGGTGTCTTGAACTTGTTTAGACCTCTTGACTTTGTTTACCAACTCTAGTTCTTCTTCCTGAAGTCTTGCGATAAACGAGTTCACTGCAGCAGTAGCTAATTCTCCACTAGTTTTCATAGTTAATACAAAACCATTCCATTCTAACGGTAATGCTCCAGCTAGACATGTCACTTTGTCTTTCTTTTCAATAGTTACATCATGCTTATGTATTTCAACTAGCAAATGACGAAATCTTTCAACCAATTCTGTAATAGACTCTCCAACTTGTCAGTGAAAACGATCAAACTCAGCTTTCAACTCTAAACCTTTTCTAGTTCTGTAAGATGAATTTCCTTCATTGAAAGTACGAAGTGCTTCCTATATCTTGAATGAATTATCATGACACAGAAATTGATGGAAAATCGGACCATCAAGAGCACTCGTCAAATTACAGTACATCTTTTTCTCCAAGTTATACTCCTCACGTTCTTCAGAAGGCATGTTGTGTAATGTATACAACTCATTCGTAACTGGTGAACGTGGCCATTGAAATTCGGTTTCAATGTACTTCCAAAGCTTCGTGTCCTGACCATCAGACCAAATCTTAAACCTCGACTTCCAAGTAGAATAATTATCCATATTCATTAACCTCGAACATTTCGTATCACTTCCTGATTCACTCTCAGCAAGGAGTAATCGTTGAGTCATATTCGTAATGCTCTGAACTAACGGTGCGGCCAACGCGTAATCATTTGAATTAAACATCTTGAAAACTTTACCGAAGGGTAAACCGTGCAGTTCAGGTTATCAATCGTACGTGTGATAGTATCAACCGTACGTGTGAAAGTATCAACCGTACGTGTCACAGACTCAAGCGTACGTGTTACTACTTAACCAACAAAACCGAACACTAAGTAACAACCGTGCGAGTTGAAATGTCCCGTTCTTATTGATTAAAAACGTTCCATATTAATTGATTTCGTTGCGAGGTTTTGACCTCTATATGAGACGTTTTTCAAAGACTGCATTCATTTTAAAACAAACCATAACCTTTATTTCATCAATAAAGGTTTAAAAAGCTTTACGTAGATTATCAAATAATGATAATCTAAAATATCCTGTTTACACACGACCATTACATAATGGTTTACAATACAAATATGTTACAACAAAATAAGTTTCTTGAATGCAGTTTTTACACAATATCATACAAGCATGGACTCCAAATCTCGTCCTTATTTAAGTATGCGACAGCGGAAGCTCTTAATAATCACCTGAGAATAAACATGCTTAAAACGTCAACAAAAATGTTGGTGAGTTATAGGTTTAACCTATATATATCAAATCATAATAATAGACCACAAGATTTCATATTTCAATACACATCCCATACATAGAGATAAAAATCATTCATATGGTGAACACCTGGTAACCGACATTAACAAGATGCATATATAAGAATATCCCCATCATTCCGGGACACCCTTCGGATATGATATAAATTTCGAAGTACTAAAGCATCCGGTACTTTGGATGGGGTTTGTTAAGCCCAATAGATCTATCTTTAGGATTCGCGTCAATTAGGGTGTCTGTTCCCTAATTCTTAGATTACCAGACTTAATAACAAGGGGCATATTCGATTTCAATAATTCAACCATAGAATGTAGTTTCACGTACTTGTGTCTATTTTGTAAATCATTTATAAAACCTGCATGTATTCTCATCCCAAAAATATTAGATTTTAAAAGTGGGACTATAACTCACTTTCACAGATTTTTACTTCGTCGGGAAGTAAGACTTGGCCACTGGTTGATTCACGAACCTATAACAATATATACATATATATCAAAGTATGTTCAAAATATATTTACAACACTTTTAATATATTTTGATGTTTTAAGTTTATTAAGTCAGCTGTCCTCGTTAGTAACCTACAACTAGTTGTCCACAGTTAGATGTACAGAAATAAATCGATAAATATTATCTTGAATCAATCCACGACCCAGTGTATACGTATCTCAGTATTGATCACAACTCAAACTAAATATATTTTGGAATCAACCTCAACCCTGTATAGCTAACTCCAACATTCACATATAGAGTGTCTATGGTTGTTCCGAAATATATATAGATGTGTCGACATGATAGGTCGAAACATTGTATACGTGTCTATGGTATCTCAAGATTACATAATATACAATACAAGTTGATTAAGTTATGGTTGGAATAGATTTGTTACCAATTTTCACGTAGCTAAAATGAGAAAAATTATCCAATCTTGTTTTACCCATAACTTCTTCATTTTAAATCCGTTTTGAGTGAATCAAATTGCTATAGTTTCATATTGAACTCTATTTTATGAATCTAAACAGAAAAAGTATAGGTTTATAGTCAGAAAAATAAGTTACAAGTCGTTTTTGTAAAGGTAGTCATTTCAGTCGAAAGAACGACGTCTAGATGACCATTTTAGAAAACATACTTCCACTTTGAGTTTAACCATAATTTTTGGATATAGTTTCATGTTCATAATAAAAATAATTTTCTCAGAATAACAACTTTTAAATCAAAGTTTATCATAGTTTTTAATTAACTAACCCAAAACAGCCCGCGGTGTTACTACGACGGCGTAAATCCGGTTTTACGGTGTTTTTCGTGTTTCCAGGTTTTAAATCATTAAGTTAGCATATCATATAGATATAGAACATGTGTTTAGTTGATTTTAAAAGTCAAGTTAGAAGGATTAATTTTTGTTTGCGAACAAGTTTAGAATTAACTAAACTATGTTCTAGTGATCACAAGTTTAAACCTTCGAATAAGATAGCTTTATATGTATGAATTGAATGATGTTATGAACATCATTACTACCTTAAGTTCCTTGGATAAACCTACTGGAAAAGAGAAAAATGGATCTAGCTTCAATGGATCCTTGGATGGCTCGAAGTTCTTGAAGCAGAATCATGACACGAAAACAAGTTCAAGTAAGATCATCACTTGAAATAAGATTGTTATAGTTATAGAAATTGAACCAAAGTTTGAATATGATTATTACCTTGTATTAGAATGATAACCTACTGTAAGAAACAAAGATTTCTTGAGGTTGGATGATCACCTTACAAGATTGGAAGTGAGCTAGCAAACTTGAAAGTATTCTTGATTTTATGAAACTAGAACTTTTGGAATTTATGAAGAACACTTAGAACTTGAAGATAGAACTTGAGAGAGATCAATTAGATGAAGAAAATTGAAGAATAAAAGTTTTTGTAGGTGTTTTTGGTCGTTGGTGTATGGATTAGATATAAAGGATATGTAATTTTGTTTTCATGTAAATAAGTCATGAATGATTACTCATATTTTTGTAATTTTATGAGATATTTCATGCTAGTTGCCAAATGATGGTTCCCACATGTGTTAGGTGACTCACATGGGCTGCTAAGAGCTGATCATTGGAGTGTATATACCAATAGTACATACATCTAAAAGCTGTGTATTGTACGAGTACGAATACGGGTGCATACGAGTAGAATTGTTGATGAAACTGAACGAGGATGTAATTGTAAGCATTTTTGTTAAGTAGAAGTATTTTGATAAGTGTATTGAAGTCTTTCAAAGTGTATAAATACATATTAAAACACTACATGTATATACATTTTAACTGAGTCGTTAAGTCATCGTTAGTCGTTACATGTAAGTGTTGTTTTTAAACCTTTAGGTTAACGGTCTTGTTAAATGTTGTTAACCCAATGTTTATAATATCAAATGAGATTTTAAATTATTATATTATCATGATATTATCATGTATGAATATCTCTTAATATGATATATATACATTAAATGTCTTTACAACGATAATCGTTACATATATGTCTCGTTTAAAAATCATTAAGTTAGTAGTCTTGTTTTTACATATGTAGTTCATTGTTAATATACTTAATGATATGTTTACTTATCATAGTATCATGTTAACTATATATATATCCATATATATGTCATCATATAGTTTTTACAAGTTTTAACGTTCGTGAATCACCGGTCAACTTGGGTGGTCAATTGTCTATATGAAACCTATTTCAATTAATCAAGTCTTAACAAGTTTGATTGCTTAACATGTTGGAAACATTTAATCATATAAATATCAATCTCAGTTAATATATATAAACATGGAAAAGTTCGGGTCACTACAGTACCTACCCGTTAAATAAATTTCGTCCCGAAATTTTAAGCTGTTGAAGGTGTTGACGAATCTTCTGGAAATAGATGCGGGTATTTCTTCTTCATCTGATCTTCATGCTCCCAGGTGAACTCGGGTCCTCTACGAGCATTCCATCGAACCTTAACAATTGGTATCTTGTTTTGCTTAAGTCTTTTAACCTCACGATCCATTATTTCGACGGGTTCTTCGATGAATTGAAGTTTTTCGTTGATTTGGATTTCATCTAACGGAATAGTGAGATCTTCTTTAGTAAAACATTTCTTCAAATTCGAGACGTGGAAAGTGTTATGTACAGCCGCGAGTTGTTGAGGTAATTCTAGTCGGTAAGCTACTGTTCCGACACGATCAATAATCTTGAATGGTCCAATATACCTTGGATTTAATTTCCCTCGTTTACCAAATCGAACAACGCCTTTCCAAGGTGCAACTTTAAGCATGACCATCTCTCCAATTTCAAATTCTATATCTTTTCTTTTAATGTCAGCGTAGCTCTTTTGTCGACTTTGGGCAGTTTTCAACCGTTGTTGAATTTGAATGATCTTCTCGGTAGTTTCTTGTATAATCTCCGGACCCGTAATCTGTCTATCCCCCACTTCACTCCAACAAATCGGAGACCTGCACTTTCTACCATAAAGTGCTTCAAACGGCGCCATCTCAATGCTTGAATGGTAGCTGTTGTTGTAGGAAAATTCTGCTAACGGTAGATGTCGATCCCAACTGTTTCCGAAATCAATAACACATGCTCGTAGCATGTCTTCAAGCGTTTGTATCGTCCTTTCGCTCTGCCCATCAGTTTGTGGATGATAGGCAGTACTCATGTCTAGACGAGTTCCTAATGCTTGCTGTAATGTCTGCCAGAATCTTGAAATAAATCTGCCATCCCTATCAGAGATAATAGAGATTGGTATTCCATGTCTGGAGACGACTTCCTTCAAATACAGTCGTGCTAACTTCTCCATCTTGTCATCTTCTCTTATTGGTAGGAAGTGTGCTGATTTGGTGAGACGATCAACTATTACCCAAATAGTATCAAAACCACTTGCAGTCCTTGGCAATTTAGTGATGAAATCCATGGTAATGTTTTCCCATTTCCATTCCAGGATTTCGGGTTGTTGAAGTAGACCTGATGGTTTCTGATGCTCAGCTTTGACCTTAGAACACGTCAAACATTCTCCTACGTATTTAGCAACATCGGCTTTCATACCCGGCCACCAAAAATGTTTCTTGAGATCCTTGTACATCTTCCCCGTTCCAGGATGTATTGAGTATCTGGTTTTATGAGCTTCTCTAAGTACCCTTTCTCTCATATCTCCAAATTTTGGTACCCAAATCCTTTCAGCCCTATACCTGGTTCCGTCTTCCCGAATATTAAGATGCTTCTCCGATCCTTTGGGTATTTCATCCTTTAAATTTCCCTCTTTTAAAACTCCTTGTTGCGCCTCCTTTATTTGAGTAGTAATGTTATTATGAATCATTATATTCATAGATTTTACTCGAATGGGTTCTCTGTCCTTCCTGCTCAAGGCATCGGCTACCACATTTGCCTTCCCCGGGTGGTAACGAATCTCAAAGTCGTAATCATTCAATAATTCAATCCACCTACGCTGCCTCATATTGAGTTGTTTCTGATTAAATATGTGTTGAAGACTTTTGTGGTCGGTATATATAATACTTTTGACCCCATATAAGTAGTGCCTCCAAGTCTTTAATGCAAAAACAACCGCGCCTAATTCCAAATCATGCGTCGTATAATTTTGTTCGTGAATCTTCAATTGTCTAGACGCATAAGCAATCACCTTCGTTCGTTGCATTAATACACAACCGAGACCTTGCTTTGATGCATCACAATAAATCACAAAATCATCATTCCCTTCAGGCAATGACAATATAGGTGCCGTAGTTAGCTTTTTCTTCAATAACTGAAACGCTTTCTCTTGTTCATCATTCCATTCAAATTTCTTCCCTTTATGCGTTAATGTAGTCAAGGGTTTTGCTATTCTGGAAAAGTCTTGGATGAACCTTCTGTAGTAACCAGCTAGTCCTAAAAACTGGCGTATGTGTTTCGGAGTTTTCGGGGTTTCCCACTTTTCAACAGTTTCTATCTTTGCCGAATCCACCTTAATACCTTCTTTGTTCACTATGTGACCGAGGAATTGAACTTCTTCCAACCAAAATGCACACTTTGAAAACTTAGCGTACAATTCTTCCTTCCTCAATACTTCTAACACCTTTCTCAAATGTTCACCGTGTTCTTGGTCATTCTTTGAGTAAATAAGTATGTCATCAATGAAAACAATGACAAACTTGTCAAGGTATGGTCCACACACTCGGTTCATAAGGTCCATGAACACAGCTGGTGCATTAGTTAAACCAAACGGCATGACCATAAACTCGTAATGACCGTAACGTGTTCTGAAAGCAGTCTTTGGAATATCATCTTCTTTCACCCGCATTTGATGATACCCGGAACGTAAGTCAATCTTTGAATAAACAGACGAGCCTTGTAGTTGATCAAATAAGTCATCGATTCTCGGTAGTGGGTAGCGGTTCTTGATGGTAAGTTTGTTCAACTCTCGGTAGTCGATACACAACCTGAATGTACCATCTTTCTTCTTGACAAACAAAACAGGAGCTCCCCACGGTGATGTGCTTGGTCGAATGAAACCACGCTCTAAAAGTTCTTGTAATTGGCTTTGTAGTTCTTTCATCTCGCTGGGTGCGAGTCTGTAAGGAGCACGAGCTATTGGTGCAGCTCCTGGTACAAGATCTATTTGAAATTCAACGGATCGATGTGGGGGTAATCCCGGTAATTCTTTCGGAAATACATCGGGAAATTCTTTTGCGATGGGAACATCATTGATGCTCTTTTCTTCAGTTTGTACTTTCTCGACGTGTGCTAGAACAGCATAGCAACCTTTTCTTATTAGTTTTTGTGCCTTCAAATTACTAATAAGATGTAGCTTCGTGTTGCCCTTTTCTCCGTACACCATTAAGGGTTTTCCTTTTTCTCGTATAATGCGAATTGCATTTTTGTAACAAACGATCTCTGCTTTCACTTCTTTCAACCAGTCCATACCAATTATCACATCAAAACTCCCTAACTCTACTGGTATCAAATCAATCTTAAATGTTTCGCTAACCAGTTTAATTTCTCGATTCCGACATATATTATCTGCTGAAATTAATTTACCATTTGCTAATTCGAGTAAAAATTTACTATCCAAAGGCGTCAATGGACAACTTAATTTAGCACAAAAATCTCTACTCATATAGCTTCTATCCGCACCCGAATCAAATAAAACGTAAGCAGATTTATTGTCAATAAGAAACGTACCCGTAACAAGCTCCGGGTCTTCCTGTGCCTCTGCCGCATTAATATTGAAAACTCTTCCGCGGCCTTGTCCATTCGTGTTCTCCTGGTTCGGGAAATTTCTAATAATGTGGCCCGGTTTTCCACATTTATAACAAACTACATTGGCATAACTTGCTCCGACACTACTTGCTCCGCCATTACTCGTTCCGACACCATTTGTTCCTTTCGTTCTGTTAACCCCTGGTCCGTAGACATCACACTTCGCCGCGCTATGACCATTTCTTTTACACTTGTTACAAAATTTGGTGCAGAACCCCGAGTGATACTTTTCACACCTTTGGCATAGCTGCTTCTGATTGTTGTTGTTGTTGCGGTTATTATTGTTGTTAAGATGATTGTTGTGGTTGTTGTTGTTGTTGTTGTTGTTGTTGTTGTTGGGCCGTTTGTTGTAGTTGCGATTGATGTTGCGATTGTTAGGATAGTTGTTGCGATTATTGTTATAATTGCTGTTATTGTTGTATTGGTGATTCTTATCACCGTTTTCCTCCCACTTTCTTTTGACTTGCTTCACATTGGCCTCTTCAGCAGTCTGTTCTTTAATTCTTTCTTCAATCTGGTTCACTAGTTTGTGAGCCATTCTACATGCCTGTTGTATGGAGGCGGGCTCGTGTGAACTTATATCTTCTTGGATTCTTTCCGGTAATCCTTTCACAAACGCGTCGATCTTCTCTTCCTCATCTTCGAATGCTCCCGGACACAATAGGCACAATTCTGTGAATCGTCTTTCGTACGTGGTAATATCAAATCCTTGGGTTCGTAACCCTCTAAGTTCTGTCTTGAGCTTATTGACCTCGGTTCTGGGACGGTACTTCTCGTTCATCAAGTGCTTGAATGCTGACCACGGTAGTGCGTACGCATCGTCTTGTCCCACTTGCTCTAGATAGGTATTCCACCATGTTAACGCAGAACCTGTGAAGGTATGCGTAGCGTACTTCACTTTGTCCTCTTCAGTACACTTACTTATGGCAAACACCGATTCAACCTTCTCGGTCCACCGTTTCAATCCGATCGGTCCTTCGGTTCCATCAAATTCCAAAGGTTTGCAGGCAGTGAATTCTTTGTAGGTGCATCCTACACGATTTCCTGTACTGCTAGATCCAAGGTTATTGTTGGTATGTAGCGCAGCCTGTACTGCGGCTATGTTTGAAGCTAGAAAAGTACGGAATTCCTCTTCATTCATATTCACGGTGTGTCGAGTAGTCGGTGCCATTTCCTTCAAAATAGTTAAATGGAACAAGTTAATCATACAGAATATTAAGAGTAGTTAATAGTATTTCGTAGCATAATATGAACTCATTTATAAAAGCTTTTTCTTCATATTAGCGTTTTATAAGTTTAAATTCGGGTAGTACCTACCCGTTAAGTTCATACTTAGTAGCTAATATACAATTCAACTACTACAATTCAATATGAAAAACTGATTATAATAATATTTCGCGTTCAAACTTTTATACAATATTTTACAAACTTACAATACCGCTTATTTTACATAAAGCATGAAATATAGCACACAATAACTTTGATACAAGATAGTTGTGAAGATAATTCTAGCTAGTACACAAGTCGTTCAGCAAAGGCAATAAAGACACGTAATTCATACGTCCAGAAACAAGTCATGCATTCTGGTTTTACTAGGACTACTTCCCATCCTTGGTCTTGTGCAACATAACCGTTATGGCCGTTGATAAGACAGCGTGTTGTAACGTCGTCAAAGGGACGAGGGTTACGTAATGTCCAACAGTCCCGTAACAATCTAAAAACCTCATTTCTTACCCCAATTACCGACTCCGTCACTTGTGGGAACGTTTTGTTTAATAGTTGTAGCCCGATGTTCTTGTTCTCACTTTGGTGAGAAGCGAACATTACTAATCCGTAAGCATAACATGCTTCTTTATGTTGCATGTTAGCCGCTTTTTCTAAATCACGAAGTCCAATATTCGGATATATTGAGTCAAAATAATTTCTTAACCCATTGCGTAAAATAGCATTTGGGTTCCCCGCAATATATGCGTCAAAGTAAACACATCGTAACTTATGGGTTTCCCAATGTGATATCCCCCATCTTTCAAACGAAAGTCTCTTATAAACCAAGACATTCTTGGAACGTTCTTCGAATGTCTTACAAACTGATCTCGCCTTAAATAGTTGTGCCGAGGAATTCTGACCGACTCTAGACAAGATTTCATCAATCATGTCTCCGGGTAGGTCTCTTAAAATATTGGGTTGTCTATCCATTTTGCGTTTTTATACTGTAAAATAGACAAGAGTTAGATTCATAAAAAAAAATACTTATTAATACAAGCAATTTTTACATATATCATAAAGCATAAGCACACTACATTACATATATTACACCACATGAATACAACTATCTTATTCCGACTCGCTTGTTTCTTCTTCTTCGGTTTTGGTTCGTTTTGCCAAGTTTCTAGGGATATATGATTTTCCCCTAATACGAGCCGTCGTTATGCACATTGGTTTAGAAAAACCTGGTGGTTTAGAGGTTCCCGGGTCATTGTTACAACTTAAGGACTTCGGGGGTTGACGATACATATAAAGTTCATCGGGGTTGGAATTAGATTTCTCTATTTTTATGCCCTTTCCCTTATTATTTTCTTTTGCCTTTTTAAATTCAGTTGGGGTAATTTCTATAACATCATCGGAATTCTCGTCGGAATCCGATTCATCGGAGAATTGGTAATCCTCCCAATATTTTGCTTCCTTGGCGGAAACACTATTGACCATAATTAACCTTGGTCGGTTGGTTGAGGATTTTCTTTTACTTAACCGTTTTATTATTTCCCCCACCGGTTCTATTTCTTCATCCGGTTCCGATTCTTCTTCCGGTTCCGATTCTTCTTCCGGTTCCGACTCTTCTTCCGGTTCCTCTTCGGGAACTTGTGAATCAGTCCACGAATCATTCCAATTTACATTTGACTCTTCATTATTATTAGGTGAGTCAATGGGACTTGTTCTAGAGGTAGACATCTATCACATAATATCAAACGCGTTAAGAGATTAATATATCACATAATATTCACATGTTAAAAATATATAGTTTCCAACAAAATTTGTTAAGCAATCATTTTTCAAGTAAACACGGTCGAAGTCCAGACTCACTAATGCATCCTAACAAACTCGATAAGACACACTAATGCAAAATTCTGGTTCTCTAAGACCAACGCTCGGATACCAACTGAAATGTCCCGTTCTTATTGATTAAAAACGTTCCATATTAATTGATTTCGTTGCGAGGTTTTGACCTCTATATGAGACGTTTTTCAAAGACTGCATTCATTTTAAAACAAACCATAACCTTTATTTCATCAATAAAGGTTTAAAAAGCTTTACGTAGATTATCAAATAATGATAATCTAAAATATCCTGTTTACACACGACCATTACATAATGGTTTACAATACAAATATGTTACAACAAAATAAGTTTCTTGAATGCAGTTTTTACACAATATCATACAAGCATGGACTCCAAATCTCGTCCTTATTTAAGTATGTGACAGCGGAAGCTCTTAATAATCACCTGAGAATAAACATGCTTAAAACGTCAACAAAAATGTTGGTGAGTTATAGGTTTAACCTATATATATCAAATCATAATAATAGACCACAAGATTTCATATTTCAATACACATCCCATACATAGAGATAAAAATCATTCATATGGTGAACACCTGGTAACCGACATTAACAAGATGCATATATAAGAATATCCCCATCATTCCGGGACACCCTTCGGATATGATATAAATTTCGAAGTACTAAAGCATCCGGTACTTTGGATGGGGTTTGTTAAGCCCAATAGATCTATCTTTAGGATTCGCGTCAATTAGGGTGTCTGTTCCCTAATTCTTAGATTACCAGACTTAATAACAAGGGGCATATTCGATTTCAATAATTCAACCATAGAATGTAGTTTCACGTACTTGTGTCTATTTTGTAAATCATTTATAAAACCTGCATGTATTCTCATCCCAAAAATATTAGATTTTAAAAGTGGGACTATAACTCACTTTCACAGATTTTTACTTCGTCGGGAAGTAAGACTTGGCCACTGGTTGATTCACGAACCTATAACAATATATACATATATATCAAAGTATGTTCAAAATATATTTACAACACTTTTAATATATTTTGATGTTTTAAGTTTATTAAGTCAGCTGTCCTCGTTAGTAACCTACAACTAGTTGTCCACAGTTAGATGTACAGAAATAAATCGATAAATATTATCTTGAATCAATCCACGACCCAGTGTATACGTATCTCAGTATTGATCACAACTCAAACTAAATATATTTTGGAATCAACCTCAACCCTGTATAGCTAACTCCAACATTCACATATAGAGTGTCTATGGTTGTTCCGAAATATATATAGATGTGTCGACATGATAGGTCGAAACATTGTATACGTGTCTATGGTATCTCAAGATTACATAATATACAATACAAGTTGATTAAGTTATGGTTGGAATAGATTTGTTACCAATTTTCACGTAGCTAAAATGAGAAAAATTATCCAATCTTGTTTTACCCATAACTTCTTCATTTTAAATCCGTTTTGAGTGAATCAAATTGCTATAGTTTCATATTGAACTCTATTTTATGAATCTAAACAGAAAAAGTATAGGTTTATAGTCGGAAAAATAAGTTACAAGTCGTTTTTGTAAAGGTAGTCATTTCAGTCGAAAGAACGACGTCTAGATGACCATTTTAGAAAACATACTTCCACTTTGAGTTTAACCATAATTTTTGGATATAGTTTCATGTTCATAATAAAAATAATTTTCTCAGAATAACAACTTTTAAATCAAAGTTTATCATAGTTTTTAATTAACTAACCCAAAACAGCCCGCGGTGTTACTACGACGGCGTAAATCCGGTTTTACGGTGTTTTTCGTGTTTCCAGGTTTTAAATCATTAAGTTAGCATATCATATAGATATAGAACATGTGTTTAGTTGATTTTAAAAGTCAAGTTAGAAGGATTAATTTTTGTTTGCGAACAAGTTTAGAATTAACTAAACTATGTTCTAGTGATCACAAGTTTAAACCTTCGAATAAGATAGCTTTATATGTATGAATTGAATGATGTTATGAACATCATTACTACCTTAAGTTCCTTGGATAAACCTACTGGAAAATAGAAAAATGGATCTAGCTTCAATGGATCCTTGGATGGCTCGAAGTTCTTGAAGCAGAATCATGACACGAAAACAAGTTCAAGTAAGATCATCACTTGAAATAAGATTGTTATAGTTATAGAAATTGAACCAAAGTTTGAATATGATTATTACCTTGTATTAGAATGATAACCTACTGTAAGAAACAAAGATTTCTTGAGGTTGGATGATCACCTTACAAGATTGGAAGTGAGCTAGCAAACTTGAAAGTATTCTTGATTTTATGAAACTAGAACTTTTGGAATTTATGAAGAACACTTAGAACTTGAAGATAGAACTTGAGAGAGATCAATTAGATGAAGAAAATTGAAGAATAAAAGTGTTTGTAGGTGTTTTTGGTCGTTGGTGTATGGATTACATATAAAGGATATGTAATTTTGTTTTCATGTAAATAAGTCATGAATGATTACTCATATTTTTGTAATTTTATGAGATATTTCATGCTAGTTGCCAAATGATGGTTCCCACATGTGTTAGGTGACTCACATGGGCTGCTAAGAGCTGATCATTGGAGTGTATATACCAATAGTACATACATCTAAAAGCTGTGTATTGTACGAGTACGAATACGGGTGCATACGAGTAGAATTGTTGATGAAACTGAACGAGGATGTAATTGTAAGCATTTTTGTTAAGTAGAAGTATTTTGATAAGTGTATTGAAGTCTTTCAAAGTGTATAAATACATATTAAAACACTACATGTATATACATTTTAACTGAGTCGTTAAGTCATCGTTAGTCGTTACATGTAAGTGTTGTTTTTAAACCTTTAGGTTAACGGTCTTGTTAAATGTTGTTAACCCAATGTTTATAATATCAAATGAGATTTTAAATTATTATATTATCATGATATTATCATGTATGAATATCTCTTAATATGATATATATACATTAAATGTCTTTACAACGATAATCGTTACATATATGTCTCGTTTAAAAATCATTAAGTTAGTAGTCTTGTTTTTACATATGTAGTTCATTGTTAATATACTTAATGATATGTTTACTTATCATAGTATCATGTTAACTATATATATATCCATATATATGTCATCATATAGTTTTTACAAGTTTTAACGTTCGTGAATCACCGGTCAACTTGGGTGGTCAATTGTCTATATGAAACCTATTTCAATTAATCAAGTCTTAACAAGTTTGATTACTTAACATGTTGGAAACATTTAATCATATAAATATCAATCTCAGTTAATATATATAAACATGGAAAAGTTCGGGTCACTACACGAGTGACAATCACCCGTGTGATTACTCGTACGTGTCACAATCAACCGTTTGATCACTCCTGTGATCATACTATAGTCACTTAACCTCAAAAGGTTAAGCTAACCCGTGCGTGTGAGTTCACGAGTGACGATCAACCGTGTGGTCAACCGTGCGTGTGATCAAAAATTTTGACCCACTCGTGTGAGCTACTGTTCAGCTCAAATCACCCAAAAACCCTAAAAATTGATGTTAAACCTCAATTTCTTCATCCAAAAGCTGGATTAGCACTAAACAAACATAAACACACTCTCTAATTACAATTACACACGTAAAAATGATTCCTTTTTAATTAAAATCACTTTTATCTCAAAAACCCAAATAATAAACCCTATTAATCACCAAAAATCACTTGATGATGTTGAAATCACAACCAACGCTCTGATACCAATGATGAAACATGACTAGGAACTTCGAGATTAATAGGTTTAATTCACACAAAGGCAGAATTAGTGAATCAAACCAATCAAAGTGAATATGGGTAGCTTTTTGGGATTAAATTAGTCAAACCACGACAAGGATTGTGATTAGATTAATGCCTAGAGCTATTACTCACTACCTGGAGTGATTTGGGTTGAGAGAGAATCAGATCAGGTGAACCAGATCTGAGTGATTGTGTGTGAGAGAGGCTTAACCTAAATTGAAGAACATAAGACTTTATATACCCCTGCTGTTGACTCACCCGTACGAGTCATCCATCACACGTATGAGTTGGCTTCATTAGCCGTACGGGTGATCACTCACTCGTGTCTTCTCATTCAGGTTATAATTATGACTTAGCTCAGCATCAACCGTGTGTATGAGCCTGTCAGCCATACGAGTGATGCTTCACTCGTACGTCTGACTAAGTCTAACATAGTCAAACATCCGTATCGCGTTCCTGCAGTACCTGTAACCACATACAAACACAGATAGGATAATAACGAGCGATCATGGTATCCCATAAACTGAAGTACTAATCACAAACGTAGGCAAGATGTCTAGGGACTTACAGAACATGCATCAACAGTACTACCATGGAAGATCATTATATCTTAATAAATGTTGGTTACTTAGTCTCCTTAGCGTCACCTAAATGTTCACACACACATAAACACTATCAATCATCTAAATCTAAGACTCTAAGAGGGTTGGAGTTCGACCCATATTTCCACCCTACCCCATTTCTCTCTTATTTAACCCAACCCATTATATATTGCCCAAAAGACCCATTCTCCAAATTAGTTAATTTGACAATATGACAATACATACACCTAAATGGTGCTACAACTAATTAGTTGTCTTCATGAACCTAGCTCAACACATGGGTTTTCACCCTTAACAACATAATTTTCAGTTTTCTAGTTTAAAGCAACAAGAAATCACTCTTGTGAGTTCCTAATTACCCAATAATTCCTCAAACCCGCGATTACACAACCACATTGAAGATTGTAATACATTATAACAGATATAAATCTTCGAAACAAGACTAGGCAAGCTCCTAAATTCATCATCAAGCTCAACCCCAAAGTAAATTCTAAAATTTTTAGGTTAGGGTTCTTACCAAAATGAAATAAAGGATGATGATGAAGGTTTACAACTAGTTGATACTTGACTAGTAGAGAAGGATCATCAACACCCGCATGCACCTGATTGGGTTCACCAAAATCCCTTCAATCTTCCACTTTCTCACTCTATAAACCTTAGGTCCGTCTCTCTAACTATCGGAACTCTTTTTGGAGAAAAATTAGATGAAAATCTAGTTGTTTGGGTTGAATCTTGTTTTTAATATATTTACACTTTTGGTCCCGGCCCCTTCAAAATTACCAAAACAATCCATCTCCACCAGACAGTCTATACAGTGCGCACTATATGTGCACAGCGCGACGATGTGCTGGAACAGGTCTGCCGCACTACGATTGTAGCCAATCATCTAAAGGAACTTTGTTCCTTTGAAATGAACATTCGATTTGAACCCTTTGAGAATATCATATCTTCTTATATTCATCCTTGTTTTGAGATGACTCTAGATAAGCCCGAATCGGACGGTTTATTTTTGCGGCGTCATGAGGTCACAAAACGTCAATTCAGGATATCAACATGATAAGCTAATTATTTAATTTATATATGCTGGGCCTAAATCTATTATTCCTTCCTATGGGTTAGCAAGGGCAAATATTGAAATATCCCGTTCTTATTGATTAAAAACGTTCCATATTAATTGATTTCGTTGCGAGGTTTTGACCTCTATATGAGACGTTTTTCAAAGACTGCATTCATTTTTAAACAAACCATAACCTTTATTTCATCAATAAAGGTTTAAAAAGCTTTACGTAGATTATCAAATAATGATAATCTAAAATATCCTGTTTACACACGACCATTACATAATGGTTTACAATACAAATATGTTACAACAAAATAAGTTTCTTGAATGCAGTTTTTACACAATATCATACAAGCATGGACTCCAAATCTTGTCCTTATTTAAGTATGCGACAGCGGAAGCTCTTAATAATCACCTGAGAATAAACATGCTTAAAACGTCAACAAAAATGTTGGTGAGTTATAGGTTTAACCTATATATATCAAATCGTAACAATAGACCACAAGATTTCATATTTCAATACACATCCCATACATAGAGATAAAAATCATTCATATGGTGAACACCTGGTAACCGACATTAACAAGATGCATATATAAGAATATCCCCATCATTCCGGGACACCCTTCGGATATGATATAAATTTCGAAGTACTAAAGCATCCGGTACTTTGGATGGGGTTTGTTAGACCCAATAGATCTATCTTTAGGATTCGCGTCAATTAGGGTGTCTGTTCCCTAATTCTTAGATTACCAGACTTAATAAAAAGGGGCATATTCAATTTCGATAATTCAACCATAGAATGTAGTTTCACGTACTTGTGTCTATTTTGTAAATCATTTATAAAACCTGCATGTATTCTCATCCCAAAAATATTAGATTTTAAAAGTGGGACTATAACTCACTTTCACAGATTTTTACTTCGTCGGGAAGTAAGACTTGGCCACTGGTTGATTCACGAACCTATAACAATATATACATATATATCAAAGTATGTTCAAAATATATTTACAACACTTTTAATATATTTTGATGTTTTAAGTTTATTAAGTCAGCTGTCCTCGTTAGTAACCTACAACTAGTTGTCCACAGTTAGATGTACAGAAATAAATCGATAAATATTATCTTGAATCAATCCACGACCCAGTGTATACGTATCTCAGTATTGATCACAACTCAAACTATATATATTTTGGAATCAACCTCAACCCTGTATAGCTAACTCCAACATTCACATATAGAGTGTCTATGGTTGTTCCGAAATATATATAGATGTGTCGACATGATAGGTCGAAACATTGTATACGTGTCTATGGTATCTCAAGATTACATAATATATAATACAAGTTGATTAAGTTATGGTTGGAATAGATTTGTTACCAATTTTCACGTAGCTAAAATGAGAAAAATTATCCAATCTTGTTTTACCCATAACTTCTTCATTTTAAATCCGTTTTGAGTGAATCAAATTGCTATGGTTTCATATTGAACTCTATTTTATGAATCTAAACAAAAAAAGTATAGGTTTCTAGTCGGAAAAATAAGTTACAAGTCGTTTTTGTAAAGGTAGTCATTTCAGTCGAAAGAACGACGTCTAGATGACCATTTTAGAAAACATACTTCCACTTTGAGTTTAACCATAATTTTTGGATATAGTTTCATGTTCATAATAAAAATCATTTTCTCAGAATAACAACTTTTAAATCAAAGTTTATCATAGTTTTTAATTAACTAACCCAAAACAGCCCGCGGTGTTACTACGACGGCGTAAATCCGGTTTTACAGTGTTTTTCGTGTTTCCAGGTTTTAAATCATTAAGTTAGCATATCATATAGATATAGAACATGTGTTTAGTTGATTTTAAAAGTCAAGTTAGAAGGATTAACTTTTGTTTGCGAACAAGTTTAGAATTAACTAAACTATGTTCTAGTGATTACAAGTTTAAACCTTCGAATAAGATAGCTTTATATGTATGAATCGAATGATGTTATGAACATCATTACTACCTTAAGTTCCTTGGATGAACCTACTGGAAAAGAGAAAAATGGATCTAGCTTCAATGGATCCTTGGATGGCTCAAAGTTCTTGAAGCAAAATCATGACACGAAAACAAGTTCAAGTAAGATCATCACTTGAAATAAGATTGTTATAGTTATAGAAATTGAACCAAAGTTTGAATATGATTATTACCTTGTATTAGAATGATAACCTACTGTAAGAAACAAAGATTTCTTGAGGTTGGATGATCACCTTACAAGATTGGAAGTGAGCTAGCAAACTTGAAAGTATTCTTGATTTTATGAAACTAGAACTTTTGGAATTTCTGAAGAACACTTAGAACTTGAAGATAGAACTTGAGAGAGTTCAATTAGATGAATAAAATTGAAGAATTAAAGTGTTTGTAGGTGTTTTTGGTCGTTGGTGTATGGATTAGATATAAAGGATATGTAATTTTGTTTTCATGTAAATAAGTCATGAATGATTACTCATATTTTTGTAATCTTATGAGATATTTCATGCTAGTTGCCAAATGATGGTTCCCACATGTGTTAGGTGACTCACATGGGCTGCTAAGAGCTGATCATTGGAGTGTATATACCAATAGTACATACATCTAAAAGCTGTGTATTGTACGAGTACGAATACGGGTGCATACGAGTAGAATTGTTGATGAAACTGAACGAGAATGTAATTGTAAGCATTTTTGTTAAGTAGAAGTATTTTGATAAGTGTATTGAAGTCTTTCAAAAGTGTATAAATACATATTAAAACACTACATGTATATACATTTTAACTGAGTCGTTAAGTCATCGTTAGTCGTTACATGTAAGTGTTGTTTTGAAACCTTTAGGTTAACGATCTTGTTAAATGTTGTTAACCCAATGTTTATAATATCAAATTAGATTTTAAATTATTATATTATCATGATATTATCATGTATGAATATCTCTTAATATGATATATATACATTAAATGTCTTTACAACGATAATCGTTACATATATGTCTCGTTTAAAAATCATTAAGTTAGTAGTCTTGTTTTTACATATGTAGTTCATTGTTAATATACTTAATGATATGTTTAATTATCATAGTATCATGTTAACTATATATATATCCATATATATGTCATCATATAGTTTTTACAAGTTTTAACGTTCGTGAATCACCGGTCAACTTGGGTGGTCAATTGTCTATATGAAACATATTTCAATTAATCAAGTCTTAACAAGTTTGATTGCTTAACATGTTGGAAACATTTAATCATGTAAATATCAATCTCAATTAATATATATAAACATGGAAAAGTTCGGGTCACTACAGTACCTACCCGTTAAATAAATTTCGTCCCGAAATTTTAAGCTGTTGAAGGTGTTGACGAATCTTCTGGAAATAGATGCGGGTATTTCTTCTTCATCTGATCTTCACGCTCCCAGGTGAACTCAGGTCCTCTACGAGCATTCCATCGAACCTTAACAATTGGTATCTTGTTTTGCTTAAGTCTTTTAACCTCACGATCCATTATTTCGACGGGTTCTTCGATGAATTGAAGTTTTTCGTTGATTTGGATTTCATCTAATGGAATAGTGAGATCTTCTTTAGCAAAACATTTCTTCAAATTCGAGACGTGGAAAGTGTTATGTACAGCCGCGAGTTGTTGAGGTAACTCAAGTCGGTAAGCTACTGGTCCGACACGATCAATAATCTTAAATGGTCCAATATACCTTGGATTTAATTTCCCTCGTTTACCAAATCGAACAACGCCTTTCCAAGGTGCAACTTTAAGCATGACCATCTCTCCAATTTCAAATTCTATATCTTTTCTTTTAATGTCAGCGTAGCTCTTTTGTCGACTTTGGGCGGTTTTCAACCGTTGTTGAATTTGGATGATCTTCTCGGTAGTTTCTTGTATAATCTCCGGACCCGTAATCTGTCTATCCCCCACTTCACTCCAACAAATCGGAGACCTGCACTTTCTACCATAAAGTGCTTCAAACGGCGCCATCTCAATGCTTGAATGGTAGCTGTTGTTGTAGGAAAATTCTGCTAACGGTAGATGTCGATCCCAACTGTTTCCGAAATCAATAACACATGCTCGTAGCATGTCTTCAAGCGTTTGTATCGTCCTTTCGCTCTGCCCATCAGTTTGTGGATGATAGGCAGTACTCATGTCTAGACGAGTTCCTAATGCTTGCTGTAATGTCTGCCAGAATCTTGAAATAAATCTGCCATCCCTATCAGAGATAATAGAGATTGGTATTCCATGTCTGGATATGACTTCCTTCAAATACAGTCGTGCTAACTTCTCCATCTTGTCATCTTCTCTTATTGGCAGGAAGTGTGCTGATTTGGTGAGACGATCAACTATTACCCAAATAGTATCAAAACCACTTGCAGTCCTTGGCAATTTAGTGATGAAATCCATGGTAATGTTTTCCCATTTCCATTCTGGGATTTCGGGTTGTTGAAGTAGACCTGATGGTTTCTGATGCTCAGCTTTGACCTTAGAACACGTCAAACATTCTCCTACGTATTTAGCAACATCGGCTTTCATACCCGGCCACCAAAAATATTTTCTGAGATCCTTGTACATCTTCCCCGTTCCAGGATGTATTGAGTATCTGGTTTTATGAGCTTCTCTAAGTACCATTTCTCTCATATCTCCAAATTTTGGTACCCAAATCCTTTCAGCCCTATACCGGGTTCCGTCTTCCCGAATATTAAGATGCTTCTCCGATCCTTTGGGTATTTCATCCTTTAAATTTCCCTCTTTTAAAACTCCTTGTTGTGCCTCCTTTATTTGAGTAGTAAGGTTATTATGAATCATTATATTCATAGATTTTACTCGAATGGGTTCTCTGTCCTTCCTGCTCAAGGCATCGGCTACCACATTTGCCTTCCCCGGGTGGTAACGAATCTCAAAGTCGTAATCATTCAATAATTCAATCCACCTACGCTGCCTCATATTCAGTTGTTTCTGGTTAAATATGTGTTGAAGACTTTTGTGGTCGGTATATATAATACTTTTGACCCCATATAAGTAGTGCCTCCAAGTCTTTAATGCAAAAACAACCGCGCCTAATTCCAAATCATGCGTCGTATAATTTTGTTCGTGAATCTTCAATTGTCTAGACGCATAAGCAATCACCTTCGTTCGTTGCATTAATACACAACCGAGACCTTGCTTTGATGCATCACAATAAATCACAAAATCATCATTCCCTTCAGGCAATGACAATATAGGTGCCGTAGTTAGCTTTTTCTTCAATAACTGAAACGCTTTCTCTTGTTCATCATTCCATTCAAATTTCTTCCCTTTATGCGTTAATGCAGTCAAGGGTTTTGCTATTCTGGAAAAGTCTTGGATGAACCTTCTGTAGTAACCAGCTAGTCCTAAAAACTGGCGTATGTGTTTCGGAGTTTTCGGGGTTTCCCACTTTTCAACAGTTTCTATCTTTGCCGGATCCACCTTAATACCTTCTTTGTTCACTATGTGACCGAGGAATTGAACTTCTTCCAACCAAAATGCACACTTTGAAAACTTAGCGTACAATTCTTCCTTCCTCAATACTTCTAACACCTTTCTCAAATGTTCACCGTGTTCTTGGTTATTCTTTGAGTAAATAAGTATGTCATCAATGAAAACAATGACAAACTTGTCAAGGTATGGTCCACACACTCGGTTCATAAGGTCCATGAACACAGCTGGTGCATTAGTTAAACCAAACGGCATGACCATAAACTCGTAATGACCGTAACGTGTTCTGAAAGCAGTCTTTGGAATATCATCTTCTTTCACCCGCATTTGATGATACCCGGAACGTAAGTCAATCTTTGAATAAACAGACGAGCCTTGTAGTTGATCAAATAAGTCGTCGATTCTCGGTAGTGGGTAGCGGTTCTTGATGGTAAGTTTGTTCAACTCTCGGTAGTCGATACACAACCTGAATGTACCATCTTTCTTCTTGACAAACAAAACAGGAGCTCCCCATGGTGATGTGCTTGGTCGAATGAAACCACGCTCTAAAAGTTCTTGTAATTGGCTTTGCAGTTCTTTCATCTCGCTGGGTGCGAGTCTGTAAGGAGCACGAGCTATTGGTGCAGCTCCTGGTACAAGATCTATTTGAAATTCAACGGATCGATGTGGGGGTAATCCTGGTAATTCTTTTGGAAATACATCGGGAAATTCTTTTGCAATGGGAACATCATTGATGCTCTTTTCTTCAGTTTGTACTTTCTCGACGTGTGCTAGAACAGCATAGCAACCTTTTCTTATTAGTTTTTGTGCCTTCAAATTACTAATAAGATGTAGCTTCGTGTTGCCCTTTTCTCCGTACACCATTAAGGGTTTTCCTTTTTCTCGTATAATGCGAATTGCATTTTTGTAACAAACGATCTCCGCTTTCACTTCTTTCAACCAGTCCATACCGATTATCACATCAAAACTCCCTAACTCTACTGGTATCAAATCAATCTTAAATGTTTCGCTAACCAGTTTAATTTCTCTATTCCGACATATATTATCTGCTGAAATTAATTTACCATTTGCTAATTCGAGTAAAAATTTACTATCCAAAGGCGTCAATGGACAACTTAATTTAGCACAAAAATCTCTACTCATATAGCTTCTATCCGCACCCGAATCAAATAAAACGTAAGCAGATTTATTGTCAATAAGAAACGTACCCGTAACAAGCTCCGGGTCTTCCTGTGCCTCTACCGCATTAATATTGAAAACTCTTCCACGTCCTTGTCCATTTGTGTTCTCCTGGTTCGGGCAATTTCTAATAATGTGGCCTGGTTTTCCACATTTATAACAAACTACATTGGCATAACTTGCTCCGACACTACTTGCTCCGCCATTACTCGTTCCGACACCATTTGTTCCTTTCGTTCTATTAACCCCTGGTCCGTAGACCTCACACTTCGCTGCGCTATGACCATTTCTTTTACACTTGTTGCAAAATTTGGTGCAGAACCCCGAGTGATTCTTTTCACACCTTTGGCATAGTTGCTTCTGATTGTTGTTGTTGTTGCGGTTATTATTGTTGTTGGGATGATTGTTGTAGTTGCTGTTGTTGTTGTTGTTGTTGGGCCGTTTGTTGTAGTTGCGATTGATGTTGCGATTGTTGGGATAATTGTTGCGATTGTTGTTGTAATTGCTGTTGTTGTTGTATTGGTGATTCTTATCACCGTTTTCCTCCCACTTTCTTTTGACTTGCTTCACATTGGCCTCTTCAGCAGTCTGTTCTTTATTTCTTTCTTCAATCTGGTTCACTAGTTTGTGAGCCATTCTACATGCCTGTTGTATGGAGGCGGGCTCGTGTGAACTTATATCTTCTTGGATTCTTTCCGGTAATCCTTTCACAAACGCGTCGATCTTCTCTTCCTCATCTTCGAATGCTCCCGGACACAATAGGCACAATTCTGTGAATCGTCTTTCGTACGTGGTAATATCAAATCCTTGGGTTCGTAACCCTCTAAGTTCTGTCTTGAGCTTATTAACCTCGGTTCTGGGACGGTACTTCTCGTTCATCAAGTGCTTGAATGCTGACCACGGTAGTGCGTACGCATCATCTTGTCCCACTTGCTCTAGATAGGTATTCCACCATGTTAACGCAGAACCTGTGAAGGTATGCGTAGCGTACTTCACTTTGTCCTCTTCAGTACACTTACTTATGGCAAACACCGATTCAACCTTCTCGGTCCACCGTTTCAATCCGATCGGTCCTTCGGTTCCATCAAATTCCAAAGGTTTGCAGGCAGTGAATTCTTTGTAGGTACATCCTACACGATTTCCTGTACTGCTAGATCCAAGGTTATTGTTGGTATGTAGCGCAGCCTGTACTGCGGCTATGTTTGAAGCTAGAAAAGTACGGAATTCCTCTTCATTCATATTCACGGTGTGTCGAGTAGTCGGTGCCATTTCCTTCAAAATAGTTAAATGGAACAAGTTAATCATACAGAATATTAAGAGTAGTTAATAGTATTTCGTAGCATAATATGAACTCATTTATAAAAGCTTTTTCTTCATATTAGCGTTTTATAAGTTTAAATTCGGGTAGTACCTACCCGTTAAGTTCATACTTAGTAGCTAATATACAATTCAACTACTACAATTCTATATGAAAAACTGATTATAATAATATTTCGCGTTCAAACTTTTATACAATATTTTACAAACTTACAATACCGCTTATTTTACATAAAGCATGAAATATAGCACACAATAACTTTGATACAGGATAGTTTTGAAGACAATTCTAGCTAGTACACAAGTCGTTCAGCAAAGGCAATAAAGACACGTAATTCATACGTCCAGAAACAAGTCATGCATTCTGGTTTTACTAGGACTACTTCCCATCCTTGGTCTTGTGCAACATAACCGTTATGGCCGTTGATAAGACAGCGTGTTGTAACGTCATCAAAGGGACGAGGGTTACGTAATGTCCAACAGTCCCGTAATAATCTAAAAACCTCATTTCTTACCCCAATTACCGACTCCGTCACTTGTGGAAACGTTTTGTTTAATAGTTGTAGCCCGATGTTCTTGTTCTCACTTTGGTGAGAAGCGAACATTACTAATCCGTAAGCATAACATGCTTCTTTATGTTTCATGTTAGCCGCTTTTTCTAAATCACGAAGTCCAATATTCGGATATATTGAGTCAAAATAATTTCTTAACCCGTTGCGTAAAATAGCATTTGGGTTCCCCGCAATATATGCGTCAAAGTAAACACATCGTAACTTATGGGTTTCCCAATGTGATATCCCCCATCTTTCAAACGAAAGTCTCTTATAAACCAAGACATTCTTGGAACGTTCTTCGAATGTCTTACAAACTGATCTCGCCTTAAATAGTTGTGCCGAAGAATTCTGGCCGACTCTAGACAAGATTTCATCAATCATGTCTCCGGGTAGGTCTCTTAAAATATTGGGTTGTCTATCCATTTTGTGTTTTTAAACTGTAAAATAGACAAGAGTTAGATTCATAAAAAAAATACTTATTAATACAAGCAATTTTTACATATATCATAAAGCATAAGAACACTATATTCCATATATTACACCACACGAATACAACTATCTTATTCCGACTCGCTCGTTTCTTCTTCTTCGGTTTTGGTTCGTTTTGCCAAGTTTCTAGGGATATATGATGTTCCCCTAATACGAGCCGTCGTTGTCCACATTGGTTTAGAAAAACCTGGTGGTTTAGAGGTTCCCGGGTCATTGTTACAACTTAAGGACTTCGGGGGTTGACGATACATATAAAGTTCATCGGGGTTGGAATTAGATTTCTCTATTTTTATGCCCTTTCCCTTATTATTTTCTTTTGCCTTTTTAAATTCAGTTGGGGTAATTTCTATAACATCATCGGAATTCTCGTCGGAATCCGATTCATCGGAGAATTGGTAATCCTCCCAATATTTTGCTTCCTTGGCGGAAACACCATTGACCATAATTAACTTTGGTCGGTTGGTTGAGGATTTTCTTTTACTTAACCGTTTTATTATTTCCCCCACCGGTTCTATTTCTTCATCCGGTTCCGATTCTTCTTCCGGTTCCGATTCTTCTTCCGGTTCCGACTCTTCTTCCGGTTCCTCTTCGGGAACTTGTGAATCAGTCCACAAATCATTCCAATTTACATTTGACTCTTCATTATTATTAGGTGAGTCAATGGGACTTGTTCTAGAGGTAGACATCTATCACATAATATCAAACACGTTAAGAGATTAATATATCACATAATATTCATATGTTAAAAATATATAGTTTCCAACAAAAATGTAAAGCAATCATTTTTAAAGAAAACACGGTCGAAGTCCAGACTCACTAATGCATCCTAACAAACTCGATAAGACACACTAATGCAAATTTTCTGGTTCTCTAAGACCAACGCTCTGAATCCCGTTCTTATTGATTAAAAACGTTCCATATTAATTGATTTCGTTGCGAGGTTTTGACCTCTATATGAGACGTTTTTCAAAGACTGCATTCATTTTTAAACAAACCATAACCTTTATTTCATCAATAAAGGTTTAAAAAGCTTTACGTAGATTATCAAATAATGATAATCTAAAATATCCTGTTTACACACGACCATTACATAATGGTTTACAATACAAATATGTTACAACAAAATAAGTTTCTTGAATGCAGTTTTTACACAATATCATACAAGCATGGACTCCAAATCTTGTCCTTATTTAAGTATGCGACAGCGGAAGCTCTTAATAATCACCTGAGAATAAACATGCTTAAAACGTCAACAAAAATGTTGGTGAGTTATAGGTTTAACCTATATATATCAAATCGTAACAATAGACCACAAGATTTCATATTTCAATACACATCCCATACATAGAGATAAAAATCATTCATATGGTGAACACCTGGTAACCGACATTAACAAGATGCATATATAAGAATATCCCCATCATTCCGGGACACCCTTCGGATATGATATAAATTTCGAAGTACTAAAGCATCCGGTACTTTGGATGGGGTTTGTTAGACCCAATAGATCTATCTTTAGGATTCGCGTCAATTAGGGTGTCTGTTCCCTAATTCTTAGATTACCAGACTTAATAAAAAGGGGCATATTCGATTTCGATAATTCAACCATAGAATGTAGTTTCACGTACTTGTGTCTATTTTGTAAATCATTTATAAAACCTGCATGTATTCTCATCCCAAAAATATTAGATTTTAAAAGTGGGACTATAACTCACTTTCACAGATTTTTACTTCGTCGGGAAGTAAGACTTGGCCACTGGTTGATTCACGAACCTATAACAATATATACATATATATCAAAGTATGTTCAAAATATATTTACAACACTTTTAATATATTTTGATGTTTTAAGTTTATTAAGTCAGCTGTCCTCGTTAGTAACCTACAACTAGTTGTCCACAGTTAGATGTACAGAAATAAATCGATAAATATTATCTTGAATCAATCCACGACCCAGTGTATACGTATCTCAGTATTGATCACAACTCAAACTATATATATTTTGGAATCAACCTCAACCCTGTATAGCTAACTCCAACATTCACATATAGAGTGTCTATGGTTGTTCCGAAATATATATAGATGTGTCGACATGATAGGTCGAAACATTGTATACGTGTCTATGGTATCTCAAGATTACATAATATATAATACAAGTTGATTAAGTTATGGTTGGAATAGATTTGTTACCAATTTTCACGTAGCTAAAATGAGAAAAATTATCCAATCTTGTTTTACCCATAACTTCTTCATTTTAAATCCGTTTTGAGTGAATCAAATTGCTATGGTTTCATATTGAACTCTATTTTATGAATCTAAACAAAAAAAGTATAGGTTTCTAGTCGGAAAAATAAGTTACAAGTCGTTTTTGTAAAGGTAGTCATTTCAGTCGAAAGAACGACGTCTAGATGACCATTTTAGAAAACATACTTCCACTTTGAGTTTAACCATAATTTTTGGATATAGTTTCATGTTCATAATAAAAATCATTTTCTCAGAATAACAACTTTTAAATCAAAGTTTATCATAGTTTTTAATTAACTAACCCAAAACAGCCCGCGGTGTTACTACGACGGCGTAAATCCGGTTTTACAGTGTTTTTCGTGTTTCCAGGTTTTAAATCATTAAGTTAGCATATCATATAGATATAGAACATGTGTTTAGTTGATTTTAAAAGTCAAGTTAGAAGGATTAACTTTTGTTTGCGAACAAGTTTAGAATTAACTAAACTATGTTCTAGTGATTACAAGTTTAAACCTTCGAATAAGATAGCTTTATATGTATGAATCGAATGATGTTATGAACATCATTACTACCTTAAGTTCCTTGGATGAACCTACTGGAAAAGAGAAAAATGGATCTAGCTTCAATGGATCCTTGGATGGCTCAAAGTTCTTGAAGCAAAATCATGACACGAAAACAAGTTCAAGTAAGATCATCACTTGAAATAAGATTGTTATAGTTATAGAAATTGAACCAAAGTTTGAATATGATTATTACCTTGTATTAGAATGATAACCTACTGTAAGAAACAAAGATTTCTTGAGGTTGGATGATCACCTTACAAGATTGGAAGTGAGCTAGCAAACTTGAAAGTATTCTTGATTTTATGAAACTAGAACTTTTGGAATTTATGAAGAACACTTAGAACTTGAAGATAGAACTTGAGAGAGTTCAATTAGATGAATAAAATTGAAGAATTAAAGTGTTTGTAGGTGTTTTTGGTCGTTGGTGTATGGATTAGATATAAAGGATATGTAATTTTGTTTTCATGTAAATAAGTCATGAATGATTACTCATATTTTTGTAATCTTATGAGATATTTCATGCTAGTTGCCAAATGATGGTTCCCACATGTGTTAGGTGACTCACATGGGCTGCTAAGAGCTGATCATTGGAGTGTATATACCAATAGTACATACATCTAAAAGCTGTGTATTGTACGAGTACGAATACGGGTGCATACGAGTAGAATTGTTGATGAAACTGAACGAGAATGTAATTGTAAGCATTTTTGTTAAGTAGAAGTATTTTGATAAGTGTATTGAAGTCTTTCAAAAGTGTATAAATACATATTAAAACACTACATGTATATACATTTTAACTGAGTCGTTAAGTCATCGTTAGTCGTTACATGTAAGTGTTGTTTTGAAACCTTTAGGTTAACGATCTTGTTAAATGTTGTTAACCCAATGTTTATAATATCAAATTAGATTTTAAATTATTATATTATCATGATATTATCATGTATGAATATCTCTTAATATGATATATATACATTAAATGTCTTTACAACGATAATCGTTACATATATGTCTCGTTTAAAAATCATTAAGTTAGTAGTCTTGTTTTTACATATGTAGTTCATTGTTAATATACTTAATGATATGTTTAATTATCATAGTATCATGTTAACTATATATATATCCATATATATGTCATCATATAGTTTTTACAAGTTTTAACGTTCGTGAATCACCGGTCAACTTGGGTGGTCAATTGTCTATATGAAACATATTTCAATTAATCAAGTCTTAACAAGTTTGATTGCTTAACATGTTGGAAACATTTAATCATGTAAATATCAATCTCAATTAATATATATAAACATGGAAAAGTTCGGGTCACTACAAATATGACCTAGGATCATTCCTTGAGCGGTCGAATTTTGAAGCGGAGCTTATTCAGATAATTTAGTAATTAAGATTAGGTTTGTTCACAATTTAGTATCCAAGACTAGTGGCCAGGTACACCTTGTGTGGAGAGGCAGGATGCTTTTGGTCCCAATAAATTGGCGACTGTTCAGAAAATCCAACAACCAAGTCCAACCGGTTTATTCTAGACACCGCTTTATCTGGAATATCAAATTGTGCAAAGACAATAGTTGGGTTGATTTGATTTATAATTGTAATTTAAATATTAAAGCAATATAATTAAAATAAGCTTGCTAGCATGCAACAGCTAAGGGTTTGTAGACAAATTAGAACCTCTGATAGTTCTCAGTCATCCTTAAAGATTTATAAGCTTAGTTTGTATTTTAGTGCATTGAATTCCCATTTATGATTTAAACTAGCCCTTGCTTAAATCTACCCAATAAATCCCTTAGTTATCCACCGTGTACTAGACTTATAGTGTTTCCATAACTTCTAACCTTGACCATGCTTAAGTGGTCCTATAGTACATCAACACTGTACTCTACTGTAGCAACAGTATTTCCTCGAGTCTTATACTCTTGACCAATGTCTTGATCTGGTCCTACGGTAATTTTCCATGAACTTTATAGTATTTCCGATAGGTTCATACCTTGACCAATGTATAAACACAGATAATTAATTACCTTTATAATGTCGACTTTATAAAAGGTTTTAATCACATTTATTTGTGGAAGGACGATAATTACGAGGTTTAATATCATAGACCGAAAGCGAGTACGAAACGATAATCATCCCTAATTCATGGCAAACAATCAAGTAATTACTCACACATTATGGCAACAAGCATTTCTAATATTAATAAATCACAAACATCTAACAAGAATATTATAATAAATTAATAAAAGAAAAGGATAGATATTACCGAATAATGTTGACAGAATGACACTTGTATTTCTTTATAATATCCATAGCGTTACAATGCTCAATAGCTTCTACTACTAACTACATACTAATCTCCTATTGATCACTAGAGAGCGACAATAGAGAGATAATTACATTTCATAATTTCTGTACTTTTCTCTCTCTAGAATCTAGAGAGAGAAAGTAGAGAGAGAACTAATCTCCTATAGATCACTAGAGAGCGACTATAGAGAGATATTTGAGAGAGAAGTGAAGAATTGGTGTGTGTTGAAATGAATAAAAAAAGCTCTTTAAATAAGCAAAATTTCCTGGCAAATGGCTGGCAGGCCGTTTGGCAGGCCGTTTGGCAAGGCCGTTTGGCAGGCCGTTTGGCAAGGCCGTTTGCCAGGGTAAGCCATTTTTTATGCCCATTTGGAAAGCCATTTAGAAAGCTGTTTTCCCTTATGGCAGGCTATTTGGCAAGCCGTTTTCCCTTATGGCAAGCCGTTTGCTGGATCGTAACTTGTCTTTCACCGTTTTTGCTCTAGAATCTTCGTTTTAGCTCTGTTTTTGATGATTCTTATGCCCACGCATTCGTAATTGAATATTCTACAACATGAGATTAAGTAATTAAACTTTTTCAAAAATTATAAAATAAGTTATTTAAACGCGAGTTAATCGTCTTAGCAGAATTTGCTCGTTTTTCCTCGTTTTTCAACCATTTTTAGTGATTCTTGAGACATAGCCTTTGTAATGACTAAATCTTCCAAATTAACCAACAAAGAGATTATTTGGCGATAAATTTTGGAACTTTATGGTTTTAGGGCTCAATATCGTGGGTAAAAACGTGACTTTTTAGCCGATATCAAATATCCCACACTTAGACTTTGCTTGTCCTCAAGCAAACCTTTCTTTTATTTTGAGTTCAAGGATGCTTCTGAGGTTTCTTTTCTATTACTCAATTTATTATAAGAGCAAATTCAGACAAACCGTCTTCTAAAAGGGGTAGAAACTATCTCTACAAACGTGAGAGGAGGGTACATGACATTGGCTTCCTTACACGGGTCACTCAAATCACTCAAGTGTTTGGGTTTCCCAATCAATCTATGAAATGAATTCTCTCATAGCCAATCATGTTGCAAGTATTGTCATAGGCTTGACCAAGAATCAAATCTCCACCGGTTAGATAAGGACGGCACTGATCTTCTCACTAATCATTCTTTCAAAAGGAAGAGCGGGTTTAAAGGCTGGCTTGCGGAGAAAAGTGAATTTTTTGATATGGCGAAAAGGGTGATTTCGAATCTTTGAAATTTTAAGAGATTCGATAGATTTCAGTTTCATGATGATATACTTTTTCTAGGAAATATGGTACTCTATTTTTGTTGAAGAGTTCCTTTAGAGAGTGCTGATTTTCAGCGAAGACTTTGCTTCTTTTCTGCGATCCTCCTAGGTCACAATCTTCATTTTCTTGAGGGGATCTATGCTTTTATTTGAAGACTTTTCTCTTTTGAGACTTTGCTCAACTATTATTATTATTATTTTTTTAATATCCCATCTTCATAACTTTGTCCATTTCTTCTTGTGCCCGGAGAGAAAAGGTATTTCACTAGAAATAGCTCTTTTGACCTATCAAAAACAGTCTAGAATTTCGGAATTTTTCGACAAATGTTTGAAGTAAACTTGGTCGATCTATCTCTTTGAATTTCTAGACTTTGGAAATGAGAAAGGAAAGAGGGTGGAAAGGGTAACGTAATTGATAGTGAATTTGGGGTGAGTATTTTCTGATTCATCAACTCTTTGGCGTGAGTTAGTCGGTTTAAATGCGTGGAGTGGAAACAGAAACAGATGGTTTTTGTCTTTTCTATTCAAAATGATTTTGGAAGGAGTATCATACCTACACCACGTATGGCGCTTACTGTCATAACCCGTCCTTAACCATAAGAACGTGTTAGATAACGTATGATTTCATTGCGAGGTATTGACCTCTATATGCGACATTTTTTTTAAAGAAAAACTGCATATATTATACATTACAAACCATGATCCTTATTTTTGATACAAGCTTTGGACAAAATAAAGATGATTATCGTTTAGCGATAATCTTCGACTTACAAACTTTACAAATGATAATAACAACCCGATTTCTAGCATATTTTACAACACAAGTTCTTGGATATGCAGTCTTATTTTTGACACAAATATGCGTACGCAAGATCCTGCTTAGATTCAACATGATGCAGCGGAAGCTTCTAATTATCACCTGAGAATAGACATGTTTAAAACGTCAACATAAAGTTGGTGAGATATAGGTTTAATGCCGGCAGCGATATAAATATAGACCACAAGATTTCATATATAAACATTTTAATAAAAATATTCTAAGTGGTTGAGCACTTGGTAACCATACTTAACATTTAATCACGTCGCATATTCCCTTTATTATGAAATCTTACTACACCGTACCAAGTGTAGTCACGAAACGAAGTACTGTGCAACCGTTGAATACTGGTCGTCCAGTCCGGTTGGGGTTGTCAGGCCCGATAGATCTATCAACAGGATTCGCGTTTACAATACCGCTGTAAATAACAGTTACCAAGCTACAGGGAAGTATGCCAGTGGTACAACTCAACGTAGAATATATTTTTCAGTTACTTGTGTCCATATCGTAAAACATAAAATACATGTATTCTCATCCCGAAATATTTAGAGTTTAAAAGTGGGACTATATACTCACTTTCGTCTTGAAGATATATATATAATTTGACTTGGTCTCCGGTTGATATCACGAACCTATCCATATATAATATATCAATACCTTTTCTTTTTAAACAAACGTCACATATATATACTTGTTATACTTTTAATACTTTGAATAATTCCTTAGTCCGTAGTTAGCAGTTCGTTGTTAGTAATTCAATTTTAATGGTTCATTTTTAGATGTTTAATATACCCGCAATGAAATAAATAAAACCCCCAACGAAATAAATAAAACCCCATCGTATATGTATTGGTCGAGATTAATCTTGACCCATGGTACCGGTGTTGTCAAATGATGTGTTGCGTACATAAAGTACCGGTGTTGTCAAATGACGTGTTGCGTACAATCATGGGATCTTATGATTAATCTTCTCGTGTTGTTTACGGGTGATCCTGAACCATATAAAATTGAATTATAAGTACATATATATAAAATATCATGTTAACTTAAAAAGATGTGATTTATTTAATTTTTTCCCAATTATTTTCGTGGCTAAACTAGTCTTGGATATCCGATTTTGTTTCGGTCATAGTTTCTTCGTTACAACTCCGTTTTCGTTGATTCAACTTGCCATCTCCTTGGATCGAGTCCCTATTTAAGACTATGAACTGTAAATACCTTAGTTTGTATTCAAAATCACACGGCATAGGTCAAACTTTAGTGAAACTTATGAAGTTAATCATTTTCCATCATGTAAACAACCTTAAATAATTATTTTTCTAAAAATACATATACTTTGAATTAAATCATGAAATTTTTATGTATTATCATATTCATAGAAAATATCATTTTTCCAGAAAATAAACCTCCAATTCAAGGTTCAAAATAGTTTTTAATTATCCAACCCAAAACAGCCCCCGGTTACACTCCGACACCGTAGATTCAGTTTTTAAGGTGTTCTTTGAAAAACCAAGTTATACCTTGTTAAGTTAGCATATAATTAAGATATGTTACTGGTCTTGAAGTATTTTAAAAGTTAAGTTAGAAGGATCTATTTAGTTTGCGAACAAGTTTGAAATCATTCAAACTATGTTCTAGTTTATAAACTCTTATATATATAGCTATAAATATATGAATTGAAAAAGAGTTGAAGTAGAGTTTTTACCTCAAGTTTAAAATGTAAAGTTGCTGGAAAGAAGTAGTAAAATAAAAGTTGAGAGAGTTCTTGCAAGTGTGTGTGAAAATTGGAAGTAAAATTTGGAAAATGAATGTGTAAAAATGAGTTAGAAATGGTGCTTATTTATAGGCTTGAAAATTTGGTTTTTAGTGAAAATATCTAAGATAAGTTAAAATTTATTATGTCATGAATGACATATTATTCCAATAATTGAAGATTTCTATTGGTATATACCAATAGTAAATACTTCTAGAAGCTGTGTATAGTACCCTAGATATACGTATAGGATTATTGAGGAAACGGAACGAGAATTCAAATATAACTATCTTTTGTAAATATACTTATATTGTTTTATGTATAAAAGCCCTTTAAAAATGATTAAATACATTACTTATACGATATATGTATAAACATTATAAATCATCAGTATTTATGTCAAATAACGTTACGTATGGTTATTGTTTTGAAAACTTAAGTTAGTAGTTTCAAAATATACTTATGACTCATTGTTATTAGTACCCAATGAGATGTTAAACATCCTTAGATCATGTTAAATATATATAAATACATATATATACATAAACGTATAATTATCGTATGTTATATAGTTCGTGATATCATCGGTCAAATTGAACGGTCAAACGTTGTGTAAAACTCTTTTCGAAGACATAAGTCTCAACAATTTGGATTGCTTGTCATGTTGGTAAGGTTTAATTTATGTAAATATTAATCTTATAAATATAGAATGATCGAAAAAGTGCGGGTCATTACAGTACCTACCCGTTAAATAAATTTCGTCCCGAAATTTTAAAATTGTACCTATTTTGCGTCATCGGGAAACAAGTGTGGATACTTTTGTTTCATTTGATCCTCTCGTTCCCAAGTAAACTCGGGACCCCTTCGAGCATTCCAACGAACCTTAACGATCGGTATGTTGCTCTGCTTGAGCCGTTTAACTTCACGATCCATGATTTCGATTGGTTCTTCGATGAATTGTATTTTCCCGTCGACATGGATTTCTTCAAGAGGAATGGTGAGGTCTTCCTTTGCAAGACACTTCTTAAGGTTCGAGACGTGAAAGGTATTATGTACTCCGGCGAGTTGTTGCGGTAACTCGAGTCGATAAGCTACCGGTCCAATGCGTTCGATGATCTTGAACGGGCCTACATATCTTGGGTTCAGTTTACCCCTTTTTCCAAAACGTATCACACCTTTCCAAGGTGACACCTTTAGCATAACCATGTCACCGATCTGAAACTCTAATGGTTTCCTTCAGACATCGGCGTAGCTCTTTTGGCGACTACGGGCTGTTTTCAATCTCTCCTTGATTTGTACTATCTTCTCAGTCGTTTCGTGTATGATCTCGGGACCAGTTAAATGTCGATCTCCTACTTCATTCCAACAGATAGGAGATCTACACTTCCTTCCATACAATGCTTCGAATGGTGCAGCTTTAATGCTCGCATGATAACTATTATTATACGAGAATTCTGCTAACGGTAAATACTTATCCCATCCGTTTCCAAAATCGATCACACATGCCCTGAGCATGTCTTCAAGAGTCTGAATTGTTCTTTCACTTTGCCCGTCGGTTTGCGGATGATATGCGGTACTCATATCCAGACGAGTTCCTAGTGCCTCCTGTAGTGATTGCCAGAACTTTGAGGTAAATCTACTATCACGATCAGATATAATGGAAATAGGTATTCCATGCCTTGAAACAACTTCCTTTATATACAATCGTAATAGTTTCTCCATTCTATCCGTTTCCTTTATAGGCAAGAAATGTGCAGACTTGGTGAGACGATCAACAATCACCCAAATGGTGTCGTAACCCCAGGCAGTCTTTGGTAACTTCGTGATGAAATCCATGGTAATACCATCCCATTTCCATTCTGGGATTTCTGGTTGTTGAAGTAACCCTGACGGCTTCTGGTGTTATGCTTTGACCTTGGAACAAGTTAAACACTCCCCAACATATGTTGCTACGTCTGTCTTTAAATTAGGCCACCAATAACGTGTCTTAAGATCTTGATACATCTTTCCAACTCCAGGATGTATCGAGTATCTTGTCTTATGTGCCTCATTCAATATCAACTTCCTTAATCCACCCAACTTCGGTACCCAAATACGGTTTGCAAAATATCGAATTCCGTCTTCCCGTATAACGAGTTGCTTCTCATACTTCTTCATTATTTCATTTCTTATGTTTTCTTTAGTAAGTGCTTCTCGTTGAACTTCTTTGATTTGTGAGTTGAGATTCATGCGAATTTTTATGTTCATCGCTCGTACTCGAATTGGTTCTCGTTCCTTTCTGCTTAATGCGTCAGCCACTACATTTGCTTTCCCGGGATGATAGCGAATCTCACAATCGTAGTTGTTTATCAGCTCGACCCACCTACGTTGCCTCATGTTCAGCTGTTTCTGATCGAAAATATGTTGAAGACTTTTATGATCAGTAAACACAGTGCATCTAACCCCATATAAGTAGTGTCTCCATATCTTTAACGCAAACACGACTGCTCCCAGTTCTAGATCATGCGTCGTATAATTCCGCTCGTGAATCTTCAATTGTCGAGATGCGTATGCAATAACTTTCTTTCGTTGCATAAGAACACAACCAAAACCTTGTCGCGAAGTGTCACAATATATTTCAAAATCATCGTTCCCTTCAGGTAACGATAAAATAGGCGCCGTAGTTAACTTTTTCTTCAGTAATTGAAATGCGTTCTCCTGCTCCGAGGTCCATTCGTATTTCTTCCCTTTTTGCGTTAATGCTGTCAACGGCTTAGCTATTCGGGAAAAATCTTGAATAAACCTTCTATAATAACCGGCTAAACCCAAAAATTGGCGTATCTGCGTTGGTGTCTTAGGAGTCTCCCATTTTTCAATGGCTTCAATTTTTGCTGGATCAACCTGAATTCCTTTGCTACTAACAACGTGGCCAAGAAATTGCACTTCTTTCAACCAGAAAGCACATTTAGAAAATTTAGCATATAGCTGTTCTTTTCTTAACAACTCTAATATCAACCTTACATGCTGCTCATGCTCTTGCTCACTCTTGGAATAGATAAGAATATCATCAATGAAAACGATAACAAACTTATCTAAATATGGACTACAAACTCGATTCATGAGGTCCATGAATACAGCTGGCGCATTCGTCAATCCAAACGGCATAACCAAAAATTCGTAATGACCGTAGCGTGTCCGAAAAGCAGTTTTCGGTATATCTTCTTCTTTGACACGTAATTGATGATAGCCCGATCTTAGGTCAATTTTCGAGTACACACATGATCCTTGGAGTTGATCAAATAAGTCGTCAATTCTCGGTAGTGGATACCGATTCTTGATAGTTAACTTATTTAATTCACGATAATCTATACACATTCGGAAAGATCCGTCTTTCTTCTTGACGAATAAAATTGGAGCTCCCCACGGTGAAGTACTTGGTCGTATGAATCCACGATCCAGTAATTCTTTTAACTGACTCTGAAGTTCTTTTAACTCGGATGGTGCAAGTCTATATGGAGCACGGGCAACCGGTGCAGCTCCTGGTACAAGATCTATTTGAAATTCTACAGATCTAAATGGAGGTAATCCCGGCAACTCTTCCGGAAATACTTCAGGAAAATCTCTTGCCACAGGCACGTCATTGATGCACTTCTCTTTTTCTTTCTTTTCGACTTTATTAACATGTGCTAAGATAGCATAGCACCCTTTCTTCAAGCACTTTTGAGCTTTCAAATAACTAATGAGTTTTAGCTTTGAGTTACCCTTCTCTCCATAAATCATTACTGGCGTTTTATTCTTACGAGGAATGCGAATTGCCTTCTTGGCGCACACAACTTCTGCTCCTATTTTGGACATCCAGTCCATGCCGACTATTACATCAAAACTTCCTAATTCTACGGGTATCAAATCAATCTTAAATGTTTCTCCGGCTAAATTTATTTTACAATCACGGCAAATTTTATCGGCTTTAATTAGTTTACCATTAGCTAACTCAATCATGTACTTAGCATCTAGAGGTAATGATGAACAATTCAATTTAGCGTGAAAGTCTCTACACACGTAACTTCTATCGGCACCAGTATCAAATATATATAGATGCTGATAAGTTATTAATGGTAAACGTACCCGTAACAAGCTCCGGGTCTTCACGTGCCTCTCTAGCATTAATGATAAATGCTCTCCCACGTGCAGGTCCGACATTCTTCTCTGGATTCGGGCACTGGCTCTTATAGTGGCCTTGTTTTCCACACCCAAAACAAGTAATGGTAGCCAAAGCAGTTCTATTTGCGTTGGTGGCAGGAGTCTTGGCACCATTTGTATTCGTAACGAGAGCCCTACAATCTTCAGCAAGATGACCCTGTCGATTACATTTGTTGCATACCACACTACAGTAACCAAAGTGATGTTTGTGACATCGGTTGCATAAAGGACTTTGTCCTTTGTAACCAAAACCTGAACCACTACCCGCACCTTTCGGGGTTTCTTGTTTCTTAAAAGTTTGTTGTTGATTACCTCGATCATAGCTTCCATTCCACTTTCTCTTGTTACCTGATACCTTCACATCAGTATTGAATGCTTTCTTATCCAAAATGACCTGATCCATTAGCTCGTTTGCCATGGTTATAGCTTCATGAATTGTCTTAGGTTTCGATGCTGTAACGTTTGCCTTGACCTTTGTGGGCAAACCATCTTTGTACATTTCAATCTTCCGTTCTTCGGTTGGAACCAATTCAGGACATAGTAAAACTAATTCCATGAATCGCTGATTGTAGTTGATGATTTCAGTACCAACAACCTTCAGACTTCGTAACTCATCTTCCAACTTCCTAACCTCGTTCCTTGGACAATATTCGTTGATTAACATTGTTTTGAATTCTTCCCATGGAGTATCATAAGCTACATCTCCTCCTACAGCCTTCACATAATTTTTCCACCACGTGAGTGCACTATCTTGTAAAGTGCATGATGCATACTTGGTCATGTCCTTTTCAACACAACCACTGATTTTAAACACAGTCTCCATCTTTTCTATCCATCGGGTTAAACCGATCGGTCCTTCTGTTCCACTGAATGATGAGGGCTTGCAAGCTTGAAAAGTTTTCTAAGTGCACCCCACACGAGGATTTGGGTTAACTGCAGCACCTCTTGCAGCCTCGACCCATAACATTCTGTCGTTCACTCGTTGATTGATGAGTTCCTGGATTTCTTGTTCCTTCATTCGGTTCAATCGCGCCATATTCTTCTATAAGAATGAAAAGAAAATAATTATTCACATGGAATATTATAGATGTAGTGTATATTTACAGTACATTATAGCTTATTAATAATATGAACCAGGTATTATTATAAAAGCCTTTTCTTCTTATTAGCGTTTTATAATTATATCTAGGGTAGTACCTACCCGTTAATGTCCATACTTAATAGCTTAGTACAGAATCAATTACTACCATCTAAATAATACTTAACCATGGAAAATTATTGCATTTCACACTTCACTATTTTACATATGCTTATCTTACATCGAACATTAAGCAAACCACACTAATAATATTATACAAAACATTATATGATCCCATGGTTTAATACGGCAGCGCATCGTTTGGTCTATTTTCTAGGACGTTTAGGTTCAAAGAATCGCTTAACGCTTATCCTGGCTGTCTGCCTATATTTTGGCTGTGGGGCTGAAGAACTGGATGCCGGGATAGAACGAATAGGAATAGCGGGAATAGGGGTGGTAGTGTCTAGTGGAGTTGGTGCCACATCATCCTTACTAAACTCGGGATTTGAATTTTCTAATTCATTAGCCTTTCGTTTCTTTCCTAGTTCGAACTCGTCTTTTGTAATTTCCTGTATTTCTTCCTCGGGTTCACTTTCCTCCTCGGGTTCACTTTCCTCCTCGGGTTCACTTTCCTCCTCGGGTTCACTTTCCTCCTCGGGTTCACTTTCCGGGTTCTCTATAGTCGGTTCATCCGGAATTTGTGAGTCTTCCCCAAAGATATTATTTTCATCATCGGATAGGTTAATGACTGGAACACCATCTGAAGATTCTGGTTCGGAGTCGCTGAACGTGATGATAAGTTTTGAGCCCGACATCTATCACACAACAACTAACCCATTAGTACTACATAATATTTACATATAAATTTTAACCAACAATGATAAGCAATGGTTTTTAAATCAGACCCGGTCAAAGTCCAGACTTACTAATGTATCCTAACGACTTATCGGTTAGACACACTAATGCAAACCTGGTTCGCTAAGACCACCGCTCTGATACCACATGTCATAACCCGTCCTTAACCATAAGAACGTGTTAGATAACGTATGATTTCATTGCGAGGTATTGACCTCTATATGCGACATTTTTTTTAAAGAAAAACTGCATATATTATACATTACAAACCATGATCCTTATTTTTGATACAAGCTTTGGACAAAATAAAGATGATTATCGTTTAGCGATAATCTTCGACTTACAAACTTTACAAATGATAATAACAACCCGATTTCTAGCATATTTTACAACACAAGTTCTTGGATATGCAGTCTTATTTTTGACACAAATATGCGTACGCAAGATCCTGCTTAGATTCAACATGATGCAGCGGAAGCTTCTAATTATCACCTGAGAATAGACATGTTTAAAACGTCAACATAAAGTTGGTGAGATATAGGTTTAATGCCGGCAGCGATATAAATATAGACCACAAGATTTCATATATAAACATTTTAATAAAAATATTCTAAGTGGTTGAGCACTTGGTAACCATACTTAACATTTAATCACGTCGCATATTCCCTTTATTATGAAATCTTACTACACCGTACCAAGTGTAGTCACGAAACGAAGTACTGTGCAACCGTTGAATACTGGTCGTCCAGTCCGGTTGGGGTTGTCAGGCCCGATAGATCTATCAACAGGATTCGCGTTTACAATACCGCTGTAAATAACAGTTACCAAGCTACAGGGAAGTATGCCAGTGGTACAACTCAACGTAGAATATATTTTTCAGTTACTTGTGTCCATATCGTAAAACATAAAATACATGTATTCTCATCCCGAAATATTTAGAGTTTAAAAGTGGGACTATATACTCACTTTCGTCTTGAAGATATATATATAATTTGACTTGGTCTCCGGTTGATATCACGAACCTATCCATATATAATATATCAATACCTTTTCTTTTTAAACAAACGTCACATATATATACTTGTTATACTTTTAATACTTTGAATAATTCCTTAGTCCGTAGTTAGCAGTTCGTTGTTAGTAATTCAATTTTAATGGTTCATTTTTAGATGTTTAATATACCCGCAATGAAATAAATAAAACCCCCAATGAAATAAATAAAACCCCATCGTATATGTATTGGTCGAGATTAATCTTGACCCATGGTACCGGTGTTGTCAAATGATGTGTTGCGTACATAAAGTACCGGTGTTGTCAAATGACGTGTTGCGTACAATCATGGGATCTTATGATTAATCTTCTCGTGTTGTTTACGGGTGATCCTGAACCATATAAAATTGAATTATAAGTACATATATATAAAATATCATGTTAACTTAAAAAGATGTGATTTATTTAATTTTTTCCCAATTATTTTCGTGGCTAAACTAGTCTTGGATATCCGATTTTGTTTCGGTCATAGTTTCTTCGTTACAACTCCGTTTTCGTTGATTCAACTTGCCATCTCCTTGGATCGAGTCCCTTTTTAAGACTATGAACTGTAAATACCTTAGTTTGTATTCAAAATCACACGGCATAGGTCAAACTTTAGTGAAACTTATGAAGTTAATCATTTTCCATCATGTAAACAACCTTAAATAATTATTTTTCTAAAAATACATATACTTTGAATTAAATCATGAAATTTTTATGTATTATCATATTCATAGAAAATATCATTTTTCCAGAAAATAAACCTCCAATTCAAGGTTCAAAATAGTTTTTAATTATCCAACCCAAAACAGCCCCCGGTTACACTCCGACACCGTAGATTCAGTTTTTAAGGTGTTCTTTGAAAAACCAAGTTATACCTTGTTAAGTTAGCATATAATTAAGATATGTTACAGGTCTTGAAGTATTTTAAAAGTTAAGTTAGAAGGATCTATTTAGTTTGCGAACAAGTTTGAAATCATTCAAACTATGTTCTAGTTTATAAACTCTTATATATATAGCTATAAATATATGAATTGAAAAAGAGTTGAAGTAGAGTTTTTACCTCAAGTTTAAAATGTAAAGTTGCTGGAAAGAAGTAGTAAAATAAAAGTTGAGAGAGTTCTTGCAAGTGTGTGTGAAAATTGGAAGTAAAATTTGGAAAATGAATGTGTAAAAATGAGTTAGAAATGGTGCTTATTTATAGGCTTGAAAATTTGGTTTTTAGTGAAAATATCTAAGATAAGTTAAAATTTATTATGTCATGAATGACATATTATTCCAATAATTGAAGATTTCTATTGGTATATACCAATAGTAAATACTTCTAGAAGCTGTGTATAGTACCCTAGATATACGTATAGGATTATTGAGGAAACGGAACGAGAATTCAAATATAACTATCTTTTGTAAATATACTTATATTGTTTTATGTATAAAAGCCCTTTAAAAATGATTAAATACATTACTTATACGATATATGTATAAACATTATAAATCATCAGTATTTATGTCAAATAACGTTACGTATGGTTATTGTTTTGAAAACTTAAGTTAGTAGTTTCAAAATATACTTATGACTCATTGTTATTAGTACCCAATGAGATGTTAAACATCCTTAGATCATGTTAAATATATATAAATACATATATATACATAAACGTATAATTATCGTATGTTATATAGTTCGTGATATCATCGGTCAAATTGAACGGTCAAACGTTGTATAAAACTCTTTTCGAAGACATAAGTCTCAACAATTTGGATTGCTTGTCATGTTGGTAAGGTTTAATTTATGTAAATATTAATCTTATAAATATAGAATGATCGAAAAAGTGCGGGTCATTACACTTACTAACAATTGACCTCGAAATATATGGCAAGGACAAGTTCTACCTCTAAATGCTAACATCAGCATTCTCAACGGAAAAGATAGTGAAACATTAAAAATGAATGCTTATTAGGCCATTTTTGAGGTGCCTCACAACAATTATATTGGGTCGATAATGCCTAGTCATGCAATGCTCTTTTAGAGAATCGGTTCATCCTTAAGAAGATTTCTGTCCTCATTTGTCTTAATTTTTTAGAGCAAACACGCTTGATTTTCGAAAGTACTTTTTCAGAGAGTATCATTTAGTCAAAATTTTTGAAAAATTTACGTTGAGGGCAAAAAATCTAAATAGTAGGTATACTAGAAAAGTTTAGTAATATTTTAAGTTAAGAACATTTTCCGAGCATCCCGTAGCTAATTATGGTGTACTACACCGCTATCCCACACTTAGAGGAAAATTGTCCCTAATGTTCATTCTTAGATTTTAGGGAGCTAAAATCCCACACTTAGAGTTTGAACATGTCAGAAAATGTATATAAGCTCAATATTGGGTTGGAATCCCACACTTAGTGATAAGCTTAGGATAGGGTTTAGTTTAAGGATATAACGAAGCAAAAAAAACAAACGGAGAGAAATAAACGAATTACTCCCCTTGAGTGCGGTTGTGAGCTGAGGATCAGAAGGTAGACTGAGTCGGAACCATCTTCGGCTGGATCCGAATTGGTCTTATTGAAGTGTACTCGAGCTCATTGTGGCATTTTCATCCTCCATACAACATCCACCAATAACTTGCAATGAAATAATCAACGGGTTTCCTTGTCGTTTCATCATTATTCAAAGAGTCTCCACCACATGCATCAATAACTGTCTATTACTTGTAAAAATGGAAAAGATCAAATCTAGACAGGTGATTAAGCTTTAGGGCATATACTCACTGATTTGTGTTTTGATGAAAAAGATATTTGAAAACTTGAGGGTTTCATAATTAGGTTTTTGAAAATTCAATAAATCAGTGTATGACTAAAAAGTTTAATCCCACACTTAGCGTGTTGACTGCCTTTAATTTTAAGACTTTTGAAATAATGTAGCAATTAATTCACTTTAGCCCAAGACAAGTAGGAGAACTGAATTCATCCTAAGAAACGTTGAAAATTTTATATTAAGTTTCACTTTTCACTTATTCAATTAACCTTATTATCCTAATTTAACTACTACTAAAGCTGTAGAAAATAAACACACGGGTTGCCTCCCGAGAAGCGCTTGTTTTTGTTCGAGTCACGAGCCTGACTCTAGCCTTATTTCTCAGGAAATCTAGGCGGATCCCTTGCATCCATCAGTAGACACAAGAGGTAATATTGGAACATACCGATGAGATTGAAGCAGACATAGAGTAAGGTATGTCCAATGAGAGGAGAAGGTGGTTTGAATTGAATGCTTTTTTGAACTTGAGGTATAACAAAGCTATCAACTTCTTTTACCTAATTATTTGTACGGGTTGGTCAAAGGAGTCCTCATCACTCCATTATGTGTATGTCATTATGTATTTGAGTGATGGTTTATAGGGTATCCCTGACGCAAAACCCGTCTTTCTTCTAAGTGACTTCTGGTTGGTCGTAATGTTGTACTCTAAGGATGGAGGTGGGACGATGTCCATTGACGTCTCCAATATGGTAGCAACATTAACAACTGCTTCAGTGCTAGAATCCTCCATCTCTTTCTTCTCATCCGGGCTTTCCATTTCAATTTATTCATCCACTTCGTCGTCAATCTGGTCGGGAGTTTCAAGAATAATTGGTTCAGAGAGTTCTTCTAGAACGAAGTCCTCTCTAGTCATTAAAAGATCAAAATAAGGTGGGAGTAAAGATTGGGTTGGTGTGGAGTGGTTATTCTTCTTGTCTTCTACTTCTATCTTCTTCTCTTCATTCTCAGAATAGAAGGTGACTTTCCTAGTGGAGATGGTATTTACTTCGGCGTTCCCATCAGAAGGACATGCAGAATCGTCGATTGTGAAAATGACCTCTTCTCCATGGGCTCTCAAGGTGATAGTCCGTGAATAAATGTCAACGATCGCTTTGGCTGTGTTCATTAAAGGCCTTCCTAGGATGATAGGGGTTTTCATGTCTTCTTTATAGTCCATAACCACAAAGTCAGTCGGAAAAAGGAATTTATCGACCTTAACCATGATGTTCTCAGATATATTCCCTTTGGATATCTAGTGGATTGGTCAGCTAGCTGGATGCTCATTTTGGTAGGGTTAAGGTTTTCAATTTTGAGTCTCTGAAACAGTGAGTAGGGCATGAGATTGATGATGGCACCAAGTTTAGCGAGAGAATAGATAGTACCAGATTGGTAGATAGAACAAGGAAGGGTAAATCGTCCGGTATCCCCTAGTTTTTCAGGAAGAGTATTTGAGAGAATGGCTGAACAATCCGCGTTCAGTGGGACATTGGGTACTTCGGGTACCTTATCCTTAGTTGATAGGAGTTTCCTGAAATACTTCTTACTACGAGGAGTTGTAGATACAATGTCCAAAAATTTACCTTCAAGCTTGAAAGATTTCATCTTGTTATGTCTTTGCTTGAGAAGGCCCGGGAATGGAATGTGAAGACCCGTCCTAATCCATCCGGACGAAGTCCATATCGATTATAAACGATTCACAACAGTTGATTACATCGCGAGATACTTGACCTCTATATGATACATTTTACAAACATTGCATTCGTTTTTGAAAAGACAAACTTTCATTACATCGAAAGTTGACAGGCATGCATACCATTTCATAATATATCCAACTATAATTGACTTGATAATAATCTTGATGAACTCGACGACTCGAATGCAACGTCTTTTGAAATATGCCATGAATGACTCCAAGTAATATCTATAAAATGAGCAAATACACAGCGGAAGATTTCTTTCGTACCTGAGAATAAACATGCTTTAAAGTGTCAACCAAAAGGTTGGTGAGTTCATTAGTTTAACTTAAACAATCGTTTCCATCATTTTAATAGACCACAAGATTTCAGATTTCCATTTCTCATAAACATACGTCCCATGCATAGAGACAAAAATATCATTCATATGGATTGAACACCTGGTAACCGACATTAACAATATTCATATATAAGAATATCCCCATCATTCCGGGATCCTCCTTCGGACATGATATAAATTTCGAAGTACTAAAACATCCGGTACTTTGGATGGGGCTTGTTGGGCCCGATAGATCTATCTTAAGGATTCGCGTCAATTAGGGTGTCTATTCCCTAATTCTTAGATTACCAGACTTAATAAAAAGGGGCATATTCGACTTCGATAATCCAACCATAGAATGTAGTTTCACGTACTTGTGTCAATTTCGTAAAACAGTTATAAAAGTTGCGCATGTATTCTCAGCCCAAAAATATAAAGGGTAAAAAGGCAAATGAAACTCACGATACTGTATTTTGTAGTAAAAATACATATGACGTCATTGAACAATGCAGGGTTGGCCTCGGATTCACGAACCTATATCAATTGTGTATATATTAATACGTATAATGTAAGTTACAAAATTTCATTTATTAATATGTATTATTTATATATTATAGTTTTGTAGAATTTATTCTAACCTTTATTTTAAAACGTATACTTATATTATATTTTAAGTTATATTTTATATATATATATCGATTTTATGTATATATATCTATAATGATTTACGTTTATATAAATAGTGACATTAATATATTTATATACATATATTTGTGGTTAGTATTGTATTTATGAAATTTTATTAGTTTGTTATGTGAATTATTAATACAATCCTAGTATATACCATAAGTATATATATAGTGTACAAAAGATTTATTTGTTAAAATAATAATTTAGATAATAATGATTTACTAATAATAATAATAATTTTATTAATAATGATAATACTAATAGCAAAAAAAATGAAAATGATAACTGTTAATGATACTAATAATAATAACTCTAAAATAATATTAATACTAATACCATACTTATGTTAATAATAAGGGTTCTAATATTTATAAAATGATAAATGATAATCATAATAATACTAGTAAATATTAATGATGATACTGATAAATATGATATTATTAATTGTAAATGTACTGATGATACTATTATTTATAAACCGGTACAAATTCTAATATTGATGATAATAATATATTTTTATTTCCTTCATAATAATAATAATGATAATCATAATCCTAATGATGATAAAATACTAAAATGATAAGTTTATTACTAATAATAATATTATTAATACCTATCATAATAATAATAATAGTAATGTCTATAATACTTTCAAATATGATAACAAGTATGATACTAATAATAACAATAACAATAACAATCAAAACAATCACAATAATAATAATAATACTAATAATAATTAATATATAATAACAATAATAAAATTAGAAAAGAAAACTACCTCACATGAAAAGAGTTTCAAAAAAAAAAAAAGAAACTACCGTCCTCTGGACTCGATCTCGTGAACACATGCTCACACGCAAACACTCTCGACCATCCCACCAATTCTGATTCTCTGTACTAATATCGAATTTAAATTATATATATAAACTGTTTTTCTTCTATTCCTCTTCTTCTCCACAAGTCTCACGGATTCAACAAAACATCAATAACCAAAAAAAAAAAAAAAAAAAAAAAAAATCAGGGTTCCTTTTAAAGCTTCAAAACATTACAGAAAAAAAATAATTTGGGTTCTAAAATAAAAAAAAAAACACTAAAGGCCTACTGCAGCGTCGGTTCTTGGAACAAAACAAAAAAAATTGATTTCGTAATAGATAACATTATAGATAATGTTTATAACACGAAATAGTTTTCTAAACATGTATAAAAACTACTGGAATCGTCAATTTGATCAGAAACATATACACGAACGCGAATTTGTCTCAAGAACAATTGTTGACTTTTTTTAAACTAAACTTTGACTTCAAAATTCAAGATCGATATAAAGATTTGAGAGTTGAGATTTTGCAGATAGATTCAAAGAAAGATTTCTAACCTTTCTGCATTTTTAGATTTTGAAACTTTATTCGAAATTGAATTAAGAGAAAAAAAAATTGGAGCGTGCAGAGAAGAAGAAAAAAAAAATATCGCTGTGCTCTTTAATCCCATTGGATTTCCTTTTTATTTGATTTGCAATTATACATAATCATTTTGTAATAATAGAGATCGGTTGATAAAAAATGGAGAAAATGTCAACACAGGTTCACGAGTTTGGAGCAGGAAAGAAACAAAAAAAATAATAATAATAATAGAGATAAAGGATACAGAGGTCAAGCGTATAATATAGATCCCTACTGTTTTTTTAATTAATAATAATAATATATAATAACAATACTATTAATATCTAATAATATTAATAAAATTAATAATAATGATAAATATAATATTAATGATAATAATAATTGTAAAAATGATGATAATAATAATAATAATAATAATAATAATAATAATAATAATACCATACTAATTATGATAATATTAATATTTTATCGATAATAATAATATTAGTAATAATAATCTAATTTATACATCCAATTTCATCTTTATATGATATAAAGTGATATTATGAATACAAATATTGATATTTGACGATACAAATAACATTACTACAACAACTATATTTGTATTTAAATTTAATTTATTAATATCATCTATTATTATGTAATATTTAATAATTATGTAATATGTATTGTAACATATACTGAATATTATATATTTATGCATTTTAATATAAATATATTATAATATTTATTTACATACTAATTATATTATACTTATGTATGTAATTATGAAAAATATAAATGTTTTATATATGTAAGTATTATATATATTTATTAAAATAGTACATTATTTCATCATAGATATATTATAAATTTCTACATATACATAATATAATAATTATGTATAAAATCATATATATATAGTTATATTTATGTATATATGTATACTACCATATATATAAAATCATGTTTTAAATGTTGAGTAGATGATTAATTATGTATATTAAACAATTAACTACAAAGTATAACATTGTACATTTAATATTTTGATAACGTTGGTAAAATATGTTTGAATCATTTATATACAATATACTATATATATTCAAAATGAAAATCTTTAGTTATTAAATGTTATCTTTTATAATAACAAAATTACTTAATAGTTCATTAATACTAATATAATTAGTTTTATATATAATTATTTATATTTACATTCTTAGTTACAATTAAAGGTTCGTGAATCGTCGGAAATAGTTAAAGGTCAAATGTTATCATGAAATAGTTCAAACATAATGAGACTCGGTTTAATAGACTTTGCTTATCGAGTCGAATCATATAAGATTATGTTTAAATTTGGTCGGAAATTCCCGGGTCATCACAGTACCTACCCGTTAAAGAAATTTCGTCCCGAAATTTGAGTGAGGTCGTCATAGCTAACAATAAATATGTTTTCCTGACGAATATGAGTTGATAACTTGAGTTTTATCATCATTGAGTAATATAGATAAAAATAATTCAATTATTCGAAGAGTGCGAATGAAGCTATTCACAAAAGGATGAAATGAGAAACAAAGATTTGTTTTTAACTTTTGACGTAGTCAGGTTTGAATTTAGAAAATAAGGCGCGTCTTAACTTTTGACATTGCCTTGGTTGAATTCCGGAATTTAAGGGATTTAAAGAAAATCTTGAAGATCTATAAAATCTGATTCTTCGGGATTTATGGAAATTAAGATCTCTTTAATTAAATACGGTGATCTGCCCCGATTACTACGTCTGATATTTCCAGTATAAATTAAGCTCTTCCTTTCCATTATTCTCACCATTCTTATACTTTCTTTCTTAGTTCATACATCCAAAAGATTCTGAAAATGATTAATCCAGTTCTGATCCTTGTCCTCATCCTTACTATCGCAACAATCATTCTCCTTTTTCAACTTCCACCAGAGGAATCTGCTTTCTTCTACTTCGCCCTCGGGATTATAATGTTTTTAATTCTCCCGTGTCTTTATGTTGCGATAAACATTGATATACACGGTTTGTAATTTATGTGTTGTTATCGGACTTTATATTCTCCCTTATATTTCAAAGCTCTATGCTTTTGTTTTCTCTTCCCGACTTCAAGTCAAGCGAATAATGGTCCAGAATTTATAGATATAGAGTTTCGAATGATTATAATGTTCTAAGCATGAAGGAACGTGATAGCACGATTTGATTTTCAAATTTATCAACATCACGGAAGATAGAACCATCAAGAATACATTTTCTTGATTTGTTACGGAGTTAAGTAGGATGAAAGAGTTATGTAACATGGCACATGATGACGTTATGATCTGTGAATCATCACGTTTCATTTAGAAACTCAGCATGACTTACTGTAATATAATCACGTTGATCAAGTGTCATTATATTATACTAACTCATGCATCAGTTCCCATCATTACTACAATAACATTCATATTTTAAGCTTGAAAATTTACAGAATATAGAAACTAACAGTTTCTATATGATGTAATACTGATAGCACGAAAAGATTAATGATTTCAGATAAGAATAGTTATAAAAATATCTCCAGAAATATGGAGGATATTTATAATGAAAGGTACGATAATATCTCAGAATATCTAAGATCAGAGGATGATAGAAACTATTGTCTGCAAGGGTTTAGAGTAAGGAGCAAGTTATTCACTATAGACTTTAGCAGACATTGAATTATTTGGATTCTTTGAAGTCAAACTTATTCTTTGTGATTTATCCACGGCTTTCTTCATAGTTTCGCATAATCTGCTTTTCGGTACTATATTTTCTATTGAATGTTTCCAATATATTGATACACAGGAAGCACGAAGAGGTATATAATTTCGGACGAGAATATTTATGAAAATATCCTCAGAAATATCAAAGATATTGATGATGATATTTTGGAATTTCTAAGTTCGACGGTTGATGGAGAAAGATTTTCCGCAAGATTTTAACATGACTTCGGAGCAAGATATTCTCTAAAGATTTCAACGGATCCAGAATTACCTGAATCCTTTGAATATAGGATTTGGTCCTTGTATTTGTCCTTGGTCTCCTTCATGGGTAACTCAATCTGTTTTTCAATACCCAATTTTCTATCGAGCGTTCCTAACACTCCTTTCTTTATCATCAAACTTTTGTCCGTTTAGACCATCTACCATTTTTCTGTTTCCTCTGCATTTAATGCTATGATATCTGAATCATCGGTTATTAATCCGAGGTGGTTTCAGGAGAATTGTGTTTTTAGATGATTAAACGATGATGGTAATATGATGGAATATGAAAGGTTACCTGGTAACAATAAAAGAGCACGCGTATATATAAACGTTATAATAAGGTTGTTTCGTACGAAAAGTCGAAGTTGACTTGTTGGAGTTGTGACAAAATTGGCTAATTTTGAAAAGGGATCGCAAAGTTGTTTTTGTTAATAAATGTCAAAGGATCTGACGCGGCTACGTGTTGAACTTTTACTCAATTGCCGAGAGTTTCTCAGGTGCATAACTATATGCATAAATCTTTCCTTCCGTAGATGAAGTGCGGTAGATTCATCCTATCGATTGAGGTGTTTTCAAGAATCATGAAAGGTTTGAACGCAGAATGTAATCGTGAAGATACAAATGAGGTTTAAGACGAAATCAAGTGGCAAACTTGAAGAATTGTTTAGTTTCATATGTTATATTCAATATTTTAATTCATTTTAATTGTCCAATGTTATTAGTCCACAGTCGATAGTCCACAGTTGACAGTGCAATCATTCATATATAGTTTAATATATAATATTTGAATTAATTAATACGTATCGTGACCCGTGTACATGTCTCAGACTCGATCACAACTCAAAGTATATATATTATTATAGAATCAACCTCAACCCTGTATAGAGAACTCGATCATTACTGCATATAGAGTGTCTATGGTGATTCCAAATAATATATATAGATGTGTCGATATGATATGTCAAAACCTTGTATACGTGTCCCGATATTTAAAGTGCGTAAAATAAATAACAGAAATTAAATGACGATAAATAAAGTGCGTAAAGTAAATAACAGAAATTAAATGACAATAAATAAAATTGCGAGAATATAAATTGCGATAAAATAAATTGCGATAAATAAATTGCGATAAATAAAATGTAATACGGAATTAACAGTTAGCTAGGATTTTGTTAGCGTGGTTTCTTAATAAAATTTAATATTGTTAATTAGTCTGTTTCTAATCAATTTTTATTGTGTCCATTATTTCTTCATTATGCCACTTGTTGGATTCTGATAGGTCAAAATTCAAATATGAAATTGAATTTGAATGAAAATAGTTATTCTTTGGTGAACGGATAAGTATCCCGGTGGTTGTAAATAGGATAGTGAATAACTGTTGAATCAGATTCGAAGAATATACAGTGTAACTTATTAATGTGAAATTTAAATATTCCTCGGGTATTACCTACCCGTTAAAATATTTTTATTATTAACAGTTTGTACAAAAGAATTTTTAATTACAATCTTTATGAAAACATATATACATATATATTTTCTTCAGATGTAATCATGAATTTAATGAGTTAACATGATATTAAACTCATTTAGTTTTCAGTTGGAACTAGAATAAATAATCTCTAAAACATTAGAGATTACATAATCACCATGTCGAACGAAGATAACTGATGTAGAATGTCATGTAGAATGATGATTATACTCGAGGTATAGATTGAGATGTTGAGGCATGTGATATTGAAATTTGGGTTGTTGGTGGTACCGTTGGTGCCGGTGATTTGGATGAAGCTGGTACGTTTTGCACCATATTTTCCAAGACTACAACTTATGCGCGAAGTTCGTTAACTTCTTCTATTACACCGGGATGATTGTCGGTTCGGACGAGCGGATGAATGAGGTTTAGAATCTGAGATAGTATATGATCGTGATGAGATACTTTGGAAATGAGAGAGAAAATGGTGTCTCGAACAGGTTCGCCGGTAAACGTTTTAGGTCCATTGTCAAGAGGTGAATTTGGTTAGTGGAAATGATCGCCTTCTTCGCGTTTCCATTGATTAAGTCGACTACGAACCCATCTCCAATTCATTCAGAATAGATGATGGCTAATTGATCGATTCATTCCGGTTACTCTGCTTTCGGAGCTCGAGTGGAAATCCATATCGAAATAGCTGTCGGAATAACTATCGAAATAGCTATCGAAATCAGATGGACTCGAACTGGTTGAGGGATTCATCTCGTACGATCAGATGAAGGATTTTCGATAAGAAATAGATTATAGGATGTAGATTAGTACCCTGCAATACATAATTTACATATGCATATATAATACTAAAATCCCATAAGCTACGGAGGAATCTACGGAAGCTGTCAGGCAAAGGTAACAATAACAGATACGCTAAGATATGAATTTAACTATACACTGTCTATGCAATAAAGGCAGTAAGACGTGTCTTAGACTTTAAGGATGGTAAGCAAATAATTTTTCGACACTAAATGATAAGCAAAACTTTTGACATGCAAACACGGTCGAAGTCCAGACTCATTAATGCATTCTAACGACTATCAGTTAGACTCACTAATGCAAGACCTGGTTCGCTAAGACCACCGCTCTGATACCAACTGTGAAGACCCGTCCTAATCCATCCGGACGAAGTCCATATCGATTATAAACGATTCACAACAGTTGATTACATCGCGAGATACTTGACCTCTATATGATACATTTTACAAACATTGCATTCGTTTTTGAAAAGACAAACTTTCATTACATCGAAAGTTGACAGGCATGCATACCATTTCATAATATATCCAACTATAATTGACTTGATAATAATCTTGATGAACTCGACGACTCGAATGCAACGTCTTTTGAAATATGCCATGAATGACTCCAAGTAATATCTATAAAATGAGCAAATACACAGCGGAAGATTTCTTTCGTACCTGAGAATAAACATGCTTTAAAGTGTCAACCAAAAGGTTGGTGAGTTCATTAGTTTAACTTAAACAATCGTTTCCATCATTTTAATAGACCACAAGATTTCAGATTTCCATTTCTCATAAACATACGTCCCATGCATAGAGACAAAAATATCATTCATATGGATTGAACACCTGGTAACCGACATTAACAATATTCATATATAAGAATATCCCCATCATTCCGGGATCCTCCTTCGGACATGATATAAATTTCGAAGTACTAAAACATCCGGTACTTTGGATGGGGCTTGTTGGGCCCGATAGATCTATCTTTACGATTCGCGTCAATTAGGGTGTCTATTCCCTAATTCTTAGATTACCAGACTTAATAAAAAGGGGCATATTCGACTTCGATAATCCAACCATAGAATGTAGTTTCACGTACTTGTGTCAATTTCGTAAAACAGTTATAAAAGTTGCGCATGTATTCTCAGCCCAAAAATATAAAGGGTAAAAAGGCAAATGAAACTCACGATACTGTATTTTGTAGTAAAAATACATATGACGTCATTGAACAATGCAGGGTTGGCCTCGGATTCACGAACCTATATCAATTGTGTATATATTAATACGTATAATGTAAGTTACAAAATTTCATTTATTAATATGTATTATTTATATATTATAGTTTTGTAGAATTTATTCTAACCTTTATTTTAAAACGTATACTTATATTATATTTTAAGTTATATTTTATATATATATATCGATTTTATGTATATATATCTATAATGATTTACGTTTATATAAATAGTGACATTAATATATTTATATACATATATTTGTGGTTAGTATTGTATTTATGAAATTTTATTAGTTTGTTATGTGAATTATTAATACAATCCTAGTATATACCATAAGTATATATATAGTGTACAAAAGATTTATTTGTTAAAATAATAATTTAGATAATAATGATTTACTAATAATAATAATAATTTTATTAATAATGATAATACTAATAGCAAAAAAAATGAAAATGATAACTGTTAATGATACTAATAATAATAACTCTAAAATAATATTAATACTAATACCATACTTATGTTAATAATAAGGGTTCTAATATTTATAAAATGATAAATGATAATCATAATAATACTAGTAAATATTAATGATGATACTGATAAATATGATATTATTAATTGTAAATGTACTGATGATACTATTATTTATAAACCGGTACAAATTCTAATATTGATGATAATAATATATTTTTATTTCCTTCATAATAATAATAATGATAATCATAATCCTAATGATGATAAAATACTAAAATGATAAGTTTATTACTAATAATAATATTATTAATACCTATCATAATAATAATAATAGTAATGTCTATAATACTTTCAAATATGATAACAAGTATGATACTAATAATAACAATAACAATAACAATCAAAACAATCACAATAATAATAATAATACTAATAATAATTAATATATAATAACAATAATAAAATTAGAAAAGAAAACTACCTCACATGAAAAGAGTTTCAAAAAAAAAAAAAGAAACTACCGTCCTCTGGACTCGATCTCGTGAACACATGCTCACACGCAAACACTCTCGACCATCCCACCAATTCTGATTCTCTGTACTAATATCGAATTTAAATTATATATATAAACTGTTTTTCTTCTATTCCTCTTCTTCTCCACAAGTCTCACGGATTCAACAAAACATCAATAACCAAAAAAAAAAAAAAAAAAAAAAAAAATCAGGGTTCCTTTTAAAGCTTCAAAACATTACAGAAAAAAAATAATTTGGGTTCTAAAATAAAAAAAAAAAAACACTAAAGGCCTACTGCAGCGTCGGTTCTTGGAACAAAACAAAAAAAATTGATTTCGTAATAGATAACATTATAGATAATGTTTATAACACGAAATAGTTTTCTAAACATGTATAAAAACTACTGGAATCGTCAATTTGATCAGAAACATATACACGAACGCGAATTTGTCTCAAGAACAATTGTTGACTTTTTTTAAACTAAACTTTGACTTCAAAATTCAAGATCGATATAAAGATTTGAGAGTTGAGATTTTGCAGATAGATTCAAAGAAAGATTTCTAACCTTTCTGCATTTTTAGATTTTGAAACTTTATTCGAAATTGAATTAAGAGAAAAAAAAATTGGAGCGTGCAGAGAAGAAGAAAAAAAAAATATCGCTGTGCTCTTTAATCCCATTGGATTTCCTTTTTATTTGATTTGCAATTATACATAATCATTTTGTAATAATAGAGATCGGTTGATAAAAAATGGAGAAAATGTCAACACAGGTTCACGAGTTTGGAGCAGGAAAGAAACAAAAAAAATAATAATAATAATAGAGATAAAGGATACAGAGGTCAAGCGTATAATATAGATCCCTACTGTTTTTTTTTAATTAATAATAATAATATATAATAACAATACTATTAATATCTAATAATATTAATAAAATTAATAATAATGATAAATATAATATTAATGATAATAATAATTGTAAAAATGATGATAATAATAATAATAATAATAATAATAATAATAATAATAATAATAATAATACCATACTAATTATGATAATATTAATATTTTATCGATAATAATAATATTAGTAATAATAATCTAATTTATACATCCAATTTCATCTTTATATGATATAAAGTGATATTATGAATACAAATATTGATATTTGACGATACAAATAACATTACTACAACAACTATATTTGTATTTAAATTTAATTTATTAATATCATCTATTATTATGTAATATTTAATAATTATGTAATATGTATTGTAACATATACTGAATATTATATATTTATGCATTTTAATATAAATATATTATAATATTTATTTACATACTAATTATATTATACTTATGTATGTAATTATGAAAAATATAAATGTTTTATATATGTAAGTATTATATATATTTATTAAAATAGTACATTATTTCATCATAGATATATTATAAATTTCTACATATACATAATATAATAATTATGTATAAAATCATATATATATAGTTATATTTATGTATATATGTATACTACCATATATATAAAATCATGTTTTAAATGTTGAGTAGATGATTAATTATGTATATTAAACAATTAACTACAAAGTATAACATTGTACATTTAATATTTTGATAACGTTGGTAAAATATGTTTGAATCATTTATATACAATATACTATATATATTCAAAATGAAAATCTTTAGTTATTAAATGTTATCTTTTATAATAACAAAATTACTTAATAGTTCATTAATACTAATATAATTAGTTTTATATATAATTATTTATATTTACATTCTTAGTTACAATTAAAGGTTCGTGAATCGTCGGAAATAGTTAAAGGTCAAATGTTATCATGAAATAGTTCAAACATAATGAGACTCGGTTTAATAGACTTTGCTTATCGAGTCGAATCATATAAGATTATGTTTAAATTTGGTCGGAAATTCCCGGGTCATCACATGGAATGGGTGTTTTAGGTGATGACTCAATGACTACTTCCGAATGGGTATTAGTTAGTTTCTTCTCCTTAGAAGAAACCGAAGGTTGGCTATGTGCCTCCTTTGAGTCTTTATTAGGATAACTTACAGAATCGAGACGTTGATTTAGCTAGCTTATTTGATTTTCAAGACTACTCAAGTGATTAGTCATGACTAAGTCAGCTGCGTCTTATCTTGCTGTGATCATGTTGATGATTCGCAGTAGGATATCGTCTAGACTTGTCTCTGCTGGGGTATTGGGTTTAGTGGGTGGGTTGTGTGGATGAGCTAGGATTTTATCGGAGTAGACAATAGAGTCCTCACATTTCACCTTGTAAACCTTGGCTGGATGTGGGTTAGTACAATTCCGGCATAATTGCATTTGAGGCACATGTTGCAGGAGTTTCTTTAGCTCTCCGACTTCTTTGGTGAGGTTTTCTATTTGGTCCGAGAGAAATTTGATGGTTTTATTTTTGATAGAATCAGAGGCGGAAAGCGATGTTGCTGATGAAATGTGCTCTTCCGTGCTCCAATCGTGATGGTGCATAGTCATCTCCTCGATCAATCTCCAGGCCTCGTCAACAGTGAAGTTCATGAAGTTACCTTGAGAAACAGCATCAAGAGTAGACTTATTGTTCTGATTTAGACCTTTGTAGAAGGTCAAAATCTGATCAGAGCTCTCAAGACGGTGGTTCGGGCATCTTCGAAGCAAGTGTTTGAATCTTTCCCATGCAGTGTAGAGTGATTCGTCGTAGGCTTGTTGAAAGTTTACGATATCATTCCTAAGTCTGATTTATTTTGATGGGGGAAAGTACTTGATTAAGAAAGTTGTTGCCATTTCCTCCCATGAGGTGATAGAGTTGGGTTCTAACCCCTCAAACAAGGTTTTTGCATGAAGAGTTAAGGAATAGGGGAACAGATACGGACGAACTATATCTTGTTCAATCCCGTTTTTCCTATATGAGTTGGATAAGGAGAGGAATCTATCTAAGTGAGAGTTGGGATCATCAATTGGTAAGCCATGGAATAGACAGTGATTATGAATGAGTTGTTTGATGCTATAATTAAGCACAAAAGATGCTCCGTTATCCTCTGAATAGAGTATCGGTCCTTCTCGTCCTTCTAACGAGGGTTTGGTGATGTCAGCGAGAGTGATGCATGCGGCCATCATCGAACTATCGACAGGAAAGTGTGGATCTCGTTGGATGTGTACAATGTATGATATCGGATAGAAGAAATGATGTGTCGAAAGAATTCTTAGCGGTCTAAGTAGGTTAAACCATCCTAAAGGTTCACTAATAAGGAAGTCCATTTTAAACTTCTTAATTAAACTAAATTAAGCTAATATTATCTAACCTAACTACGGTAAACTAGTAACTTCTGACAAAGCTAGTCTTAGTCAAAAGGGTCTCTTAAAAACTAACTAATCTAAACAGGCTCCAAATCGTACTACCGCTCCCCGGCAACGGCGCCAAAAATTAACTACTCCCGTGATATGCCCGAATCGGACAGTTTATTTTTGCAGTGCCGTGAGGTCGCAAAACATCAATTCAGGATATCAACAGGAGAAGCTGATTATTTAATTTATATATGCTGGGCCTAAATCTATTATTCCTTCCTATAGGTTAGCAAGGGCAAATATGACCTAGGATCGTTCCTTGAGCTGTCGAATTTTGAAGCGGAACTTATTCAGATAATTTAGTAATTAAGATTAGGTTTGTACACAATTTATTATCCAAGACTAGTGGCCAGGTACACCTTGTGTGAAGAGGCATGATCCTTTTGGTCCTAATAAATTGGCGACTGTTCGGAAAATCCAACAACCAAGTCCAACCGGTTTATTCTAGACACCACGTTATCCGAAATATCGAATTGTGCAAAGACAATAGTTGTGATGACCCGGGAAATTCCGACCAAATTTAAACTTAATCTTTATATGTTTTCAACACGATAAGCAAAGTTTATAATGTTGAGTCTTGAAAACTTTGGAACTATGTCTCATATATCCAGTTAACCTTTGACTATTCCCGACGATTCATGAACCATTGTGTAAATTTATATGTAACACATATATGTACATATCCTAAAATTATATATATATATATATATATATATATATATATATATATATATATATATATATATATATATATATATAATTTTAGGATAAGTACATTTATAATAATATTAAATAATAAAATACAAAGTTAATCAATAGATGTAAAAAACGTAATATATATATATATATATATATATATATATATATATATATATATATATATATATATATATAAAGTTAAGTTGCTATCAGAATAAATATATGTATATATATGAATGATTCTTTATAAACAATAATATATATATATATATATATATATATATATATATATATATATATATATATATTGTGAAAGATATAAATAATAAATATACAATAAATGTTATCATATAATAATACAAAACTGTAAAATGTGTAAGTACAAATTTAAATATAGATATTATGTTGATGTTGCCATTATTACTTTTATTTTTATCATTAAAATAAATATCAAAAATAATAATAAAAATATAAGTATTATGAATATTAATATTTAAATATATAAAATATTGATATAAGATTTGAAACATGTAATTATTATACCGTTATTATTATTAGATATTATTATTATTATCAATATCATTAAGAATCATTATTATTAAAATTTATTATCATTATTATTAAGATATAACTTAATATCATACTATATTATTATTATACCATTATTAATTTAATATTATTATTAATATTAAAAACAATAATAATTATATTGTTATTTTCGATAGGTAAAACATAAATATGAAGATTTGTACATTTGATTTGATATCTTTACTAACATTATAATTATTAGATTATAATGATAGTTAATATTAAGATTATTAATATTATTATTAAAAAAAACATCTTTTTTTAATATTATTATTATTATTATCATTATTGTTTCTTATTATATTAGTATTTTATTATTATTAGTAACTAGTATTATTATTATAAATACAATTATTAATTTATATTGTTTTGTAAATAGATATAAAGGAAGGTAATTACGTGAATGGGTTGCACATCTTCATCTGCTTTATTTTTTTTATTTATCTTGTGACATCTCAATCGAACTGTATATAATTGATTCTACAAATCCCAATCTTCGTACAAAATTAGTGGCCATCTCTATCTGCTTTATCTTTTTGTTTTCAACCCCCTGGCTAGATTATATTGTCCTGCTTCCAATTTATATGAGTTGATTAATTGGTGTTTGAGGAGTATTCATTTAACTTTCTATTGCCATTATTCAAATGATAACTGGTACCAGTTTAGTCGATTATATCAGAACATCATTTTTTTTTTCTTTTTTTTTCCTTTCTTCGACACCTCTATTATCATACTTTTAATCAAAACCTCAGATAGGTATTGAATTTTAAAATTTGTAATCGCAGAGTTGTTAAGAATTCCACAAGTAAACTTTCTGCAAAATCCCATCTGTCAATTCATTATATTGAGTATTAATTTTGAGGTCAAACTTTCGATTTCAAAATTCAACAAAATCTGTTCTTGGTAAATTCGCACTCAATTTGATGTTTTAGATTAATTTAATAATTCAGAAAGCTTCCATGAATGATTTATGACCGATTTCATTTTATAATCACAAGCCAAAATTGTTTTAATTTCAAAATCACCATTTGGGTTTTTGTGTTCTTCGTAAGGTCTGCTGCTGCTTATTTTTTTTTTCTGTTAACTCAGTTCATCACAATTGAGTCGCTTCATTTTCATTTGAAAGTCCTAGAAACCAAACAATATTTGTTGATATGGTTAAGGGGATTTCAGTCGGTTGGAATGCAAAAGAAGAAAAAGAAGATAAAGAAGTAGAACTAATAAATTCATAGTAAATAGAAACGGGTCGAGTATAAATACAAAAAATGGGCAACAGCCCAGCTGGTGTAGGCGTGTGTCGGGTTTCAGAAGGTCGCGGGTTCGAGTCCCTATAGTGGCGAATTTTTTTTGGTTTCTTCAAAGGTTGTAATTATTCTTTATTATTATTATTATTATTGTTATTAATATTGTTATGTGTTTATTGTTACTTACTAATATTAATGTATTACTAACTAGTATCATTATTATTAATAACATAGTCATAAAAAAAATTATTACGATTAATATAGTTTATATTATTAACATTTCTAATATTATTGGTATTAACATTATTATTACTATTAGTATTATTATCATTGTATTACTATTGTTATTACTAGGTATTGGGAATATTATGAACATATTTAACATTAAAACAAGTAATATTACTATTATCATTAATATTAAGACTAGTATTTGTATTAGGCATTAATTGTATTATTGTTTTTTTTCCTAAATTTAAATCTGAAGATATTAGAATATTCGGAAGAGAGTCATGAATTTAATATAATATAATTAAGATTAAGTAAAAATTATGATTAAAAGTATTATTATCCTTATTAAGATTGTAACATTAATAATTTTTATCATTTATATAAAACTTGTTATTTTGTTATCACCACAACTATATAATTATTATTATTATCATTATTATCATTTTTACTAATAGTAACAATAATATTATTATTACTATGATTCTTATTATTATAAGTAATATTATTATTATCAGTATAATCAAATACAACTTTATTTACTATTATTGATATTATATATAATTTTGTATATAAAAATATACTTACAAGTGATACATATAAATATGAATTAATTGTATCAACAATCCTTATATAAATATTCAAATATTACAATTAGTTACGTAAAACTATATTTAATACATATAACATACTAAAATAACAAGTATATTATTAATATTAATATATAAACTTACTTGATTATTATTATATGTTTTAATATATATAAATGATATAGGTTCGTGAATCCAAGGCCAACCCTACACTTGTTCAATGACGTCATATGTATTTTTACTACAAAATACAATAGGTGAGTTTTATTTGCCCTTTTTTTTTACTCATTACATTTTTGGGCTGAGAATACATGCAATGTTTTAATAACCGTTTTACAATATTTATATGCGTGAGTTTCATTACTCCCTTTTTAAATGCTTTTGCAATATATATTTTTGGGACTGAGAATACATGCGCTGCTTTTATAAATGCTTTACAAAATAGACACAAGTGATCGAAACTACATTCTATGGTTGAATTATCGAAATCGAATATGCCCTTTTTATTAAGTCTGGTAATCTAAGAATTAGGGAACAGATATATATATATATATATATATATATATATATATATATATATATATATATATATATATATATATATATATATATACCCTAATTGACGTGAACTCTAAAGATAGATCTATCGGGCCCAACAAGCCCCATCTAAAGTACCGGATGCTTTAGTACTTCGAAATTCATATCATGTCCGAAGGAGGATCCCGGAATGATGGGATATTCTTATATGCATATTGTGAATGTCGGTTACCAGGTGTTCAATCCATATGAATGATATTTTTGTCTCTATGCATGGGACGTATATTTATGAGAAATGGAAATATGAAATCTTGTAGTCTATTAAAATGATGAAATGATTATTTATGATAAACTAATGAACTCACCAACCTTTTGGTTGAAACTTTAAAGCATATTTATTCTCAGGTATGAAAGAAATCTTCCGCTGTGCATTTGCTCATTTTAGAGACATTACTTGGAGTCATTCATGACATATTTCAAAAGACGTTGCATTCGAGTCGTCGATGTCATCAATATTATTATCAAGTCATTTATAGTTTAGATATATTATAAAATGGTATGTATGCCGTCAACTTCCAATGTATTAAAAGTTTGTCTTTTTAAAAAACGAATGCAATGTTTGTAAAATGTATCATATAGAGGTCAAGTACCTCGCGATGTAATCAACTGTTGTGAATCGTTTATAATCAATATGGACTTCGTCCGGATGGATTAGCACGGGTCCTTTCAGTTAGTATCAGAGCGGTGGTCTTAGCGAACCAGGTCTTGCATTAGTGTGTCTAACTGATTGTTGTTTAGATGCATTACTGAGTCTGGACTTCGGCCGTGTCTACATGTCAAAAGTTTTGCTTATCATTTCATGTTGAAAATTACCTGCTTATCATTCTTAGGGAATCACTTGCTTATCATTCTTAGTCTAGACACATGTTACTGCATTAATTACATGATTAGTGTATAGACAAATTCATATCTTAGCGTATCTGTTATTGTTACCTTTGCCTGACAGCTTTCGTAGATTCCTCCGTAACTTATGGGATTTTAGTATTATATATGCATATGTAAATTATGTATTGCAGGGTACTAATCTACATCCTATAATCTATTTCTTATCGAAAAGTCCTTCATCTGATCGTACGAGATGAATCCCTTAACCAGTTCGAATTCCTCGGATTCCGACAGCTATTCTGATATGGAGTTTCACCTAAGCTTCGAAAGCAGTGTCACCAGAATGAATCAACCAAATCAGCCATCCCCAATTCATATGATGGGTTCGTAATCGACTTAATCAATCGAGACGCGAAGAAGGCGATCCTTTTCATCAACCGAATTCACCTCTGGGCGATAAACCTGAAGCACTTACCGGCGAACCTGTTCGTAACACTATATTCACCCTCATTCCCCGAATATCTCGCCACGACAATATCATAACTCAGATTCTAAACCTTATTCATTCATTCGTTCTTACCGACAATCATCCCGGAGTAATAAGTCGACGAACTACGCGCCTGAGTTATAGCCTTGAAAAATATGGTGCAAAATGTACCAGCTTCAGCAACATCAACGGCACCAACAGTACCACCAATATCAATACCAGTACCATCAACAACACACACCTCAACATCTCATTATGTACCTCCAGCATAATCATCAAGCTGCGAATCGTTCTACATCATTTATCTTCGTTTGACATGGCAATTATGTAATCTCTAATGTTTTAGAGATTATATATTCTTGTTCTAACGATAAATCAAATGAGTTTAATATTATATTAACTCATTAAATCCATGATTTCATCTGAAGAAAATATATACGTATATATGTTTTCATAAGGATTGTAATTAAAAATTCTTTTGTACAAATTGTTAATGGTGAAAATATTTTAACGGGTAGGTAATACCCGAGGAATATTTAGATTTCACATTAATAAGTTAAACTGTACATTCTTCGAATCTGATTCAACAGTCATTTACTATTCTACTTACATCTCCAGTTATACGAATCCGTTCACCACAGAATAACCATTTTCATTCAATTTCATATTTGGATTTTGACATAGCAGAATCCAACAAGTGGCATAATGAAGAAAACATTTGACAAAATAAAATTTGTTAGAAACAAACAATTAACTATGAGAAATTTTGTTAAGAATCCACGCTAACTGTTCCTAGCTAATTGTTCCTAGCTAACTGATTACATTTTATTTATCGCAATTTATTTATCGCAATTTAATTCTCGCAATTTTATTTATCGTCATTTAATTTCTGTTATTTACTTTACGCACTTTATTTATCGTCATTTAATTTCTGTTATTTATTTTACGCACTTTAAATATCGGGACACGTATACAAGGTTTTGACATATCATATCGACGCATCTATATATATTATTTGGAATAACCATATACACTCTATATGCAGTAATGCGGGAGTTAGCTATACAGGGTTGAGGTTGATTCTATAATAATATATATACTTTGAGTTGTGATCGAGTCTGAGACATGTACACGGGTCACGATACGTATTAATTAATTCAAATATTATACATTAAACTAGATATGAATTATTGGACTGCCAACCGAGGACTATCGAATGTGGACTAAAAACATTGGACAATTAAAATGAATTAAAATATTGATTATAACATATGAAACTAAACAATTCTTCAAGTTTGCCACTTGATCTCAACTTAAACCTCAATTGTATCTTGACGATTACAATCTGCGTTCACACCTTTCATAATTCTTGAAAACACCTTAATCGAGAGGATGAACCAACCGTACTTCATCTACGAAAGAAGAGATTGATGCATATAGTTATGCACCTGAAAAACTCTCGGAAACTGAGTAAACGTTTAACACATATCAGTGCTAAATCCTTTGGCGTTGTTAATACCGAAAATAACATTTCAATTCTTTTCAAAGTAGCCAATTTTGTCATAGCTTCAACAAGTCAACTTCGACTTTTCGTTCTAAACAACCTTATTATAACCTTGATATATATGTGTGCTCTTTTATTGTTACCGGGAAACCTTTTATATTTCATCATATTACCAGCAGACGTACCAGCAACCTTGTTGCTCCTTGGATTAAATATCTCCGACAAATCACTATATTTATCTATTGAAATCTCATCATGTACTCATCTGCATCTTGTAACAAGAATTGCCATACCAATTACCGGGAATCAACAAATCTGTATTGTGAGTCTCGCAACGTTTCCATATCAATAGTTATATGTATCCATATAACATTTATCTCTTAGAACTTTGGTCTTTCATTCTGAAATTCTGAAAAGCACCCAGTCTGCAAATTAATGCTATAAATTTTGAAAGGTTGAATGAAGCAACAAAAACTGTAAACGACCTCAATGGCCAAAAGTTTGATAATAAAGAATAGTATGTTGGAAAAGCTCAAAAAAGTTAAAACTGAAAAACGGATTGAGCTAACCACGAAGGAGGCCAAGGACAAATACAAGGACCAAACCCTATATTCAAAGAATCCAGATAATTTTGTATCCAATGAAATCTTTAGAGAAAACCTTGCTCTATACTCATATTAAATCTTGTGAAAAATCTTTCTTCATCAACCTTCGATCTTAGAAATTCTGAAAATATCATCATAAATATCTTCGATATTTCTGAGGATATTTTCATAACTCTTCTTATCCGAAATTAGTTATCTCTTCGCGCTATCTGTGTTACATCATAAAAGAAACTATTTTAGTTTCTAAATTCTAAAACCTTCAAGTTTAAAATATGAATGATTTTGAAGTAGTGTTGGGAACTGAAGCATGAGTTAGTATAATATAATGACACTTGATCAACGTGATTATATTACAGTAATTCATGCTGAGTTTCCAATGGAAAGTGATGATTCACAGAACATACCGTCATCATGTGCCATGTTACATGACTCTTACATTCCGTCTAATCTATAAACATATCAAGAACATGTTTTTCCGAATAGCCCTATCTTTCCCTTGAATTCTGGAAATTTGACAAGTCAGATTGAGCTATTACCGTTTCTTTTCTAGAACATTAACTATGTTCATTTCAAAATCCATAGCTACGAATTCTGGACCATTATTCGCATGACTTGAAGTAGGGAAGAGGAGACAAAAGTATGGAACTCTTGAGTATAAAAGAAAATATAAAGCTCGACAACAACATATAAATTACAAACCGTGCGTATCAATACGTATTGCCACGAAAAGGCACGGGAGAATTAAACACACTATAACCCCAAGGAAATAGTAAAAATAAATAAAATACTCCGGTGCTAAATGAAAGAGAAGAATGACAGATATGAAGGTTAGAAGTATATCAAGGATCAAAAAGGGATGGAGCATATTGATGAATACTTTAAAGTATGAGTTGAGGGAGAAAGAATAGAAGGTGTGAGTTGTAAGGAAACGACGGGGGTGGATTTATAGTATAATATCCGATAGAACAATCGAAACAGATTATTGTATTTAATCAAAGGAGATCCCGATTTCCTTAATCGCCGAAAAACCAAATCTTATTACGAAGATTTTCTTTAAATCCCTTAAATTTTGGAAACCAATCATAACTACGTCATCGGTTAAAACGAATGTACATTTACTCATTTCACTCTCTCATGATAGCTTCAGTTATACTCTTTGTATAATCAAAATCGTTTTATCTATATTAATCAATAATGATAAAACTCTATTTATTAACTCATATTCGTCATGAAAACATTTTTATTGTTATCCATGACAACATCACTCAAATTTCGGGACGAAATTTCTTTAACGGGTAGGTACTGTGATGACCCAGGAAATTCCGACCAAATTTAAACTTAATCTTTATATGTTTCCAACACGATAAGCAAAGTTTATAATGTTGAGTCTTGAAAACTTTGGAACTATGTCTCATATATCTAGTTAACCTTTGATTATTCCCGACGATTCACGAACCATTGTGTAAATTTATATGTAACACATATATGTATATATATATATATATATATATATATATATATATAATTTTAGGATAAGTACATTTATAATAATATTAAATAATAAAATACAAAGTTAATCAATAGATGTAAAAAACGTAAAATATATATATATATAAAAAGTTAAGTTGCTATCAGAATAAATATATGTATATATATGAATGATTCTTTTTAAACAATAATAATATTAATAATAATAATAATAATAATAATAATAATAATAATAATAATAATAATAATAATAATAATAATAATAATAATAATAATAATATAAATATAAATATAGAGAGAAAGATACAGAGGGATGAAGAGTTGAGCAAAATGATCGCGTTTATAGTACCTGACATGTTCCAGCCCTCCATGCGATCGCATGGTTTTTCGGCATCATGGCCATGCGATCGCATGGCCCTCTGATCCAGCTAACATTCGTTTAACGTTTTGCTTGTCGACATAATATTATATAATATATATATATATATATATATATATATATATATATATATATATATATATATATATATATATATGTGTGTGTGTGTGTGTGTGTGTGTATGTATGTATGTACATATATGTGTTACATATAAATTTACACAATGGTTCGTGAATTGTCGGGAATAGTCAAAGGTTAATTGGATATATGAGACATAGTTCCAAAGTTTTCAAGACTCAACATTATAAACTTTGCTTATCGTGTTGGAAACATTTAAAGATTAAGTTTAAATTTGGTCGGAATTTCCCGGGTCATCACAATAGTTGGGTTGATTTGATTTATAATTGTAATTAAAATATTAAAGCAATATAATTAAAATAAGCTTGCTAGCATGCAACAGCTAAGGATAGAGAAGACGTGGTTCACCATGTCTTAAGATAATGTAGTGTCGGGATGGTTGCGAAACACTCATTGGATAGATATACCTTGGTGTGAACACTAGATTCCCTACTAAGCAGTTTCCCAATTAGCATGTCACAAGGAACTAGGCTTTGAAGATTCTGATTGGATGGACTATGCTCAACTCCTGACGCTTTATCCGGTTTAAGGATATAAACGACCCATCTTGGATGCAATGCATACCTTGGGTGCACGAATAGAGTAGCATAACCATATATATATATAATATCCAACCTTTCTTAACACCTTAGTCTATCACCCAAGTGAGTGGCTATGATTGTGTTTCGAATTCCTTTCTGTCAATGGTTTGGTAAAATCTAAGGGTTTTTAGACAAATTAGAACCTCTGATAGTTCTTAGTCATCCTTAAAGATTTATAAGCTTAGTTTGTATTTTAGTGCATTGTATTCCCATTTATGATTTAAACTAGCCCTTACTTAAATCTACCCAATAAATCCCTTAGTTATCCACCATATACTAGACTTATAGTGGTTCCAAAGCTTCTAACCTTGACCATGCTCAAGTGATCCTATAGTACATCAACACTGTACTCTACTGTAGCAACAGTATTTCCTCGAGTCTTATATTGACCAATGTCTTGATCTGGTCCTACGGTAATTCCCCATGTACTTTATAGTATTTCCGATGGGTTCATACCTTGACCAATGTATAAACACAGATAATTAATTACCTATATAATGTCGACTTTATAAAAGGTTTTAATCACGTTTATTGGTGGAAGGAAGATAATAACGAGGTTTAATATCATAGACAGAAAGCGAGTACGAAACGATAATCATCCCTAACTAACATTATTAAATCATGGCAAACAATCAAGTAATTACTCACACATCATGGCAACAAGCATTTCTAATATTAATAAATCACAAACATCTAACAAGAATATTATAATAAATTAATAAAAAAAAAGGATAGATATTACCGAATAATGTTGACAGAATAAAACTTGTATTTCTCATAATATCTATAGCGTTACAATGCTCAATAGATTCTACTACAAACTACATACTAATCTCCTATTGATCACTAGAGAGCGACAATAGAGAGATAATTACATTTTCTAATCTCTGTACTTTTCTCTCTCTAGAATCTAGAGAGAGAAAGTAGAGAGAGAACTAATCTCCTATAGATCACTAGAGAGCGACTATAGAGAGATATTTGCGAGAGAAGTGAAGAATTGGTGTGTGTTTAAATGAATGCAAAAAGCTCTTTAAATAGGCAAAAATTTCCTGGCAAACGGCTGCTAGGCCGTTTGGCAAGGCCGTTTGCCAGGGTAAGCCGTTTTTTATGCTCGTTTGGCAAGCCATTTTCTCTTATGGTAGGCTAATTGGCAAGACATTTGGCAAGCCTTTTTCCCTTATGGCAAGCCGTTTGCTGGATCGTAACTTGTCTTTCAGCGTTTTTGCTCTAGAATCTTCGTTTTAGCTCCATTTTTTACGATTCTTGCGCCCATGCATTCGTAATTGAATATCCTAAAACATGAGATTAAGTAATTAAACTTTTCAAAAAATTATAAAATAAGTTATTTAAACGCGAGTTAATCGTCTTAGCCGGTTTTGCTCGTTTTTCCTCGTTTTTCATCTATTTTTAGTGATTCTTGAGACATAGCCTTTGTAATGACTAAATCAACCAAATTAATCAACAAAGTGATTATTTGGGGATAAATTTTGGAACTTTATGGTTTTAGGGCTCAATATCAGGGGTAAAAACGTGACTTTTTAGCCAATATCAACTCTTCAATCTTGTGAGAATGTATTTGACAATCTCATTATCTTCTGTTGAATAGCATTTGTTGGTTAGTCTCCATCTTAAATATTTGAAATCATACATCAACATTCTGTCTGAATATCTTCTGAAATCTGAAACCCTGATGAAGACCTTTGTGTAGTGAGGGTTGACAAATACAAACCCATATGGACAGTCACTTACTTCAAGTAAGGAAATGTATCTTAGTTCTCCAATTACTTGATTTGGCAGTTTGATTCCAATATTTGTGTGTCCGGATTACAACCCATCTGAAATTCATGAACTGACATCCATCTCATAGAATCAAGAATAAATTTGTAGACCGCCTTCATTGCAGTGGCATGATAAATCGTTGTAGATTTATCCAGGTTAGTTAAGTAATTGTAGATGTAGATAATGTCGTCCATTTTTTATTTGTCGAAGTCTGCCTCTGAGAACTGATAGTCCTCATCATCCATTCTTGTCACGTAGAAAAGAGGCATCTTCACTCCATCCTTGTTGATCATCAAGATCTTGTTTATGCTTTTGATCTCTGAATTTCGTTGTTCTTGAAGTTTCTCTTCATTCTTCAACTTGAACTTATTTCGAACATTCAGATAAGCTTTGAGGTATTCTGGTTTCTTATGATATTTATGTAGAGACCCGTCCTAATCCATCCGGACGAAGTCCATATCGATTACAAACGATTCACAACAGTTGATTACATCGCGAGGTAATTGACCTCTATATGATAAATTTTACAAACATTGCATTCGTTTTTTAAAAGACAAACTTTCGTTACATCGACAGTTGACAGGCATGTAAAGCATTTCATAATATATCCAAATATAATTGACTTAATAATAATCTTGATGAACTCAACGACTCGAATGCAACATCTTTTGAAATATGTCATGAATGACTCCAAGTAATATCTCTAATATGAGCAAATGCACAGCGGAAGATTTCTTTCGTACCTGAGAATAAACATGCTTTAAAGTGTCAACCAAAAGGTTGGTGAGTTAATTAGTTTATCATAAAGAATCATTTCATAATTTTAATAGACCACAAGATTTCATACTTCCATTTCTCATAATCATACGTCCCATGCATAGAGACAAAAATATTATTCATATGGATTGAACACCTCGTAACCGACATTCACAATATGCATATAAGAATATCCTCATCATTCCGGGATCCTCCTTCGGACATGATATAAATTTCGAAGTACTAAAGCATCCGGTACTTTGGATGGGGCTTGTTGGGCCCGATAGATCTATCTTTAGAGTTCGCGTCAATTAGGGTGTCTGTTCCCTAATTCTTAGATTACCAGACTTAATAAAAAGGGGCATATTCAGTTTCGATCATTCAACCATAGAACGTAATTTCGATTACTTGTGTCTATTTCGTAAAACAGTTATAAAAGTTGCGCATGTATTCTCAGCCCAAAAATATAAAGGGTAAAAAGGTAAATGAAACTCACAATACTGTATTTTGTAGTAAAAATACATATGACGACATTGAACAATGTAGGGTTGGCCTCGGATTCACGAACCTATATCAAGTATTAACACATTATAGTATAAATCAATTAAGTTTATATATTTGTTATGTATTAATTATTCTTATAATATATTATGATACTTATTTGATATTTAATTAATGTTATATCAATAATATTAGTTGAAACATAATTTTATGTAATATTAGTATATTTTATGTAATAATATATTTACATATATATCTTTTGTTTTGTAAAATTAATAATTGTAGAAATACCTAAGGATAATAATAATAATATTAATAATAATAATAATTTTTAAAAGTATAAAACTACCTTAGGAGTCAATTTTAAAAAAATTGCACTAAGCCGGGCTCGAACCCGAGACCTCTCGCTCACTCATCAACACCCTTAACCATTCCTCCATTTCAGTTTTTCTGATTTATAATACAAACCCAAATACTTATCTATTACATGTTTCAACCCACTTCATCTTCTTCACTAAAATCTAAATAATCAAACAACTTCATTCTTAATAGTCAATCATCAAAATGGTTTTAGGACTTCTAAACAAACATGAAACAAAAAATAAAAATGTGTTCATGATATAAAAAAAATGAGAAAAAAAAAACAAAAAAATGAGAAAAAATCTAAAAAAAATTTTGTTTTCAATTTTGAGTTCGTTTTGGACAATCTTTACAACATGAAACATGTTTCAAATCATTCCTAAAAACTATTGAAATCGTCAATTGAACTTAAAACATCAAAAGAAGCTCTAATTTCTCCAAGAACAAAACAGTTGACTTTTGACAATTTAACTTTGACTCGCAAATTCGAATTCGTTATCAAGAATTGGAACTTGAGATTTTGCAGGAAGTTTAAGTAAATGATTCCTAACAACTCTACATTTTTAGTTTTTGATATTTGTTTCGAATTCACGTTAGTGTATATCACCGTGAAGAACTCAAGAACTCAAAAATTGATTTTTAGATTAAGAGTGTTATAGGTTATAACTACAACATGAATTGTGTTGCAAATCATTCCTATAGTCTTTATGGATCATCAAATTAACTGGAGATATCAAAACAAACTCGAATTTGATTCAAGAACACTTAGTTGACTTTGAAAACCAAAACTTTGACTCTCAAATTAGAAATTAATAGAAAGAATTGAGGATTGAAAACTTACAGATAGTTTAGATAGACGATTCCTAACATGACTGCATTATTACATTTTGAAAATTTGTTCTAAATCAAAATATGGTGAAAAAGATGAATGTACAGAGTGTCGAGCTTATTTTCTAGGTTTTCTTTGTTTTCAACTCAAATTGCAGTTTGTAACTTATATAGAGTGATTAGGTACATGATTTAACAGTTAAATTGATTTCCAATTGATTTGTGAAGTAGACTTGTAACAAACTGGAGACATAAAGTACGTAAATTATTTTCATGTGAAGAAAAAGAAAAAAAATTAATAGTTACTTCTAACAGAATAGGATTCCCTATTTTTATTTTTAATAAATATTAATAGTAAATACCCCAATAATATTAATAATAATTCTAATAAAATAACTAAATAATATCATAAAAATGATAATAAATAAAAATAAGAATTCGTTTAAATCATAAATAAATTTTAATCTTAATTATCTTGTACATTATTTTACATTTTCAATTCAAATGATTATTTTGTATTTTATTAATACAACTTAATATGCACTCTTATATTTATACATGTATATATATTTACATATTTATTTACACACAATTGTTCGTGAATCGTCGGAAATAGTCACAGGTTAAATGAATCTATATAAATAGTTCAAACATTTCGAGACTCAACATTACAGGCTTTCCTTATTGTGTTGGAACATATAAAGATTAAGTTTTAATTTGGTCGGAAATTTCCGGGTCGTCACAGTACCTACCCGTTAAAGAAATTTCGTCCCGAAATTTGAGTGGAATGGTCATGGCTGACAATAAGTATGTTTTCATGACGTATCCGAGCTAGAAATTAGATTTTTATCATCAGTGAGTAATATAGGTAAAAAAAATTGATTACGCGAAGAGTATAATCGAAGCTATCGCAAGAGAGGGAACTGATGACGTAGTTATGATTGATTTCCGGAATTCATGGGATTTAAAGAAAATCTTCGTAATAAGATTTGGTTCTTCGGCGATATAGGAAATCAGATCTTCTTTGATTAAATGCAATAATCTGTTTCGATTGCTCTGTCGGATATTTTACTATAAATCCACTCCCTTCGTTTCCTTATTTTCACAGCTCACACCTTCCATTCTTTCTCCCCTGATTCATATTTTTAAAGCATTCATTAATATGCTCCATCCAGTTCTGATCCTTGATATACTCTTAACTTTCATATATGTCATTCTTTTCTTTCATCTACCACCGGAGGATTATATTTACTTCTACTATTATCTTGGGGTTATAGTGTTTTTAATTTTCCCGTGCCTTTACGTGGCAATACGTATTGATATGCACGGTTTGTAATTTATGTGTTGTTGTCGAGCTTTATATTTTCTTTATATTCAAGAGTTCCATACTTTCGTCTCCTCTTCCCGACTTCAAGTCAAGCGAATAATGGTCCGGAATTCGTAGATATGGATTTTGAAATGAACATAGTTAATGTTCTAGAAGGAAATCGTAATGGCACGATCTTGATTTTTCAAATTACTAGAATATCTGAAAAGATATAACTATTAAGAATATATGTTCTTGATATACTTGGAGATTGGGTAGAATGTAAGAGTCGTGTAACATGGCACATGATGACGTTATGATCTGTGAATCATCACGTTCCATTAGAAACTCATCATGACTTACTGTAATATAATCACGTTGATCAAGTGTCATTATATTATACTAACTCATGCATCAGTTCCCATCATTACTTCAATAACATTCATATTTCAAGCTCGAAAGTTTACAGAATATAGAAACTAACAGTTTCTATATGATGTAACACTGATAGCACGAAGAGATTAATGATTTTAGATAAGAATTGTTATGAAAATATTCTCGGAAATATCAAAGATATTTATGATGATATTTTCAGAATTTCTGAGATCGAATGTTGATGAAGAAAATCCTTTCGCAAGGATTTAGAATAAATAAGGAGCAAGATATTCACTAAAGACTTCATCAGAAACAGAATCATCAGGGTTCTTTATGTACAAGTTTAGTCCTTGTGATTTGCTCAGAGTCTCCTTCATGGTTTGCTCAATTCGTTTTTCAGTACCAAACTTCCTTTTGAGCTTTTCTAACGTATCTTTTTTTTTATCAAACTTTTGACTGTTAAAATCATCCATAGTTTTTGTTGCTTCATTCAACTTTTCAAAATTTAGAGCATTAATTCACAGACTGGGTGTTTTTCTGAATTTCAGAATGGAAGATCATAGTTCTAAGAGATAAATGTTATATGGATACATATAACTGTTGATGTGGAAACGTTGCGAGACTCAAAATACAAATTTGCTGATTCCCGGTAATTGGTATGGCAGTTCTCGTTACAAGATGCGGATTAGTATATGATAGGGTTTCAATGAATAAATATAATGATTTGTCAGAGAGATTTAAGCCAAAAAAAATAACGAGGCTGCTGGTACGTCTTCTGGTAATATGGTGGAATATAAAAGAATTCTCCGTTATAAAAAGGGTAATTGTATATATCAGGATTATAGTAAGGCTACTTCGAATGAAAAGTCGAAGTTGACTTGCTGGAGCTGTGACAAAATTGGCTACTTTGAAAAGGGATCGCAAAGTTATTTTTGCTAATAAATGCCAAAGGATCTGATGCGGCTACGTGTTAAACTTTTACTCAGTTGCCAAGAGTTTCTCAGGTGCATAACTATATGCATAAACCTTTCCTTCCGTAGATGAAGTGCGGTTGATTCATCCTATCGATTGAGGTGTTTTCAAGAATCATGAAAGGTTTGAACGCAGATTGTAATCGTCAAGATACAGATGAGGTTTAAGATGAGATCAAGTGGCAAACTTGAAGATATGTTTAGTTTCATATGTTATAATCAATATTTTAATTCATTTTAATTATCCAATGTCGACAGTCCATATTTGATAGTCCACAATTAACAGTCTGATAATACATATATAGCTTAATATATAATATCCGAATTAATTAATACGTATCGGGACCCGTGTACATGTCTCAGACTCGATCACAACTCAAAGTATATATATTATTATAGAATCAACCTCAACCCTGTATAGAGAACTCGATCATTACTGCATATAGAGTGTCTATGGTGATTCCAAATAATATATATAGATGCATCGATATGATATGTGAAAACCTTGTATACGTGTCCCGATATTTAAAGTGCGTAAAATAAATAACAGGAATTAAATAACGATAACTAAAGTGCGTAAAGTAAATAACAGAAATTAGATGACAATAAATAAAATTGCGGGAATGTAAATTGCGATAATTAAATTGCAATAAATAAAATGCGATAAATAGAATGTAATCAGTTAGCTAGGAACAATTAGCTGGAACAGTTAGCATGGTTTCTTAACAAAATTCCATATTGTTAATTAGTCTGTTTCTAATCAATTTTTATTGTGTCCATTATTTCTTCATTATGCCACTTGTTGGATTCTAGTAAGTAAAAATCCAAATATGAAATTGAATTTGAATGAAAATGGTTATTCTGTGGTGAACGGATTCGTATATCGATAGATGTAGGTAGGATGGTAATCGACCGTTGAATCAGATTCGAAGACTGTACAATGTAACTTATTAATGTGAAATCTTAAATATTTCTCGGGTATTACCTACCCGTTAAAATATTTTTACCATTAACAGTTTGTACGAAAGAATTTTTAATCACAATCTTTATGAAAATATATTTACATATATATTTTCTTCAGATGTAATTATGGATTTAATGAGTCAATGTGATATTAAACTCATCAGATTTACGATTAGAACTATGATACATAATCTCTAAAACATTAGAGTTTACATAATCGTCATGTCGAACGAATATAAATGATGTAGAATGATTTGTGGAACGATAATTATACTCGAGGTACAGAATGAGATGTTGAGGCATGGATTGTTGAAACTTGGGTTGTTGGTGGTACTGGTGCCATTGGTGCAAAGGCTGGTGATGTTACTGGTGTTGGTGATACTGTTGATGATTGCAAATTGTATACCGTGCTCTCTAAAGTTAATACTCGAGCTCGGAGTTCTCTAACTTCTTCTACTAACCCGAGTTGTTTATCAATGTGAGGTAGAGGTCGGATATCTTTTATAGTTCCATTAATGGTAGTTTCAAGACGAAAAATTCTTGCAAATAGGGTATAAACGGTATTGGGAACGGGTTCGCCGGTGAGCGGGTCAAGTACTCCAAGGTTAGGTGGTAGATTTGATTCATGATATGGAGTACCTTCTTCCTTTCTCCATAGGGTGAGTATGTCGCGAACCCATCCTCATTTTCTCCAGTAATCACGGTAGTTGATTGGTTGGTGTGCTCCTGTCACGCTGTCTTCGGAGTCAGAGGAACTTGGTCGATTCGTAGAGACCATCTTAAACGATCTCAGGAAAGATTTTTGGTATGAAGAGTTTAGTGGCATCAATTGATAGTTAGATGGTATTCTCAATGCATAATTTGCATAGATATATATAGTACCAGGATCCCTTAAATTAAGGAGAAATTTACGAGAGATATCAGGCAAGGTCTACAGTAACAGATACACTAAGATATGAATTGTCAGATACGCTAAGATATGAATTTTGTCTATACACTATTCATGCAGTCAATGCAGTAAAATGTGTCTAGACTAAGAATAATGAGTAGGTAATTTCCTAAGGATGAT